>NC_036876.1:12805695-12824403 GCF_002910315.2 Salvelinus sp. IW2-2015
GAGAGCGCTGAGGAGGAGTGTGTCAGAGCAGTCTGGTGTCACGTGGACAGCAGTGTATGTTCATGGCGCCAATGGCGTTAAAGCCTTCCTCTCCTGAAGCCTCTGGTTGGTCCACCACAGCTTAGACTGGTCTGGGTCCCCTCATTGTCCCCACAGTCAGGGATCTGGAAGAAACAGACAGAGAAACCTCATTAGACCCTGGTACTTTGTGTAATGGAGGTGGTCCTGTGAAATGCGTGATGAGGCACCTTGTAAGTAAGACTTGTGTTAGCTCCCCAAGCTAAAGCCCTAGGCTTTAGCTCATAGCGCCAATGCAGTCTTGTGTCTCAAGGGAGATCATGGTTTGAATACGGTAGTAGAAGTAGTAGCAATAATAGCACATGAAAAATAAGCATTGAAATTGTAAATGGAGTTCCTTTGGGGATCTGCTTTGTAGGGGACATATTTCCATTTGCCAGCTGGTCTCTCTTTTATCAAGTTCCCCCTGAGAGACGTGGACAACTTGACTGAATGTTCTATACATGAAATTCATTACTGGTGATTTCTCTGTTGGAAACCAAGACTAGAGTAAGAAATATGTAAATATGTCTGGTATGAAGTTCAACATTCATGTGCATGATTTACTCAAAGCCTACTGGGCGTATATCAACAGCCAGTCAAAATGCCTCACTCCATCCGTGTTGATTTACTCAGAGCCTACTGGGTGTATATCAACAGCAAATCAAGATGCCTTACTCCATACTTGTCTGCCAAGTACAATTGGTCCTAAACACAGTGCACAAAGCTCTATAATGCTTAAATCCATGACTTAACTATCAATAACTCAGCAATAAGGCCTTCAATAAATCACCCTCCAACCATTTTGTATGTAGGCTTTAGGGTCTCCACCTAACTGAACACGCGCACACGCACGCACGAACACACACAAGCAATCATATTAACTCTCATTTTCAGTGGGATGCCGTGGAGTCAATGGCTGCCAGGATAGCCACTCTTGACCCTTGGCCCTGGCTTAATCCGTTCCCATTATTTCTCAAGAGATATTTAATTTCCATCGCAGACAGTTCACAATTAAACCCCTCCTTGCCCCTGATCACACTCACTCAGGCCATGCTTGACTGCCTGACTTCCGAATGACAACTAATGATGACACTATCCCTGAGCTGGAGAGAGAGAGGGAGGGACAGAGGTAGAAAGAGATACTGTAGAATGACAGTGACAGAGAGAGCAAAACAGAGAGAGAGAGAGAGAGAGAGAAAGAGAGAGCGCGAGAGAGAGAGCGTATGAAAGAGAGAGAGGGAGAAACGGGCGATATTTCTTGAAGTAATGTTCACACGCACCGGCGTGTCATGCCTTGAGGAGAGAGAAGAAGAGGGAAAGAGCGAGGGAGAGAGATGGCTGATTTATTTTAGTTACGGATGGGAGCCAATGCTAGCTGCGTGTTTGCATAAGATTGTCTGCTCTCACACACTTCCCCATAAATTAAGCCCTGTATAATAACATTCATAGATCAAAGCATTATTGATATATGGACAGTTCCAGTGCAGATTATGGAGCTGTGACTTCTAATAAGAACCGATGCCAAGGGAGAGAGAAGGGGGAAGATGCATCTCTAAAAATGCACATCTATATTTAAGATAAAACGCCATTATTCAAATGGCCAAATCGGACCTTAATGAAATCACTTTACTATGACACACTGTATACTTGAACAGCTGACATTACAAACCATTGTGATTAGTTTGCTGCAATAGCAACCACAATGAAAAAAATGGTGTGTTTGTATAATTGACAGTGGGGATTATTTATTTTAATGAAGTGTTATGTATACTGTGTTTCCCAGATGGGTAACTAGAATTGGAATATTCCTTCTTTGCATTTATTCATTAAGTTGTTTTTTTACTGTCTGGGAGTCTCTGCGTGGTGTAATGTAAAGAGGGAACATCTCCAGATTGTGCTGTATTATTTTGGTAGGGGCTTTCTGTTTTGTACGGATAAAAGTGTCCTCTATTTTATGCCTTGTGTTGGGTGGTTATTAAGAGCTCTGCACAGACTGCCTGGTGATAGTCTCAAATCCCAAGGACACTGAGAGAAATAACAAGCCTCAGGAGAAACACTAAAGCCCAAAGGGTGCATGTGTGTGTGTTTGAGAGATATATAGAGAGTGGAAATATTTTTTGGGGAGACATCCTTATACCGCAGTGGGTCTGTTTTTCAATCCACGAGACTAAATGAGGCCTGATGTTTTACATTTTCTCCAAAACACTTTTCTGACTGCCAGCAGGACATCCATTTGGCTTTTCCTATTCCTCGAGAACCATGGGTTGATACTTTCTCACACGCCATGCTTTTTTGGCTCTCCGAGCCAAACCGTCTAGCCCGAAGCAAGCTGAAACAGAACAAGAGGCTACGGCAATCCACGCACGTCCCCGTACCCCTGACCCCTTTTCCTCAGCCGAACGATGCCTTGGCAACTCGTGAAGCGAACTCTGACCCCATTACTTTCACATCATCGCATCGAAAGCCTCGACAGAGCTAGTGTTGCTTTCTGCCTTTTCTTTTTCGCCCGGTTCAGGGTTTGGAAGCAGACAGTGTTTCACGGGGTTCCAGCAGTGTTAAACTCCTCCAGGCTCTTTCCAAAACCCTTCAGAATCTTTTTTTATCTCAATGATATCAAAGCTGTCTCTCGCTGGGTGTTGGCAGAATAGTGTTCTGTGCTCATTGTTGTTGTTTCACTTATGGCAGTGGTTATGGTTGTCGTTTGTAAGGATACTATACCGCATGTTCCATCCAACTTGAGACACACACATACACAAGCAAACAAAAACGTATATAAAGCGAAGCCGGCTCAGAAGGGAAACCTGAGTGTGGTCACATCAGCGATAATGCACCAATTAGATTCACACTCTACTTCCATGCGGTCTATTTAAGTTCACCAGTTCTGCACATGGCTTCCTCGATGCCGGATGTTAAGCTCACGCATGCGCTGGTGACAGGCTCTCTCGCTATCTCTCCGACACACACACTGAGGCACTTGGCATCCTAGTGAGGCTGGGGCTATAAATCTCCGCTCCTGAGAGGGGTGGCGGTGTCTCTTCCATCAGGCCGTCTGGTGCTGCTGCTAATTAACCACAAATCCATGCAGACGCACTCTTAATATTCAGAGAGAGAGCGAGAGCGAGTAGAATAGTAGTAGGGGGAGAAAGAAAGGGGTAGATATAGCAACAGAGAGGGAGGAAGCAAGAGGAGGGAGAGCAGAATAGAGGGGGAAGAAAGAGACAGACAGTCAGACCGAAATAGCTGGATTTCAAAACAGTAAGAGGGAGAGGAGTGAAAGAAACGGTGGATGCCAAAATCAAACAGACGGTCTCCATTTCAGGGCCAAGATCGAAAAGCAAACAGTGTATGGCACAGTGCCTCAGTCAGTGCTACTCAAGGCATGAGTTAGTATAGAGTAGGGGTGTAAACGTTTAAACGTTATTACGTTATTAAAACACATTAAAAACAATGTGTTTTTCCCCCAACAAATTTTAAATCACAGTGCAGTTATCACAAAGCACATTATTTTCTGTGTCATAGCCTAATTAGATGATAAGCTATGAAGGCCTGGGGAAAGTTGTGTAATTTAAAAAGGTAGAAAGTAAACAGCATAGTGGGTCAATTTCCTCAACTACTAAGACTGTTTAAGCGCGAGGTTCAACTTCTCCGCAGTTTTGGAGCCCTGGCTACCACCATGTGAACAGGGTGAAGCGAACCCGTGCACATACTGTGGGTGACTGTGTGAGAGCGAAGTGTTGTATCTAGCTCATCTCAATATCCTAGTTATTCATTGATGATTGGCTCTGCTTCACTGAAGTTGCAAGACATTAAAAGCCAAGAAATTAGACCCAGTGCAAGGTTCTGACTAGGCAACTAGTCAGTCTCCTTTGTTCCAAAAATAGTGTGTCTTAGGAGGTGATTCCTAGCAGGAGTCGACACCGGGAGTCGAAGTGCAAGAAGTCAAGGAATCAATTATTTTGGAGTCGACTCTTCCCCACTACGTCGTCATCGTCGTTAGCGGTTGGATGGATTTACTTTTGATACAGAAATATACTTAACGGTAGGTATCTTGTATGGGAAGTACCTTGCGTGTGTGTCTCTTATTTTGTCTGTGTCTGTGAGAGTGAACAAGAGACAACAACAAATAAAGAGAGCAATGTCTTGATGACATCCCCTTTAAGCTCATCAATACCCAGCACATACTAGCTGAATGCTTAGTTACATTTCCATTAATTCCCTGCAAGTCCCAATTATCCCGGTGCTCCCTAGTCGACTAGGGATCATCACACCCCCCCCCCCCMCCYCCTCCCTCTCCCCCACCACAGACAAGCCCAGCCACATCACTTAGTTCTGCTGACACAAGTCACTCCAGGGTTGAGCGCACTCATAGCTCTGAGTTTCCGTGCACAATCGATGGAGAGATCTCACGCCTGGCTATGGAAGCTAGGGAATTCTTCCCAGAGAGCTTCTGTTGTATGGTAGAGGAGACCATGAGAAGGCTATTTTAAGCAGCGATCAACACTCTACTAAAATGCCAAGCCTCCCTCCAAGGACGCACACACACACACACACACACACACACACACACACACACACACACGCATGAACAAGCATGAACTTAGATATGGTCATTTTCACATTTTGATACATCCTTAGAATTTGGGGGATTACATATAGTAAGGCATTCGGGAGAATTCTAGAGCAATATAGAGTGGGTAAGCGACTGTGCATTTGGACTGTTAATAAACGTTGCAGTAAATAAAACCTAATAAAAACATCCGTCTTGTCCAGGACCGGAGTCTACGCAGACTGGTGCGGCATAGCCAATCAGAGCCACAGTAGGCCCTTTAAAAACAAGCCATTTGCCACACGGGCCTGCCATCATTCACTTTGAACTGGACTGTGTGTTTACAGGCAGGAGCAACAGCGTGACTTTAGATCATTAGAACACATTGACCAAAGGCCATAAAATACACCTGAATCGATTCCTGCAAATATGTAAATACCACGGGAGTCCTCTTACATTTGGGAACTTTACAGTCCTGTTGATCAAACAACCATGGAAAAGGCAGGCTCTCTCTCCCTTAGTTATGCACATCAACAACAACCAGATCAGCAACTAATGCTAGCCAGAGCAAGAAAACAAAGATAAAGCCTCTCAGAATTGTTCAGCTAGTTTGCAGTCAAAATTGCACTGATAAATGATGGGGAATTGTAAAGTTGGCTAGCTTGCTAGCTTGCTACTTCCAGACAGAAATGAGAACACCTCACTCGACACTGATTCGCCCTAGCAGAGCTGATTAGGCTGTTTACATGTAATCTAGAGCGCTCGTGACTAACTATTCCTTTTTTTTGCCTAAGTTCACTGACACCGGTCATATTCAGCAGCTGTTTTTTTTTATTTTATAATTGTTTTATTGAATATTATAACATACAATCTACCTGCAGTGAAGCCGCTCAACATTTCCATTAGAGACTCCCACCATTTAGAAGACTCACATCCAGAGCGACCCACAGGATCAACCAGGGTCAAGAACCCCGCCTAAGGGCACGTCGACAGATCTCCCACCAGGTGAAATCGGGGACCGAACCAGCAACCTATCGGACACTGACCCAAGCACTCAACCACCAACCATCTAACATACCCCCACAGTTCCCCGAGATGAACAAAAGACAATAAAAGAGAAATGCCATGGAAAACAAAAAACATCAATGCAAAAACAAAAAAGACAAAAAAATCCCAAAATCAAAGCCGACTGCATGCGTTAGAGTGCATGCCCGGCTTTATTTACATGTGTGTGTGTGTGCGCATATAGACACACACATGTAAATGTGTGTATTTGAATGGGTGTGTGTTTGTGTGTGTATGCACCTGCGCGGCCTCAGGCAAACAGGCATTGGATGTAAGAGCCTTGCCCCTCAGTGTCATTCAAACGTACTTTTTTTGTACTTTCTTTTTTACTTTTATCTTTGGCCGTCATTCTATCCCCCATCCAGCAACTCCACTCTCACTTGTCTCCAGTTACACATCCCAACCCTCAGTTTCACAGGAGGTTGGTGGCACCTTAATTGGGGATGACGGGCTCGTGGTAATGGATGGAGCGGGATGGTATCAAATACATAAAACACATGGTTTCCATGCCATTCCCTCCGCTCCAGCCATTATTATGAGCCATTCTCCCGTCAGCAGCCTCCACTGCTCAGTTTCCCTCAGCCCATCCCACCTATATCCGAAGAGTGTTGCTAGCGGATTTCTACACGCCATACAGTGCATTCTGAAAATATTCAGACCTCTTGACTTTTTCAAAACTTTGTTACATTACAGCCTTATTCTAAAATTGATTATCATATTTTTCCCCCTCAATCTACACACAATACTCCATAATGACAAAGCAAAAACAGTTTGCAAGCAAATACATGAAAAATACAAAACTGAAATATCACATTTACATAAGTATTCAGACCCTTTACTTAGTACTTTGTTGAAACACATTTGGCAGCGATTACAGCCTCGAGTCTTCTTGGGTATGACGCTACAAGCTTGGCACACCTGTATTTGGGGAGTTTCTCCCATTATTCTCTGCAGATCCTCTCAAGCTCTGTCAGGTCGGATGGGGAGCGTTGCGGCACAGTTTTTTTCAGGTCTCTGCAGAGATGTTTGATTGGGTTTAAGTCCGGGCTCTGGCACTCAAGGACATTCAGAGACTTGTCCCGAAGCCACTCCTGCGTTGTCTTGGCTGTGTGCTTAGGGTTGTTGTGCTGTTGGAAGATGAACCTTCCAAAGTCTGAGGCCCAGAGTGCATTGGAGCATATTTTCATCAAGGATCGCTCCGTTCATCTTTGCCTCGATCCTGACCTCCCAATCCCTGCCGCTGAAAAATATCCCCTCAGGATGATGCCGCCACCACCATGCTTCACCGTAGGGATGGTGCCAGGTTTCCTCCAGACATGATGCTTGGTCTGACAGTCTTTAGGTGCCTTTTGGCAAACTCCAAGCGGGCTCTCATGTGCATTTTACTGAAGAGTGGCTTCCGCCTGGCCACTCTACCATAAAGGCCTGATTGGTGGAGTTCTGCAGAGATGGTTGTCCTTCTGGAAGGTTCTCCCATCTCAACAGAGCGACTCTAGAGCTCTGTCAGAGTGACCATCGGGTTCTTGGTCACTCCCCCGATTGCTTAGTTTGGGTGGGCGGCCACTTCTTCCATTTAAGAATGATGGAGGCCACTGTATTCTTGGGGACCTTCGATGCTGCAGAAATATTTTGGTAGCGTTCCCTAGATCTGTGCCTCGACACAATCCTGTCTCGGGGCTCTATAGACAATTCCTTCCACCTCATGGCTTGGATTTTGCTCTGACTTGCACTGTCAACTGTGGGACCTTAYATAGACAGGTGTGTGCCTTTACAAATCATGTCCAATCCATTGAATTTACCACAGGGGGACTCCAATCAAGTTGTCGAAACATCTCAAGCATGATCAATGGAAACAGGATGCACCTGAGCTCAATTTCGAGTCTCATAGCAAAGGGTCTAAATAGTTATGTAAATAAGGTACCTCCTTTATTTTTTATAAATTTGCAAACATTTCTAAAAACCTATTTTCACTTTGTCATTATGCAGTATTGTGTGTAGATTTTTATTTAATCAATTTTAGAGTAAGGCTGTAATGTAACAAAAAGTGGAAAAAGTCAATGGATCTGAATACTTTCTGCAGGCACTGTATATCTTTCAACTATGCTGTGATATTTAACATAGTTACTAATACATTGAATCTAAAAGAATCCACAGATTGTGAGTTTAAGATAAATACTTTTACTAAGAGTATTAGTAACTGACTGACCAGGTCTCTCCAGATCTCCCGGCAATGATATTTCTAGGGTACATGACTAATGTTATGCTTTTTTAGCCATTCCTGAACCTGAGACCAGCAACAGGCTACCTGAGGGCAATACCAGAACAAATGGTCTATTGATGCTGTATCCTCACAGCAAAATCTCCAGAGCTGTGATGATTGTATGCTCGAAATATTCAACATTTTGTTGGTGGCAAGAATTCTGTAGAATCATTTTAGCTGAAAAGCACAAAGTCTTGAATCTTGCGTCGTTTTATATATTAACTCAGACACCCTGTGCCATGGAATCGGTACATAAAAAATCTCTTCCCAGCTATTTTGCAATCTATATGGCACAGCTGTCAACATCCTGGTCCACAAATTAAACTGGTATACTTTCCTATTTTTGTTCCTCCGCAAGTTTTGATTGTTTATATTGGGCAGGCAGACCATTTGCGCATTCGTAAATTGATCAGTTATTCTGCGCTCTGTCAGACTCAGATGAAAGTGCTCTGAAATCGGAGTAAATAGCCAGAGTGAATATGCGAATGCAAGAGATATGCTAACTGGATAACAGTCATTCAAGTTCAGCATAGCTAGCTAGCAAAGCATTTCATAATTCTTAAAGCGGCAGGTAGCCTAGTGGTTAGAGCGTTGGACTTCTAACCGAAAGGTTGCACGATCAAATCCCAGAGCTGACAAGGTAAAAATATATTGTTCTGCACCTGAAGAAGGCAGTTAACCCACTGTTCCTAGGCCATCATTGAAAATAAGAATTTGTTCTTAACTGACTGGCCTAGTTAAATAAAGGTCACTCCTCCAATAACATGACATCCACCTAGCTAACATTATGCGCCGTGTTTTTAGCTAGCCTATTAGCCACGTTATGACTGACTTGTGATCATTGCCCTCGCTAGTTTGATTATATTGACATTCCCAGACTTAGCTCTATGTCAGTTTTTTTTCTCGAACGGAGGCAGCAAACAACGTACCAGGCCAGCTGTGATTTACAACCTGATAGCAATACTACCAAGAAATGTATTGGTGAATTATATTTAATCATGCATTGAACTGCAGCCATCTATTCTGCCAACAATGCCTCACTGTACGCCATGGAACGTTGAGTCAAATATAACCTATTTTTAAACCTCTTATAAAGTTGGTTTTGTGGCATAAACTGGGAATTTGATCATTTTGACTGATATTATGATTGTCTGTTTGATATCTGCAAAGTAGTTAAAAACGCTGTCAGTTCCACTTTAAGTGTGGACACACACACACACACACACACACACACACACACACACACACACACCCAATCACCAACACACACACACACACACACACACACACACACACACACACACACACACACACACACACACACACACACACACACACACACACACACACACACACACACACACACAGACAGTCACGATCACACAGACAGTCACACACGACCTCCCGAGGAAAAGCTCAATGGCGAGCGGAGACAGAGAGGCAAAGACCACCCGGGAGACAGAGAACCTCATCAAGACATCAGCGTTGCACAGATCAAGACAACAAAATGGCTGACAGTGTGAAACGAGAACTAGTGTGTGTATGACGGAGAAAGGCTCTCAAAGGTCTTGGTAGACAGAGGAGAGGAGCGAGGCAAGTGTGTGTGTGATGTGTGTGTGGTGGGGAACGTAGGAGGGAGCATTATTGAAAAGTGTGTGAGCTATAGAGCGAAGAGACCAGCTCCATCAGGCAATGACACTTAGTGTCTGGACTGTATTGCCATTGCAGACCCCCTACCTACACTAAAAGCCCCCACCTTGCGTGCACACACACACACCACACCACACACACACACCACACACACACAACACACACACACACACACACACACACACACCACACACCACACACACACACACACCACACCACACACACACCCCTTATGGGGCCATATCCGTCAGTTTATGTGCCAATCATGACCAGGCCAGAGTGAGAGAAGAAGAGGGATCTTACTATTATTGCAGAACTGTTTCCCCATTCATGGACTAAACACACCGCACACCTCCTTCTCCCTCGCTCTTTGACGCCAACCTCTTCTTAATGCCTTTTCTCACTGATCACCCGCTCTCTCTCGCCCTCTCTTTTTCACATCCTTCTGTCCCTGCAGTCTATTCCCCAGCCTAGAGAGATCAACTCTCAGCACTACAAAGGGAGCGTGAGGGAGTAGCAGGGATTGCGTGGTTAAATCATGACAAATGAGTTTTAAGTGCCTGCAGACTTAACGCCTGGGGTGAAGGATCGAGGCACTAGCTGTTTAGGATGACAATTGTTTTCCAGATGCGATCTGTCGTAGTATGAACCTGCGCCGCTGAAAGGATCCGAGTGTGTGACTATGTCGGGTCCCTCTGCATGTCCTTCTGTGCATGGGTGTGTGCATAACCAGTGCATAACCACATGCGTGTGTGTTCAAGTGATGTGCATGTTATGTGTGACTGTGTGTGTAGTATGCAGTGGTGTGCATATGTGCGTGTTGGTTAGTTCAGTGCCAGAAGATGTTTTTGGTAGCAGAGCACAAGGCTTTTTTGCCACGCCCGGAGACAATCGCTCTCTCGTTTCCAATTAAACCGCTTAGCAGCCTAGCTGCTCACCCCTTATCTGGGGGGGGGGGGAAAAGAGAGAGAGAGAGAGAAGAGAGAGAGAGAGAGAGAGAGAGAGAGAGAGAGAGAGAGAGAGAGAGAGAGAGAGAGAGAGAGAGAGAGAGAGAGAGAAGAGAGAGAGAGAGAAGAGAGAGAGAGAGAGAGAGGAGAGAGGAGAGAGAGAGAGAGAGAGAGAGAGAGAGAGAGAGAGAGAGAGAGAGAGAGAGAGAGAGAGAGAGAGAGAGAGAGAGAGAGAGAGAGAGAGAGAGAGAGAGAGAGAGAGAGAGAGAGAGAGAGAGGAGAGAGAGAGAGAGAGAAAGCTGGGAGCGAGTGAGTGAGAAAAGTAGAGATTCACTGCATCATGGCATCTTGACAAGCTACTGTATTATAAGCACTGTAGACAACTCCCCCCCCCCCCCCCTCCATGCATGTCAGTTATATAGACCAGCAGCCAGATAGTGGGATAAGTAGAGAAAGTGAGGAGAGAAGGGAAAACAAAAACATGGGTGCGCCTCGTATTGGGCTAGAAGGGAACTGATACAAAGTGGCCTATTTTAGGGCCGAAACACTGCCTCTACAGAGAGTGGGCCAGCTACACATTCAGGTGCAGCCATCCAGTCACTCTGCTCTCCGTTAAAAATAAGAAATCTGGCTCCAATGTAGTGTATATTGGCATGTTTTGGAGAGCAAAGAGACTTGCTCTATACACATCTTGGATGGAAAACTGGAACTACTGCATGTTGCGGTAACGTCTGTTGTTATTTAAGTGTGATTCCGTTCCGTTTTGATAAGGTTTCTTTACTGGAAAGAAAATGCGTAACGTCTGTGCATAACGCAGGAACATTGATTCCTCCTCTGGATAACTAACTACCACGGATACACCACTTCCATGATGTTGATATCAAGCACTCAACATGTTGGTGAAGCCAATTGCTCAGCACCTTGAGAGCTTTCAGCATAAGACGCGCGACGCCCCCCCATTGCAAAGCGCCCCCATTAGACAACATACTAGGGCATCAATTCCATGTCCCCGGGACGCTAATTGTGGTGATGGCAGAGGCATTAGACGGCAACGCTCTTCTCCGGAGTGAGAGAGTGGCCTTTCAGCAACACCCTCACCCACCCAGCCAGACAGGCTGTGAGGGGGAGAGGAGAAGAGGGCTCCCTTTCAAAGAAACATAAGCACTGCCATTATTTTTTCATGAGCCAGGCGACAAGACAATTAGAATAGAGGGATGGAGCGATGGCGAGATGAAGTGGGTGGGGGGGGGGGGGGTGACAAACAGAGAAGCCGGCACACAGAGGGAGACACATTTATACACACAGAGAGAGAGAGAAACGCAAGCACACACGCTCACAGGAGTCCACCCACACATGGCGGAAAATATAAAATATGCAGCCTAAGTCCAACGAGACCGGATAGAAATTCATTGCTTGAAATAATTATGACAAATGTTAAGAAAATGTTGAGCAATGTAATAAAGTAATGACTTTTCAAATAAGTTACACGTTATGTTGGCTGACAATTTATTAGCTATGCTGTCCTTAAGAAGCGAGTAGCATTACGTACCGGTATGTTAGCTAGTTATCTAACGTTAGTCGGCTATTAATACATCAAACATGCCAGGCAGTATATTAACCATCTGCTATCTAACTAACTACCCAACGTTAATGGACTTGATTATTCACATCATTCTTAGCTAAGTGGTATATTCGTTGTATATTTCAATGGGCATTGTTAATTCTGGCTATTTATGATTTCAGAGCACTCTCCTCTTAGTGTGCCAGAGTGCAGAATAACTGATTAATTTATGAAAGCTCAACACCTGTTGAATATGGCCGGAGTCAGTAAAAGTTGGCAGAAAAGCGTAATTAAATTGTTGCCAGCAGCAAAGTTACAGTGGAAACACTCTGTGGAAAAGGTTCTACATGGAACCCAAAAGGGTAATACCTAGAACCAAAAGGCTTCTACCTGGAACCAATAAATGTTCTTCAAAGGGTTCGCCTATGGGAACAGCCAAAGAACCCTTTAGGTTCTAGATAGCACTTTTTTTCTCCTATGAGTGTAGCTACCAGTTGCTGGCAGAATGCTATGTACGTGTGTGTCAGTCAATTTCATTTTGAAGGATGTTTAGGGCTTTATGCATTGAGGTCTAAATATCGTTCACAAACTTGTCAAATAATATTCCCTTGTAAATTGTGGAGCTTTTAATGTGGTCATTTCTAAATCGAATTCCATATTCATAACTGATTATGAAATGCAAATGTGAAAGAAAACTGTCATTTAAATCTTAAGGTTCATTACCAATTCGAGTTAGCAGCACTACACTGCCCTGAGAGTAGTCTAAGTGCGAGTGAGGACAAATACACCCCTGAAATGCCCACACACAACAATCACCCGGCAAAGAGAGCGAGACAGAGAGAGCGAGAGAACGAGAACAAGAGCGATAAAGAAAAAGGACGAGAGAGCACAAATCAATTCAGATGAAATTGGCTGCCATAAATGACACTCGATTACCATCTTAAATATACTGTCAAAAAGCAATTTGCGTCACACATGCCAGAGGCTGGAAATGTGCCCCTTATTGAGAGGCCCGGGCTATCATTTAGGATCTTGTTTCCCCTTCCTACCTCCAATTTATCCACAAACGTCCTTCCTAACTCTGCACCTGTTTAACGGTGGCCATTTTAGCTCTGTGTGATTGTGGGGGGAAAAGGGTGGTAAAATTGGAGAAGAAAGATGTGGTATTTTGAGTAATATAAATGCAGGGAGGACTTAAATCATTTGGGGATAGTTTAGCATGAAGGATTCGTCCATTTAATATAGTTCTTTCCACTCCTCCCAATGCAATCTCACAGTAGACTATGTCAAAATGATGAGGTTAAAGCAGCCTTACAGCTTGCAGAATATAAATTCAATTGATAAAGGAGCTTAAAAATTACCTTTGTCTTAGACAGTGGTGTAAAGTACTTAAGTAGCTTTTTGGGGTATCTGTACTTTACTATTAATATTTTTGACAACTTACTTCACATACATTTTCCCTGACACCCAAAAGTACTCTTTACATTTTGAATGCTTTGCAGGACAGGAAAATGGCCTAATTCACACACTTATCAAGAGAACATCCCTGGTCATCCCTACATCCCTACTGCCTCTGATCTGGCGGACTCACTAAACACATTCTTCGTTTGTAAATGGTTCAAGGAGAGGTGGTACAGAAATGATCATTAATACTGCCATTGAGAAAATTCAAAACAAAACATGACCTTTTTCAAGGTCAGTCTCGCAAAAAGAAGCATTCTTGCGTTCTAACTACCCGCTATTCAAAATGCTCTGAACAAATTAAGGGAATCCTTCACAAACATTGGCACATTCTAAAATCCGATGATTGTCATGTTTTGTCATTGATTATCATGTCTTGTCCCTGTGCTTCCCCTTCTATTCGTTTCCCTCTGCTGGTCTTATTAGGTCTTTCCCTCTTCTATCCCTCTCTCTCCCCCTCCCTCTCTCCCTCTCTCTCCTCTCTCTCTATCGTTCCGTTCCTGCTCCCAGCTGTTCCTCATTCTCCTAACTACCTCATTACTCTTTCACACTGTCCCCTATTTTGCCTCTGATTAGATACCTAATTCTCCCTCTGTTTTCCGCTTCTGTCCTTGTCGGATCCTTGTTTGATGTTTGCTGTTCTGTGTCCTTGTTCCGCCCTGTCGTGTTTCCGCCTTCTTCAGATGCTGCGTGTGAGCAGGTATCTATATCAGCTACGACCTGCGCCTTCCCGAAGCGACCTGCAGTCTGTGGTCGCGTATCCAGTTGTTCCCCTCTACTGCCTAGAGGATTTCAGTTTTCCTGTTTGACTTTACCTGAGATTATATCCAGGATTATCGTTTTTGTTATAGACTGGAATAAAACTCTGTTTCTGTTAAGTCGCTTTTGGGTCCTTATTCACCAGCATAACAGAAGGATCCGACCAAGAATGGACCCAGCGACTACGGCTTTCCGCAACACTGCCGTCGAGATCCAGAGGAGCAATGCTCGGCAGAACGAGCAGGAATTTCTGCTGCTCGTCATGCCGTTGAGACCCTGGCCGCTCAGGTCTCCGACCTCTCAGGACAGTTTCAGAGTCTTCGTCTCGTGCCACCAGCTACTTCCTGGCTCTTCGAGTCTCCGGGCCTAGGGTTAATAACCCACCTTGTTACTCTGGCAGCCCACTGAGTTGCCGCTCCTTTCTCACCCAGTGTGAATTTGTGTTCTCTCTCCAGCCCAACACATACTCAAGAGAGAGAGCTCGGATCGCCTACGTCATATCACTCCTTACTGGTCGGGCTCGGGAGTGGGGCACAGCTATCTGGAGAGCAAGGGCTGAGTGTACTAACGATTATCAGAACTTTAAAGAGGAGATGATACGGGTTTTTGATCGTTCAGTTTTTGGGAAGGAGCTTCCAGGGCCCTGGCTTCCCTATGTCAAGGGTGATCGATCCATAACGGATTACTCTATAGAGTTTCGCACTTTTGCTGCCTCCAGTGACTGGAACGAGCCGGCGTTGCTCGCTCGTTTTCTGGAGGACTCCACGCTGAGGTTTAAAGATGAGATTCTCTCCCGGGAGGCCTTCCAGCGTGACTCTTTTGATTGCACTCGCCATCCGCATAGAACGACGGGTAGATCTTCGTCACCGAGCTCGTGGAAGAGAGTTCGCGTTAACGGTGTTCCCCCTCTCCGCATCTCAACCATCTCCCCCACCGGCTCAGAGACTGAGCCCATGCAGCTGGAGGTATTCGCATCTCGACTAAGGAGAGGGAACGGAGAATCACCAACCGCCTTTGCCTCTATTGCGGTTCTGCTGGACATTTTGTCATTTCATGTCCAGTAAAAGCCAGAGCTCATCAGTAAGCGGAGGGCTACTGGTGAGCGCTACTACTCAGGTCTCTCCATCAAGATCCTGTACTACCTTGTCGTCCATCTACGCTGGACCGGTTCGGCTGCTTCCTGCAGTGCCTTGATAGACTCTGGGCTGAGGGTTGTTTATGGACGAAGCATGGGCTCGGAACATGACATTCCTCTCAGACAGTTAGGGGAGCCCACGCCCATGTTCGCCTTAGATGGTAGTCTTCTCCCCAGTATCAGATGTGAGACACTACCTTTAACCTCACAGTATCTGGTAACCACAGTGAGACCATTTCCTTTTTGATTTTTCGTTCACCTTTTACACCTGTTGTTTGGGTCATCCCTGGCTAGTATGTCATAATCCTTCTATTAATTGGTCTAGTAATCTATCCTATCCTGGAATGTTTCTTGTCATGTGAAGTGTTAATGTCTGCTATCCCTCCTGTTTCTTCTGCCCCTCTTCTCAGGAGGAACCTGGTGATTTGACAGGAGTGCCGGAGGAATATCATGATCTGCGCACGGTCTTCAGTCGGTCCAGAGCCAACTCCCTTCCTCCTCACGGTCGTATGATTGTTGTATTGATCTCCTTCCGGGGACCACTCCCCCTCGGGTAGACTATACTCTCTGTCGGCTCCCGAACGTAAGCTCTCAAGGATTATCTGTCTGTTTCTCTCGACGCCGGTACCGTGGTGCCTTCTTCCTCTCCCGCCGGAGCGGGGTTTTTTTTTTGTTAAGAAGAAGACGGTACTCTGCGCCCCTGCGTGGATTATCGAGGGCTGAATAAGACATAACGGTTAAGAATCGTTATCCGCTTCCCTTATGTCGTCAGCCTTCGAGATTCTGCAGGCCAGGTTCTTTACTAAGTGGACCTTCGTAACGCTCTACCATCTCGTGCGCATCAGAGAGGGGACGAGTGGGAAAACGGCGTTTAACACTCCGTTAGGCATTTGAATACCGCGGTTTCTGCCGTTCGGTCTCGCTAATGCTCCAGCTGTCTTTCAGGCATTAGTTAAATGATGTACTGAGAGACATGCTGAACATCTTTTGTCTTCGTTTACCTGACGATATCCTATTTTTTCACCGTCACTCGAGATTCATGTTCAGCACGTTCGACGTGTACTCCAGCGCCTTTAGAGAATTGTCTCTACGTGAAGGCTGAGAAGTGCGCCTTTCATGTCTCCTCTGTCCACATTTTCGGTTCTGTTATTTCCGCTGAAGGCATTCTGATGGATCCCGCTAGGTCCAGGCTGTAGCGATTGGCCCGTTCCTAAGTCACGTGTTCGAGTTGCAGCGCTTTCTCGGTCGCTCATTTTTATCGCGTTTCATTCGTAATTTCGGTCAAGTGCTGCCCCTCTCACAGCTCTTCACTTCTGTCAAACTGGCTTTAAGTGGTCCGGTTCCGCCAGGAGCTTTGATCTCCTCAAGAAGCGTTTTACATCCGCTCCTATCCTTGTACTCCTGACGTCACTAAACAATTCATTGTCGAGGTTGACGCTTCAGAGGTGGCGTGGGAGCCATTCTGCTCCAGCCTTCCATTCTGACGATAAGGTCCATCCTTGCGCATTTTTCTCATCGCTGTCGCCATCGGAACGCAACTATGATGTGTAACCGCGAACTGCTCGCCATCCGCTTAGCCCTAGGCGATGCGACAGTGGTTGGAGGGCGACCGTTCTTTTGTCGTTTGACTGACCATAAGAACCTTGAGTACATCCGTTCTGCCAAACGACTCAATGCACGTCAAGCTGTTGGGCGTTGTTTTTCGCTCGTTTCGAGTTCGTGATTTCTTATCGCCCGGAAATAAGAACACCAAGCCTGATGCCTTATCCCGTCCTCTTAGTTCTTCTGTGGCTTCTACCGACTCCGAGGGATTCTCCCTGAAGGGCGTGTTGTCGGTTGACTGTCTGGGAATTGAGAGACAGGTAAAGCAAGCCTCACTCACACTGCGTCGCCGCGCGCTTGTCCTAGTACCTTCTTTTCTTCCTGTCTCTACTCGTCTGGCTGTTCTTCAGTGGCTCACTCTGCCAAGTAGCTGGCCACCCCGGCGTTCGGGTACGCTTGCTTCTATTCGCCAGCGTTTTGGTGGCCTACTCAGGAGCGTGACACGCGCCGTTTCGTGGCTGCTTGTTCGGACTGCGCGCAGACTAAGTCAGGTAACTCTCCTCCTGCCGGTCGTCTCAGACCGCTTCCCATTCCTTCTCGACCATGGTCTCACATCGCCTTAGACTTTATTACCGGTCTGCCTTCGTCTCGGGGAGGACTGTGATTCTTACGGTTGTCGATAGGTTCTCTAAGGCGCACATTTCATTCCCCTCGCTAAGCTTCCTTCCGCTAAGGAGACGGCACAAATCATCATTGAGAATGTGTTCAGAATTCATGGCCTCCCTTAGACGCCGTTTCAGACAGAGGCCCGCAATTCACGTCACAGTTTTGGAGGGAGTTCTGTCGTTTGATTGGTGCTTCCGTCAGTCTCTCTTCCGGTTTTCATCCCAGTTCTAACGGTCAAGCAGAAAGGGCCAATCAGACGATTGTCGCATATTACGCAGCCTTTCTTTTCGAAACCCTGCGTCTTGGGCAGAACAGCTCCCCTGGGCAGAATACGCTCACAACTCGCTTCCTTCGTCTGCTACCGGCTATCTCCGTTCAGAGTAGTCTTGGTACCAGCCTCCTCTGTTCTCGTCCCAGTTCGCCGAGTCCAGCGTTCCCTCCGCTCAGGCTTTGTCCAACGTTGTGAGCGCACCTGGAGGAGGGTCAGGTCTGCACTTTGCGTTACAGGGCGCAGACTGTGAGAGCCGCCAATAAACGTAGGATTAAGAGTCCTAGAGTATTGTTGCGGTCAGAGAGTGTGGCTTTCCACTCGTAACCTTCCCCTTACGACAGCTTCTCGCAAGTTGACTCCGCGGTTCATTGGTCCGTTCCGTGTCTCTCAGGTCGTCAATCCTGTCGCTGTGCGACTGCTCTTCCGCGACATCTTCGTCGCTCCACCCTGTCTTCCATGTCTCCTGTGTCAAGCCTTTCTTCCGCCCCCGTTCGTCTTCCCTCCCCCCCCCCCGTCCTTGTCGAGGGCGCACCTATTTACAAGGTACGGAAGATCATGGACATGCGTTCTCGGGACGTGTCACCAGTACTTAGTGGTTGGAGGGTCTGGAGAACTCTTTGTGGTTTTTTTTTTTTTCTGCGCCCTGGAAAAGGGGGAAAAGGGAGGGGGCGAGAGTTGGGATCATCTCGAGGAAGTGACTGACACGATTCTTGAATTGATGATTTCACACCACGTTGACCGCCAGAGATTCCATCCTACTCGAGTGCCACCAGGAGGCGCATCAG
>NC_036876.1:12824428-12843190 GCF_002910315.2 Salvelinus sp. IW2-2015
GAACCTTGAGTACATCCGTTCTGCCAAACGACTCAATGCACGTCAAGCTCGTTGGGCGTTGTTTTTCGCTCGTTTCGAGTTCGTGATTTCTTATCGCCGGGAAATAAGAACACCAAGCCTGATGCCTTATCCCGTCTCTTTAGTTCTTCTGTGGCTTCTACCGACTCCGAGGGGATTCTCCCTGAAGGGCGTGTTGTCGGGTTGACTGTCTGGGAATTGAGAGACAGGTAAAGCAAGCACTCACTCACACTGCGTCGCCGCGCGCTGTCCTAGTAACCTTCTTTTCTTCCGTCTCTACTCGTCTGGCTGTTCTTCAGTGGGCTCACTCTGCCAAGTTAGCTGGCCACCCCGGCGTTCGGGTACGCTTGCTTCTATTCGCCAGCGTTTTGGTGGCCTACTCAGGAGCGTGACACGCGCCGTTTCGTGGCTGCTTGTTCGGACTGCGCGCAGACTAAGTCAGGTAACTCTCCTCCTGCCGGTCGTCTCAGACCGCTTCCCATTCCTTCTCGACCATGGTCTCACATCGCCTTAGACTTTATTACCGGTCTGCCTTCGTCTCGGGGAGGACTGTGATTCTTACGGTTGTCGATAGGTTCTCTAAGGCGGCACATTTCATTCCCCTCGCTAAGCTTCCTCCGCTAAGGAGACGCACAAATCATCATTGAGAATGTGTTCAGAATTCATGGCCTCCCTTAGACGCCGTTTCAGACAGAGGCCCGCAATTCACGTCACAGTTTTGGAGGGAGTTCCGTCGTTTGATTGGTGCTTCCGTCAGTCTCTCTTCCGGTTTTCATCCCAGTCTAACGGTCAAGCAGAAAGGGCCAATCAGACGATTGGTCGCATATTACGCAGCCTTTCTTTTCGAAACCCTGCGTCTTGGGCAGAACAGCTCCCCTGGGCAGAATACGCTCACAACTCGCTTCCTTCGTCTGCTACCGGGCTATCTCCGTTTCAGAGTAGTCTTGGTACCAGCCTCCTGTTTCTCGTCCCAGTTCGCCGAGTCCAGCGTTCCCTCCGCTCAGGCTTTTGTCCAACGTTGTGAGCGCACCTGGAGGAGGGTCAGGTCTGCACTTTGCCGTTACAGGGCGCAGACTGTGAGAGCCGCCAATAAACGTAGGATTAAGAGTCCTAGGTATTGTTGCGGTCAGAGAGTGTGCTTTCCACTCGTAACCTTCCCCTTACGACAGCTTCTCGCAAGTTGACTCCGCGGTTCATTGGTCCGTTCCGTGTCTCTCAGGTCGTCAATCCTGTCGCTGTGCGACTGCTTCTTCCGCGACATCTTCGTCGCGTCCACCCTGTCTTCCATGTCTCCTGTGTCAAGCCTTTCTTTCGCGCCCCGTTCGTCTTCCTCCCCCCCCCCCGTCCTTGTCGAGGGCGCACCTATTTACAAGGTACGGAAGATCATGGACATGCGTTCTCGGGGACGTGGTCACCAGTACTTAGTGGATTGGGAGGTTACGGCTGAGGAGAGGAGTTGGTTCCATCCGGACGTGCTGGACCGTTCGTTGATTGATGATTTCCTCGTTGCCCCAGGGTTCCTCCTCGAGTGCGCCAGGAGGCGCTCGGTGAGTGGGGGGTACTGTCAGTTTTGTCATTGATTATCATGTCTTGTCCCTGTGCTTCCTCTTCCTTCTATTCGTTTCCCTCTGCTGGTCTTATTAGGTTCTTTCCCTCTTTCTATCCCTCTCTCTCCCCCTCCCTCTCTCCCTCTCTCGCTCTCTCTCTCTATCGTTCCGTTCCTGCTCCCAGCTGTTCCTCATTCTCCTAACTACCTCATTTACTCTTTCACACCTGTCCCCTATTTTGCCCTCTGATTAGAGTMCCTATTTCTCCCTCTGTTTTCCGCTTCTGTCCTTGTCGGATCCTTGTTTGATGTTTGCTGTTCTGTGTCCTTGTTCCGCCCTGTCGTGTTTCCGCCTTCTTCAGATGCTGCGTGTGAGCAGGTATCTATATCAGCTACGGCCTGCGCCTTCCCGAAGCGACCTGCAGTCTGTGGTCGCGTATCCAGTTGTTCCCCTCTACTGCCTAGAGGATTTCAGTTTTCCTGTTTGACTTTACCTGAGATTATATCCAGGATTATCGTTTTTGTTATAGACTGGAATAAAGACTCTGTTTCTGTTAAGTCGCTTTTGGGTCCTTATTCACCAGCATAACAATGATGGTTTCGAAGACACATTACCGAGACTTTCCCTTGGTCGTATTCTCGCGGGGCAGAAATCTCAGAGACCAATTGGTACACTCTGATTTACCACCCCAAGATATTCCTGAACAACGTCTATTTGCGCCCCTACTGGATGGAAATTACAAGTGTAATGGCTCAATGCAATGACACTTATAAATGTAGATCCTTCAAACACCCCCAAACAGGGAAACAGATCCCAATCAAAGGTGTTATCACGTGCTCCACTAAGGCAGTTATTTATCTTAGAACTTGTCCTTGTGGTAAAAATTATGTGGGTAAAAGTACATATCTCAGAGCATCGTAGCACCATTAGGTTCAAAAACTTGAGTTACCCAGTTGCGGACCACTTTTTGGAAGAAAACCTCTCGATTTCGTCTCTGCGTTATATAGGCATCGAACATGTCACCCTCCCTAGGAAAGGGGGTGACCTCGATAATTTATTGTTAAAACGAGAGGCTGCCTGGATCTTTAATTTAAAGACCCTTGCTCCCTTCATTCTCAACGTAGACTTTGATCTGAAGCCATTCATGTGATTATTGTGACTTTGCCATTGTAATTGTTTGTAGGCTTATGTAGTCTAAATTGAATCTATGATCGTATGCTATCCGTTCGTTTTGTGTATGTTGTTCTTTGTATGTCATTTTAATATTTGAGAACGAACCAATGATATTAGGCCATACTTGGCCATGATTACAGACAAGACATGTGTGTGTGTGTCTTTTGACACTATATAAACGAGTCACCCTGCAGTGTTTGTGATTATACCCTGATCAAGACAACTTTCCTGTCGAAACGTTGGACATTACATTTTTGCATCTGAGCTCTCAGAGTGTGCGGCTCTCCTTTATTTTCAACTTTTCCACTCCACTAGCCAGCACCGCGCCTAAATAGGTGTGCGTTTCTTTTTCCTCTAGATCATTTGTAAATGGTGTCAGAGTTGGAGCATGCCCGTCTGTCTGTATATTTTTAAAAACTTGAAAATGTGGCTCTCTGGTTTGCTTAATATAAGGAATTTTAAATGATTTATACTTGTATTTTTGATACTTAAGTATATTTAAAACCAAATACTTTTACTCATGTAGTATTTTACTCTGTGACTTTTACTTAAGTCATTTCCTATTAAGGTATCTTCACTTTTACTCAAGTATGACTATAGGATACTTTTTCCACAACTAGTTTTGGACCATCTAAAGCCACTTAACAAAAATGCAACAACTCAGTTGATTGGTAACCAATTCAGTCTTTCATTGTTTAGTTATTGTTTCTCGGGCACCATAAAAAACACCATTAGCAATATAACAAACCACCTTCCACTGACACCCAAAATATGGCCAGGCTCTTTTGCTTTAAATCCTCATTACTTAGGACTAAGAAGGTGCTATTCACGTCAACTTTTCCCACACTACCTCGACACTGCCACCCGGTTTACCAAACAAATCGTCATTTCTGTCCCTGTTCCTTGATTTGTGAGACATTTTGAGGTGCCAAACATCATATGGGTGCAGGGCTGAATGACAGATTTTTTTGCCTAATTGCGATTCTTTTTAACCAAATATTGCGATATAGATCAAAACACTTGGATGAACATTTGGTATCATAGAATTTGAACTATTTATATTAAGAACAAAGTGGAAAGCAGCATGGTTCGTGTTTAGAACAATCTGTTGACTGCAGAGGAGGCTGGTGGGAGGAGCTATAAGAGGATGGGCTCATTCTAATGACTGGGATAGAATGGTATCAAACACATGGAAACCCCACGTTTGACTCTGTCCCATGTATTCCATTCCAGCCATTACAATGAGCCCACCGTCCTCCTTTAGCTCCTCCCACCAGCCTCCTCTGTTTGACTGCATTCGACCTAACAGAACAGCATGCGTACTTATAGTGAATCTAACAACGGGGAGGAGGAGCTGCGCTGCTTGAGTGACAGGGGATGGGGCTTGGTGTGTGTAGGAAGCAGCCGCAAGAAGAGAGCGGGAGAGAGACGAAAAATGGAGTAAACCCTAAAAACAGGACGTTACACGCGGCTGAGTGGCATTTAAAAATAGTGCATGCGATAAGGATCACATAAGGATCAATATTGCCATTTCAAGCTAAATTTGATTAATTGTGCAGCCCTACACAGGGTGCGTCCCAAATGGCAACCTCTTCCCTATTTAGTGCAATGCTTTTGACCAAAAGTAGTGCACTATAGATGGAATAGGGTGCCATTTGGGATGCATTTACTGTATGATGAACACCGGCACATAGGAGAGAGACCATGAGATTTGAGGCACAGAAGCAATAAGCACACCTTATATTGTTCTTGCTGTTACAGGTTTGCAATTTCCAATGATGTTCGGGAACCAATATGATTTCTGATTACTGGAAGTACTGCATAGATAGCACTACATTTTGGGGAGGGTTGTGTGTTTTTTTGGGGTGGGGGGGGGGGTTTACATGAGCTCTTCTGGTTTACATGCGCTCGTATTTTCCCTATAAACAATGGCTCGGCTTACTTTGATATTACCCTTCGATAGAAAGTTTAGAAACGTTAATGACGATTTGGGATGGTGTGGCTATTATTAAGCTTCAGCAGGCCGATGATATGAAGGCTGTGCGCCCCGGCGCTCCAACTGACTCCGACAGTTGAACTTGAGGAAGACCGTTTCAGGCCTACCAGAGTAACTCCAATAATCTAACAATATAATGCTCATCTTTACATCTTGCTCTATCTTACAAAATATCCTGATAGAGATATGCCGGTGGCATTTTAGATCTCTGGGGTTAAGCCTGTATTTCTTAAAATATTAATATCGTACAGTGGACACCTAAAAGCCAATTTATTTATGCTTGATCCCCCCAAAAAATAGGGTCGGCGGCTTCATATGGAGGGTGTGACGCAATTGCGGATCCTCCGGAGGCATGCAGAGACCAAATCAAGCTCTGTACCGCATCGCCATGCGCCTGACAAAGTTTTGTAACAATGCGGAGAACGCCATATAGCTAAGCATTGACATGATAGGTGAGGGCGGGAGGTCCTGTACAAACATAAACTCACTTCCTTCACAACGGCTCTGTGCTGTTCCGCAAAGCGCAAGGAGTATGAAGGCTCTGCTTTCTGTAGAGGCCATATCACTGTAAATGCTGCACGGCCAATGCAGACATCGGATTGACCACGCAGCGCCTTTTTGCCGATAGGCCTTTGCATGCAATGCCCTGATACATTTAGTGAGCTGAACTGTGAGTTGTACAATTGTTTAAGGAAATTATCCTGTTATAAGCTGTTTTTTAGTACACGTAAATGTGGCTAAATTGACCAACATCTCTTGTTTATTGATGGAGCTGGCTGCGCCAGGTTGGATCTGAATGCATTTGGATGAGTATTAAAATCTTCTCTGTCATGTTGTCCGGTGCCAAAATGACCTAAAGATAACTCTGAAATGGCATTGTTGTTTTTATGAAGATTTTAGAATAGTCACACAAAGATCTGTCGCCAATTGGATGGAAACCTACCTATTGGCAATGTGCTAGTCCAGTGTCACTTTGATTATGCCTGCACATCATGGTTCACCTGCAGCCCCAAACATCTACAGAATAAGCTACCAGCCAAACAAGCTTGTAAGATCATTGTCTACTAGCTGATCATTATCTCTATGTAGAATTGTTTTATTAAAACAGCATGTATGATCAGAAGGATAGCTAAATATTTACCAGGAAAGATTCTTAAGCAAATAACACAAGCATTAATTGAGAGTCCGGTGAACTACTGTTCTGTGGTCTGGGGAAATGCATCATCAAGTGAAGTTAGGAGGCTGCAGAATGCACAGAACAAAGCAGCAAGGATTGTTTTAAGGTGGAGATGTGGTTCTTCTGTTGCAGTCATGCGCAATGTTCTTGGTTGGTCATCAATCAACAAGATAATTGAAAAAAACATGCTTATTTAATTCATAAAATACACCATTTAAAACAGCCAAACTCTATTCACAACGGTATTCAGTTGGTAAGAGAGACATTCAGTAAATACTAGGAATAGATTGTCCACCATCTATGTGTTGTCCAGACAGAAAAGAGAAATAGTCAAAATAACATTTCGATTTAGAGCAATAAAGAAATGGAACAATTTAACTGAGCAAACCAGAAACCTCTCAATATATACATTTAAACAATACTTTAAAACCATTTAAATATAATACATAGAAATGTTGTGTTGGACTATAGTAGATGAAGAATCAATATATTTTTAGACTGAGTATTTATCGGGTCAATGTGTACTATGTCTGTTTGTAACAGTGTGTTTATATGTGAAAATGTGTTTGTATTATAAATTGTATTTTAATGTTTAAGGACTCTTGGAAGATTAGTCCAAATGAGGACTAAAAGTGATCCAAATAAAAAAGAAGAAAAAAATCTCCAGCCAGCTCTGATAGTAGTGTAGTGAAGCGGGCAGGGAGTGTGAGCTCGTCTGTGGTGGTCGGCGAACCCCCAACCTTCTGGCCCGTAGCCCTGCGTGGTGTCGACTGTTCCACAAAAGCATGCTGAAGTGGTAAAGTCAATATCCACGTTTATAAAAACATAGTTGCTACAGTTATTATTTGTGGTCGTAAAAATGATATTTTGTTAATGCTATGAGAGAGAGGGTGTTCAATTTATTTTACAGTACAGTATTCACATTATTACTTATTCAAGCCTTTCTCAAAATACAGCACTGCCCCTTTAAGACAAAAAAAAGCTCTTTACCTGACTTGCTTTTCAAAGATGTCTAGAAATGTACAGGTTTTGTGCTCTTCTCGGAAGCAATCACTCTCCCATTGCTGACTACAAATGATCTATAACTGGGCTAAGAACTCATTAACTGGCAAAGGATATGAACAAAATGTGCACACGTGGCTACATGCAGCTCTCGCTTTGATCTCAAATCAATCTAATCTACTCACGACCACAGCTGTAAACACAGTCCTATTCAAAGTAAATGACACAAATCCATATAAGGCAATGGTCTATTTGCATATAGGCCTACTGCAGCTCTGATTGGTTATGCTTCACCGGTCCGGGTAGAGTATGCGTCCTTTGTACTGAGTCCTTTGTGTCAATGCAGTATAATCTTACTCCAATGCGTTCGGCCAACAACAAATTCTTGTGCATAGTTCGTTTTGTTTCGGTATGTTGCATTGAAAGTGGCTAACATTGTGTTGATATGATCACAATTGCCACAGTCAAGGAAAACGCTGATAATGGTAACTAACAGGGAAAACGCTAGAAAGTTGTGTGAAGTTCAATCTCGTGCTTCTCTCCATGGGCTGATATTTCTTCGGTCTGTGCGGCTGCTACTGCAAGCCCTCGCACCTGCGCAGCTTAGTGGGATACATTGCCCCCAGTATATTTCAATCTGTCCCTAATTTAACAATAAAATCTATATATTTATTTCGAGAAATTATTATTATTTGTCGTCATCACCCTCTCCTCCATCCCGCTCTCTAACCCCCGACTCCAGTTTCATGTTGTACTCTGTCTTTTAGAGAACTACTAAGAATACACTGACAGAGACAAGAACTGACACCTCTCCCAAAAAACTGGAGTAGTTGTGTCGTTTACTGCATTCCTTTCATTTCAAATCACCATCCAGCTAAAACGCATGTGCATACTACAATTGAAAAACTTGCCGTTTTGTCCTTGGGAACAAAAAAATAGCAACAGTCAGCTCGAATAGCTGATTCAGGAAGGCACCATAGCATGCCAAACGCACAAGACAAAACACACGGAAATGGATGGAATACACCATTAAAAGTGTATTTTCAGGGCTGAGTCTGAAATGGCACCCTATTTGCTATATAGCGCACGCCTTTGGACCAAAACCATTGGTCAAAGTTAGACTCACATACAGTGCCTTCAGAAAGTATTTATGCCCTTGACATAATCCACATTTTGTTGTGTTACAGCCTGAATAGATTGTTTTTCTTACCCATCTACGCACACACACACACAATGACAGTAAAACCATGTTTTTAGAAATGTTAACAAACGTATTTAAGATTAAATACAGAAATATCGTATTTACATAAGTACTCAAACCCCTGAGTCAATACTTTGTAGACGCACCTTTCGTGGGGATTACAGCTTTGAGTCATTTTGGTGTGTCTGTATCAGCTTTGCATATCTGGATTTGGTGATGTTAAAAAATTATTCCTCGTAGAAGTTGTCAAGCTCTGCCAAGTTAGACGAGGAGTGGCGGTGAACAGCAATTTTCAAGTCTTTCCATAGATTTACAATGAGATTCATGTCCGGGCTTTGGCTGGGCCAATCAAGGACTTGCACATTCTTGTTCTGAAGCCATTCCAAGGTTGCTTGGGCTGTATGCTTGTGGTCTGAGGTCGTTTGCCCTCTGAAGCAGGTTCTCAGCAAGGACTTGCCTATATTTGGCTCCATTCATGTTCCCTCTATCCTTACCAGCAGTGGTGTAAAGTACTTAAGTGAAACTACTTTAAAGTACTACTTACGTAGTTTTTGGGTGGGTATCTGTACTTTTTAATATTTTTGACAACTTTTACTTCACTACATAATGTACTTTTTACTCCATACATTTTCTCTCACACCCAAAAGTACTCATTACATTTTGAAAACTTAGCAGAACAGGAAAATGGTCCAATTCACACACTTACCAAGAGAACATCCCTGGTCATCCCTACGGCTTCTGATCTGGCGGACTCACTAAACACACATGCTTCATTTGTAAATGATGTCTGACTGTTGGAGTGTTGCCCTGGCTATGCCTAAATAAAATTAAAAGGATCCGTTTGGTTTGCTTAATATAAGATATTGGAAATGTATACTTTTACAGTATATTTACTATTTTGTTTTGTTTAAGTATATTTAAACAAAATGGCACCGGAAGAAATGGCAGCAGTTTTACGGGCGCCCAACCAACTGTGCTATTATGTGGGGGGGGTTGCGTTATTTGTAACTTATTTTGTACATAATGTTTCTGCAACCGTATCTTACGGTAAAAAATAGCTTCTGGATATCAGGACAGCGATCACTCACCTCGGATTAGACAAAGATTTTTTCTTCAACAAGCAAGACGCACAGGACATTCTCCAAACACCCGACAGGGCCAACATCCCCATTATTTGCAAGAGGAAGCGACGCAGGTACAGGACAAAGAGCCGGATGCCTCGTCCGGACCCGGAAAAGGCGAGTAGGAAAGCTGCCGTTACCGTCAATACTACTCACCAACGTGCAATCATTGGACAATAAACTAGACGAGGTACAATCACGAATATCCTACCAACGGGACATCAAAAACTGTAATATCCTATGTTTCATGGAATCGTGGCTGAATGACGACATAGATATTCAGCTAGCGGGATAAACGTTGCACCAGCAAGATAGAACAGCACACTCCGGAAAGACGAGGGGGGGGATCTGTGCATATTTGTAAACAACAGCTGGTGCACGAAATCTAAGGAAGTCTCTAGATTTTGCTCGCCTGAAGTAGAGCATATTGTGAAAAATTGCAGGCCACACTATTTGCCTAGAGAGTTTTCAGCTATACTTTTCGTGGCTGTTTATTTAGCACCACAAACAGATGCCGTCACTAAGACCGCACTCAGTCAGCTGTATAAGGAAATAAGCAAACAGGAAACCACTCACCCAGAGGTGGCGCGCCTAGTGGCCGGAGACTTAATGCAGGGAAACTTAAATCAGTTCTACCAAATTTCCATCAACATGTTAAATGTGCAACCAGAGGGAAAAAAATTCTAGATCACCTGTACTCCATACACAAAGCTCTCCCTCGCCCTCCATTTGGTAAATCCGACCACAACTCTATCCTCCTGATTCCTGCTTACAAGCGAAAATTAAAGCAGGAAGCACCAGTGACTCGGTCTATAAAAAAATGGTCAGATGAAGCAGATGCTAAACTACAGACTGTTGCTATCACAGACAGGAACATGTTCCGGGATTCTTCCGATGACATTGAGGAATACACCAATCAGTCACTGGCTTTATCAATAAGTGCATTGGGACGTCGTCCTACAGTGACTTTACATACATACCCCAACCAAAAGCCATGGATTACAGGCAACATTCGCACTGAGCTAAAGGGTAGAGCTGCCGCTTTCAAGGTGCGGACTCTAACCCGGAAGCTTACAAGAAATCCCGCTATGCCCAGTGACGAACCATCAAACAGGCAAAGAGTCAATACAGGGCTAAGATTGAATCATACTACACTGGCTGGGCTTGGCAGGGCTTGCAAACTATTACAGACTACAAAGGGAAGCACAGCCGCGAGCTGCACAGTGACACAAGCCTACCAGATGAGCTAAAATCACTTCTACGCTCTCTTCGAGGCAAGCAACACTGAGGCATGCATGAGAGCATCAGCTGTTCCGGACGACTGTGCGATCACGCAATCCGTAGCCGATTGAGTAAGACCTTCAAACAGGGCAACATTCACAAGGCTGCGGGGCCAGACAAGATTAACTGGACGTGTGCTCCGGGCATGTGCTGACCATCTGACAAGGTGTCTCACTGACATTTTCAACATGTCCCTGATTGAGTCTAATACCAACATGTCCCTATAATAAATATATATATTATATATATATATAATATATATTATATATATATATATATATATATAATATATATATACAGTGAGGGAAAAAGTATTTGATCCCCTGCTGATTTTGTACGTTTACCCACTGACAAAGAATTGATCAGTCTATACTTTTAATGGTAGGTTTATTTGAACAGTGAGAGACAAAATAACCACAAAAATATCCAGAAAAACACATGTCAAAAATGTTATAAATTGATTGCATTTTAATGAGGAAATAAAGTATTTTACCCCCTCTCAATCAGAAAGATTTCTGGCTCCCAGGTGTCTTTCATACAGGTAACGAGCTGAGATTAGGAGCACACTGTTAAAGGGAGTGCTCCTAATCTCAGTTTGTTACCTGTATAAAAGACACCTGTCCACAGAAGCAATCAATCAATCAGATTCTAAACTCTCCACCATGGCCAAGACCAAAGAGCTCTCCAAGGATGTCAGGACAAGATTGTAGATCTACACAAGGCTGGAATGGGCTACAAGACCATTGCCAAGCAGCTTGGTGAGAAGGTGACAAACAGTTGGTGCGATTATTCGCAAATGGAAGAAACACAAAATAACTGTCAAACTCCCTCGGCCTGGGACTCCATGCAAGATCTCACCTCGTGGAGTTGCAATGATCATGAGAACGGTGAGGAATCAGCCCAGAACTACACAGGAGGATCTGTCAATGATCTCAGAGCAGCTGGGACCATAGTCACCAAGAAAACAATTGGTAACACACTACGCCGTGAAGGACTGAAATCCTGCAGCGTCCGCAAGGTCCCCCTGCTCAAGAAAGCACATATACATGCCCGTCTGAGAGTTTGCCAATGAACATCTGAATGATTCAGAGGACAACTGGGTGAACGTGTTGTGGTCAGATGAGACCAAAATGGAGTTCTTTGCATCATCTCAACTTGCCGGTTTGGAGGAGGAGGAATGCTGCCTATGACCCCAAGAAACCATCCTCACCGTCAAACATGGAGTGGAAACATTATGCTTTGGGGTGTTTTTCTGCTAAGGGGACAGGACAACTTCACCGCATCAAAGGACGATGGACAGGGCCATGTACCGTCAAATCTTGGGTGAAAACCTCCTTCCCTCAGCCAGGGTATATGAAAATGTCGTGGATGGGTATTCCAGCACGACAATGACCCAAAACACACGGCCAAGGCAACAAAGGAGTGGCTCAAAAAAAAGCACATTAAGGTCCTGGAGTGGCCTAGCCAGTCTCCAGACCTTAATCCCATAGAAAATCTGTGGAGGGAGCTGAAGGTTCGAGTTGCCAAATGTCAGCCTCGAAACCTTAATGACTTGAAGAAGATCTGCAAAAGAGGAGTGGACAAAATCCCTCCTGAGATGTGTGCAAACCTGGTGGCCAACTACAAGAAACATCTGACCTCTGTGATTGCCAACAAGGGTTTTGCCACCACGTACTAAGTCATGTTTTGCAGAGGGGGTCCAATACTTATTTCCCTCATTAAAATGCAAATCAATTATAACATTTTTGACATGCGTTTTTCTGGATATTTTTGTTGATATTCTGTCTCTCACTGTTCAAATAAACCTACCATAAAATTAGACTGATCATTTCTTTGTCAGTGGGCAAACGTACAAAATCAGCAGGGGATCAAATACTTTTTTCCCTCACTGTATATATAGTCCCTGTGCCCAAGAACACAAAGGCAACCTGCCTAAATGACTACAGACGTGAGTCTGTAGCAAAGCACTTCACGTCTGTAGCCATGAAGTGCTTTGAAAGGTTGGTAATGGCTCACATCAACACCATTATCCCAGAAACCCTAGACCCACTCCAATTTGCATACCGCCCAAACAGATCCACAGAGGATGCAATCTCTATTGCACTCCACACTGTCCTTTCCCACCGGGACAAAAGGTACACTTATGTGAGAATGCTATTCATTGACTACAGCTTAGCGTTCAACACCATAGTACCCTCAAAGCTCATCACTAAGCTAAGGATACTGGGACTAAACACCTCCCTCTGCAACTGGATCCTGGACTTCCTGATGGACTGCCCCCAGGTGGTGAGGGTAGGTAGCAACACATCTGCCACGCTGATCCTCAACACTGGAGTTCCCCAGGGGTGCGTGCTCAGTCCCCTCCTGTACTCCATGTTCACCCACGACTGCATGACCAGGCACGACTCCAACACCATCATTAAGTTTGCTGACGACACAACAGTGGTAAACCTGATCACCGGCAACGACGAGACAGCCTATAGGGAGGAGGTCAGAGACCTGGCCGGGTGGTGCCAGAATAACAACCTATCCCTCAACGTAACCAAGACTAAGGAGATGATTGTGGACTACAGGAAAAGAAGGACCGAGCACGCCCCCATTATCATCGACGGGGCTGTAGTGGAGCAGGTTGAGAGCTTCAAATTCCTTGGTGTCCATATCAACAACAAACTAGAATGGTCCAAACACAACAAGACAGTCGTGAAGAGGGCACGACAAAGCCTAGACCTGGAGACCACCTTAAGGTGCCTAGGCTCAACCAAACCCACTATCTGGAGCCGTCAACTGGTCTGGGTGGAGTATGCCCGGAACACCCTTCCCAGTTCTGCCTTTGGACTCTCCCGTTTCGAGTGCTCCATGGGGTATCAGCCTCCACTCTTCCCGGAACAAGAGGAGGTCAGCGTACCCTCGGCCCAGATGTTTGTCCGCTGCTGTCAACGTGCCTGGAGAAGAGCCAGGGCGGCTATTCTCAAGACCAACTCCAGGTATCGTCGACAAGCGGACTGTCGCCGGCCTCCAGCTCCCCACTACCGCATTGGGCAGAGTGTATGGCTTTCCACTCGGGATCTGCACCTTCGGGTAGAGTCCCGCAAGCTGTCTCCCCGGTTCATTGGTTCTTTTCCCATCTCCAGAGTCCTGGGTTCCACTGCTGTCCATCTTCTGTTACCCCGTACCTGATCTGTTTCACCTGTTCCTGTGATTGTCTCCACCCCCTCCAGGTGTCGCTTATTTTCCCCAGTATATTTATCCCTGTGTTTCCTGTCTCTCAGTGCCAGTTCGTCTTGTGTGTTTAGTCAAGTCAACCAGCGTGTTTTTCCTGTACTCCTTTTGATATTCTCCTTTTTCTAGTCCTCCCGGTTTTGACCCCCTTGCCTATTTCTGGACTCTGTACCCGCCTGCCTTACCTTTCTGCCTGCCTTGACCACGAGCCTGTCTGCCACTCTGTACCTCCTGGACTCTGATCTGGTTTTGACCTTTTTGCCTGTCCACGACCATTCTCTTGACTACCCATTTGGACTATTCAACATTGTAAGACTCCAAACATCTGACCTCCTGTGTCTGCATCTGGGTCTCGCCTTGTGCCTTGATAACTGTAGGGAATAGGGTGGGTATGTGGATATTCTGGACAGGATCAGTTATGACAGATTATGACGTTGAGTAAGAACATTAGAATGAACACTAAAGGGAGGCTGTTTGAAAAAAAATCTCATTGGTTGTAGCTATTTTTATTTTCTTCATTAGTTTTTTTCCCTTCTTTTTTTCTGTTCCACTGTTAAGACCAGCATAATTCAGTTCTGAACCGGTTCGAACCAGAAAAAAAGTATGGATTTATATTGTTTTTCTGTTCCTTTTTTAACTTGTAAAATCGGCATAGTTTTTAAATTTAGCTCATTAAATTAGTCCACCAATCAGTGCAAATATAACTTTCCATGGACCTGGCAAGTTAGTCGTTTAAATGCTTAATGGACATACAAGTGTAGGGCGCGAGCTACGACTGTCACGTTCCTGACCTGTTTTCCTTGTTTTTGTATGTGTTTAGTTGGTCAGGGCGTGATTTGGAGTGGGCATTCTATGTTATGTGTTTCTATGTTGGGTTAAATGTGTTGCCTGATATGGTTCTCAATTAGAGGCAGGTGTTTGACGTTTCCTCTGATTGAGAACCATATTAAGGTAGGCTGTTCTCACTGTTTGTTTGTGGGTGATTGTTCCTGTGTCTGTGTCTGTTGCACCACACGGGACTGTTTCGTTTGTTCGTTCGTTTGGCTAGTCTTTCCTGTTCGTGCGTTCTTCGTGTCTATGTAAGTTCTCAAGTTCAGGTCTNACGTTTCCTCTGATTGAGAACCATATTAAGGTAGGCTGTTCTCACTGTTTGTTTGTGGGTGATTGTTCCTGTGTCTGTGTCTGTTGCACCACACGGGACTGTTTCGTTTGTTCGTTCGTTTGGCTAGTCTTTCCTGTTCGTGCGTTCTTCGTGTCTATGTAAGTTCTCAAGTTCAGGTCTGTCTACGTCGTTTTGTTGTTTTGTTTCTATTCAAGTGTTCTTCGTATGTTCGTCTTTGCTTTAATAAATATTCATTATGTCATCAAACAACGCTGCGTTTTGGTCCGACCCTTACTCCTTCTCCTCATTCGAGGAGGAGGAATTAGACAGCCGTTACAGCGACTGAAATTTTGCACGGTAGGGTGAGAGCGAAAGAGAGGGGTGGACTTAGAGGCTTGGCTTGAAACGCTAGGCATCATGATATGACGTGCATTATAATGTGTTTCGGATATTGGTAGTAGGCATATCTTTACTTCATTGAATCAAAGAATTATATACTAGCTAAACACCTACAGATGAGAGGCTAATGTGGAGGAACTTTTTCATCTGAGAGTTGGCTCAACACCCAGGCTTGCTCAACACCCTAGACAAGAGCTAGCTAACAAGCTTGTGTGTGCAGCGGGCAACCAGAATTCAAAACACATCTGAGTCGTTCCATTGGATTTCAATCACTTTCTGACTGCACACCTTTTTGATTTGAACAAAACCTGCCATACATGTTTGCCCATAGTAGAAGTGGTCAGAAAGTTACTTTTATATGCGAAATGCCAAAACATTCAGTTGATAGAGGTGCTCAACGTTGACCCCAACCCACCAAGAGACATCCATGTCTCCATCACTGAAAAAGATAAATGGGTTTTATATCATTTGAAAGCTTACACACAGGGTTGTCAAGCTATTTGATGAGTTATAGTTATTTTATCGTTTTTAACCAGATCCTATGCTTTTAAAATAATGGATATTTTCAGTTTTTTGGTTCTGTTCCCTGAACCGGTTCCAACCCTTGGTCTCAAGTATCACCCCAGAAAACCAAAATTGGTTTGTGGACATTCCCAGAACATTCCTTGGTTTAGTTGTGCTGATGATAATACAATGTTTGTATAAAACATTCACCTGGTATTGCAAAATCATTCCCAGAACAAATGTTGTTATAACATTACCTGGAAATAAGAACTTTGGGGGAATCTTTAGGGGAATGTTCTGAGGTGGTTGCACAACATTTTAGTGAATGTTCGGAGCACATTCCAAGGATATTTAATTTAAAAAACACACAAAAAACATACTTTGTTATCAAAAACATTGTATGACTGTTTCTGGGATGAGGGAAAACATCCTAATGTTAGATATAATCATAACTATATTGAAATGTTAGCTAATGTCCTGGGAATGTTCCCGGTTTGCTGGGATGGCCATATTTGAACCGAATGATAAAAGGTAATGGTGCAAAACGTTGATCAATAAAATATAAAAATCGATACAAGGTCAACAATGACCTTGTTCAAATCAGTACTTAAGAGACGGTCTGTGGCCATAGGGCCAAAGGTATGGAGACTAAATCAGTACCTGAGTACCAGAGGATTTTCTGTATGTGTATGTGTTTGTGTTTGTGGTGTGTGTGTCCCCACTAATGTCTCTCAGGCCTGTCGCCATACTCCAGAAGTCCCTGAGTACATAAAGGCATCGACCCATCCTTGGCTGTGAGGCTGAAGGTAAGCCTTAAGACCTCTGCTGCAGAGCTGCTCCTCTCTGATCACACACACGGTGATCCACGACACACACCAACCTAACACCCCTCTTCCAGACACACACACACACACACACCATCGCCCATCCCCTTCCTCAGGTTCACTCTCCTGAGACGAGAAGATCTTTAGTGCTTTAGCTTCCATTTTCCCTCCTTTATCCGTACGCTACTCCCTCTATAAGCCCTTATCTGCAGTGCTCACTGTACCTCGTCCAACAATAGCACATTATCAACTCACGGCTATTTATCCATCTTTTTGCTGAAGTTTGCCTATATAGCCTATGCTCTTTAGTGTTAATCTACATTGATGGCTGTACAGAGAGTATATATGATTCATCCACTAAATTAAATATGTTAAGTTCAATTTCCCTATTACACTGGAAGTGTGTGTGTGTGTGTGTGACGTTGGAAAGAAAACTGACCGGTTTAGTGGCTAACAGGTGATCTGCAGAGTAGGGTAGTACCTTTTGGATGAAGCTGTACACTTTGGCAAGGTACTTAACCCACATTGCTCTAATTCAACTGGGCAAGAAGGGATGAAATCTTACATTTGCCAAACAACTGCCCCACTTAAAATAATTTCGCAACCTTGAATCATATTATTTGCTTACGTGAAAGGAGTAGTGTCTGGACTAGTTGTATGTACAGTACCAGTCAAACGTTTGTACACACCTACTCTTTCAAGGGTTTTTCTTCATTTTTACTATTTTCTACATTGTAGAATAATAGTGAAGACGTCACAACTATGAAATAACACATATGGAATCATGTAGTAACCAATAAAGTGTTAAAAAATATTTTATATTTGAGATTCTTCAAAGTAGCCACCGTTTGCCTTGATGACAGTTTTGCACACTCTTGGCATTCTCTCAACCAGCTTCATGAGGAATGCTTTTCCAACAGTCTTGAAGGAGCTCCCACATATGCTGAGCACTTGTTGGCTNACACTCTTGGCATTCTCTCAACCAGCTTCATGAGGAATGCTTTTCCAACAGTCTTGAAGGAGCTCCCACATATGCTGAGCACTTGTTGGCTGCTTTTCATTCACTCTGATGGTTCACTCCAAACCATCTCAATTTGGTTGAGGTCAGGTGATTGTGGTCGCCAGGTCATCTGATGCAGCACTCCATCACTCTCTTTGGACAAATAGTCCTTACACAGCAAATCAAATCAAAGTTTATTTGTCACGTGCGCCGAATACAACAGGTGTAGATCTTACAGTGAAATGCTTACTTACAGGCTCTAACCAATAGTGCGGTGGGGGGAAAGTATGTGTGTGTAGGTAAGTAAAGAAATAAAACAACAGTAAAAAGACATTTAAAAATAAAAATAGCGAGGCAACATACAGACACCGGTTAGTCAGGTTTATTGAGGTAGTATGTACATGTGGGTATGGTTAAAGTGACTATGCGTATATGATGAACAGAGAGTAGCAGTAGCGTAAAAATAGGGCTTGGAGGGTGGTGGGACACAATGCAGATAGCTCGGTTAGTCAATGTGCGGGAGCACTGGTTGGTTGGGCCAATTGAGGTAGTATGTACATGAATGTATAGTTAAAGTGACTATGCACATAAGATAAACAGAGAGTAGCAGCAGCGTAAAAAAAGGGGTTGAGGGGGGCACACAATGCAAATAGTCCGGGTAACCATTTGGTTACCTGTTCAGGAGTCTTATGGCTTGGGGGTAAAAACTGTTGAGAAGCCTTTTTATCCTAGACTTGGCACTCCGGTACCGCTTGCCATGCGGTACTAGAGAGAACAGTCTATGACTGGGGAGGCTGGGGTCTTTGACCATTTTCAGGGCCTTCCTCTGACACCGTCTGGTGTAGACGTCCTGGATGGCAGGCAGCTTTGCCCCAGTGATGTACTGGGCCGTACGCATTACCCTCTGTAGTGGCTTGCGGTCGGAGGCCGAGCAATTGCCATACCAGGCAGTGATGCAACCAGTCAGGATGCTCTCGATGTTGCAGCTGTAGAAGCTTTTGAGGATCTCAGGACCCATGCCAAATCTTTTTAGTTTCCTGAGGGGAAATAGGCTTTGTCGTGCCCTCTTCACAACTGTCTTGGTGTGTTTGGACTATTCTAGTTTGTTGTTGATGTGGACACCAAGGAACTTGAAGTTCTCAACCTGCTCCACTACAGCCCCGTAGATGAGAATGGGGACGTGCTCGGTGCTCCTTTT
>NC_036876.1:12844840-12939982 GCF_002910315.2 Salvelinus sp. IW2-2015
AATTAATTACTTAAAAATTATACAATGTGAAAAATTACAGACCTCTACATGCTTTGTAAGTAGGAAAACTTGCAAAATCGGCAGTGTATCAAATACTTGTTCTCCCCACTGTAGGTGTTCCTTTTGTCCTGGTGGGAATGGGCAGTGTAAAGTGCAATAGAGATTGCATCATCTGTGGATCTGTTTGGGTGTTATGCAAATTGGAGTGGGTCTAGGGTTTCTGGGATAATGGTGTTGATGTGAGCCATTACCAGGCTACGGACGTGAGTGCTACGGGTCTGTAGTCATTTACGCAGGTTGCCTTTGTGTTATTGGGCACAGGGACTATGGTGGTCTGCTTGAAACATGTTGGTATTACAGACTCAATCAGGGACATGTTGAAAATGTCAGTGAAGACACCTGCCAGGAGCACACCTCCTGGTAATCCATCTGACCCCGCAGCCTTGTGAATGTTGACCTGTTTAAAGGTCTTACTCACGCCGGCTACGGAAAGCGTGATCACACAGTCGTCCGGAACAGCTGATGCTCTCATGCATGCCTCAGTGTTGCTTGCCTCGAAGCGAGCATAGAAGTGATTTAGCTCGTCTGGTAGGCTCGTGTCACTGGGCAGCTCACGGCTGTGCATCCCTTTGTAGTCTGTAATAGTTTGCAAGCCCTGCCACATCCGACGAGCGTCGGAGCCGGTGTAGTATGATTCAATCTTAGCCCTGTATTGACGCTTTGCCTGTTTGATGGTTCGTCGCAGGGCATAGCGGAATTTCTTGTAAACTTCCGGGTTAGAGTCCCGCACCTTGAAAGCGGCAGCTCTACCCTTTAGCTCAGTGCGAATGTTGCCTGTAATCCATGGCTTCTGTTTGGGGTAAGTGCGTACAGTCACTGTGGGGACGACGTCCTCAATGCACTTATTGATAAAGTCAGTGACTGATGTGGTGTATTCCTCAATGTCATCGGAAGAATCCCGGAACATGTTCCAGTCTGTGATAGCAAAACAGTCCTGGAGTTTAGCATCTGCTTCATCTGACCATTTTTTTATAGACCGAGTAAATGGTGCTTCCTGCTTTAATTTTTGCTTGTAAGCAGGAATCAGGAGGATAGAGTTGTGGTCGCATTTACCAAATGGAAGGCGAGGGAGAGCTTTGTACGTGTCTCTGTGTGTGGAGTACAGGTGATCTAGACATTTTTTCCTTCTTGTTGCACATTTAACATGTTGATAGAGATTTGGTAGAACTGATTTAAGTTTCCCTGCATTAAAGTCTCCGGCCACTAGGAGCGCCGCCTCTGGGTGAGTGGTTTACTGTTTGCTTATTTTCTTATACAGCTGGCTGAGTGCGGTCTTAGTGACGGCATCTGTCTGTGGTGGTAAATAAACAGCCACGAAAAGTATAGCTGAGAACTCTCTAGGCAAGTAGTGTGGCCTGCAATTTATCACAATATACTCTACTTCAGGCGAGAAAAATCTAGCGACTTCCTTCGATTTCGTGCACCAGCTGTTGTTTACAAATATGCACAGACCGCCCACCCTCGTCTTACCGGAGTGTGCTGTTCTATCCTGCCGGTGCAGCGTGTATCCCGCTAGCTGAATATCCATGTTGTCATTCAGCCACGATTCCATGAAACATAGGATATTACAGTTTTTGATGTCCCGTTGGTAGGATATTCGTGATCGTACCTCGTCTAGTTTATTGTCCAATGATTGCACGTTGGCGAGTAATATTGACGGTAACGGCAGCTTTCCTAGTTGCCTTCTGTGGGTCCGGACGAGGCATGCGGCTCTTCTTCCTCTGGGTCGCTTCCTTTTGCGAATAATTGTGATGTTGGCCCTGTGGGGTGTTTGGAGAATATCGTGTGAGTCCTGCTTGCTGCTGTTGTTGTTGTTGTTGAAAAAATCTTTGTCTAATCCGAGGTGAGTGATCGCTGTCCTGATATCTAGGAGCTCTTTTCTGCCGTAAGATACGGTTGCAGAAACATTATGTACAAAATAATTTACAAGTATCGCGAAAAAAAACACATAGCACAATTGGTTAGGAGACCGTAAAACAGTGGCTTTCTCCTCTGGCGCCATTCTTAGGTAAGTCTGTGTCTTATTTTCCTGTTTTACTTACTCATGAGAGGCAGTTTCATCATAGCGCTTGATGGTTTTTGCGACTGCACTTAAAGAATCTTTCAAAGTTTTTGACATTTTCCGGATTGACTGACCTTCAAGTCTTAAAGTGATGATGGACTGTCATTTCACTTTGCTTACTTGATTTGTTCTTGCCATAATATGGACGGTTTTCTACCAAATAGGGCTATCTTTTGTATACCACCCCTAGCTTGTCACAACACAACTGATGGCTCAAACGCATTAAGGAAAGAAATTCCACAAAATAACTTTTAACAAGGCACACAGGTTAATTTAAATGCATTCCAGGTGACTACCTCATGAAGCTGGTTGAGAGAATGCCAAGAGTGTGCAAAGCTGTCATCAAGGCAAAGGGTGGCTACTTTCGAAGAATCTCAAATATAAAATATATGTTGATTTGTTTAACACTTTATTGGTTACTACATGAATCCATATGTGTTATTTTATAGTTTTGATGTCTTCACTATTATTTTACAATGTAGAAAATAAAGAAAAACCCTTTAATGAGTAGATGTGTCCAAACTTTTGACTGGTACTGTATATATATACACACCCACAGCATACTATGGATAACGTGGGTAATAAGGGATTTTTTTATTTTTTTTATGGGAGATTTTTAAATGCCTCGGAGTTGAGAATACTGGTATATTCAGAGACTAAAAAGCTGAACGGATAAACACATTTGAGATTTTCAGGAGGTGGGAATTGCATTATATCAAATTAGCGGGGTGCCGCTAGTGTCATATAATGTAATATACAGTAATAAAGCAGCTTAGTCAACCTTGTAAACATCACCTCACCTTCCTTCCCCACAGACAGACAGAGTGCTGTTAATAACCTGAGTGCCAGTCCTATTAGGTTCCAGAACACTGTCTGATTAGGTTTAGGAAAGACTGGAACAAGTACAGACAAGACTTTCTTCATCATATATCTATGGCTTCCATCTCATCTCTCTGAATTGATGTCAGGATGGATGGGTGAGTTCCAGACAGATTATAGGATGGTTTGAGGATGTTTGATGTGGTTCCTTAGATGTCAAATACTTGTAGTAGTAAGTAGTTGGGCCAAGTGGGGCATAAGGCCAAAATGAAATGCTCGTAAAGATATTGTAACGATTTGACAATACTGGATGCGCAGACCTAGTCAGAATATGTGCATCTGCAACACCATAGAGATCCTATAATTACCATGCTATACTTTGCATGCGGAATGACAAAGGAAACATTTTGTATCATATTTAGTCCTCATCATCACCATGTCTCTGGTGGACTCCTACCTCTCACAATGCTGCGCCTGCTGTTTCTCAGAGCAACACGGCTATTGTTTAACCTCACTTTTTGCCCAGTCAAACAAACGAGGGAAAATGTCATGTTTGCAACTTTCTAATTCTTACATAAATCCCGCCTGTCAAATGAGGTTTAGAGAGAGATTTAGTGACACTATGCCTAGGGCCATCCTGAAAGATTCTTTCAAGTAAAATACAAAATTGGTGGTAAAGTCCACTCATAACTTCCATCTACCACACCATTGATTGCCTGGCCTTGTCTTCAACATGTGGGTCTGGTTGCATTTCAACAGTTGCAAAAGGATCCGCCGAGCCAGAGCCGGTTTCACTTTCTAGCTGCTGCTGCCACCAAACAAACCCTCATCTAAGCTCCAATTTCACTCAAGTTCTTTCATATGAAACAGCCCCATCATATATCATTCATCGCCCTGCCTACTCTTATCTTTCTTTCTTACATGTCTTTCCCCTCTCTGTGTCGCTCACTCTCTTTTCTTTGGCATCCTGCTGCGTTTTGTCTTCTTAAGCTCGTGCTAACCGCCTTTAAGCCACATCCACAACACAGAGACAGGGAGACAGAGAGACAGAGACAGAGAGCGAGAGAGAGAGCGAGAGAGCAAGAGAGAGAGAGAGACAGAGAGCAAGAGAGAGAGCGAGAGGCGATTGGGGCTTGGCTGTGCAAGAAACACACTCTCTTTCATCCAAAACTATTACCAGGAGGATGGAGGGTGAGGCGAGGGGGAGACAAAAGAACCGAGGCAGAGCCCAGAATGATAGAAGCGCCACGATCCAAGGCAGAATTGGCACATATTCAGCAGACAATACGACCGTGTAGACATCTCCCCACTCGAGACCCCAGCCATTATAGGAAGCTGAGTCGAGGTCGGGGAAGATTTCTCTGAGAGGGAATCAATGAATAATAACAACAACGACGACGACAAAAAGGATAACAACGACAGGAGCCTTAACGACTGTCTCTTATACACATCTAGATGTGTATAAGAGACAGCCTTAACGATGGTAGCCAGACGTGGAAGAAGCTGAGAGGAAGGAGATGAGCTCTGAAAGAGAGAGAGAGAGAGAGAGAGAGAGAGAGAGAGAGAGAGAGAGAGAGAGAGAGAGAGAGAGAGAGAGAGACTACAGAGTCAGCATACTATGCCTCAGAAAGAGCCAAAGCCAGCTCAGCTCCTCTCCCCACACACCCCTGTCTCTATCTCACCGCCCCCTCCCTCTACAGCCCAAAACAACAACATTATCCGTCCATGGAGTGTCCAGATCAAACAGCTTCTGAGAAACCGGCCTCTCTCCACACAAACTGGAGAGACTGCAACTACAAGCGTTTGGGGGAAACGCCGAGCCAGAATGGCGCATTAGACCAAACTGGGCCAACAATGGGGGGTTGGAGGGATTGGGGACATTGGGGGGGGGGTTACATTATATGGAACAGGGATTGGAATGGGAACATTGGAAGGGGTGGGAGTGAGAGAGGACAATCCACAATTCCACAACCAGGAGTACCGAGAGACAGGATAATGTCGAAATCCGCCCGTCGTTGCAGGGAGAGAAAAAGGAACAGAAGAACAGAAGAAGAAGAAGAAACATTCAATTCGATTTTAAAAAGCGGCCTCAGCCCGGAGTGGAAACACAAAGGACTCATCGCATGCGGATCCGTGTTGAAAGCTGTGGCTAATTCAGCAGCTTCAAGAATGGGGGATATGAAAAGCCAGGGGAATTCAATACGGATCGCAGTCCCACATGCATACCAATACCCTATTAGGATCTCACACACACGTACGATCAATGTGCACGCAGGCAGGCACGCACACATGCACGGATGTGCACACACTTGAACGCAGGTATGCACACAGCGCATGTACGCATGCACACACACGTACACACACACACTAGCCAAAGTAATGGCTGCTGAAGCAATGTGAACTGATCATATCAGCTCAACAATTTCCGCCTAAACAGACACATGTTGCAGTCAATAAATCTCTTTATGCACCAACTACTAAGTGTTCGTAATACATTATCAATGGCACGCTGCTTGGTTTGTGATGCTGCACAGCTGGGCCAGTGTTTCTATATAACAGCTTCATCAGTCGCTCAGTGTAAAACTGAGTGTACCTCTTTCTCAATTCAATTCAATTTGCTTTATTGGCATGACGTAACAATGTACATATTGCCAAAGCGTACTTCGGAGAGATTAAGTGATTCATTTCCGATATTAACATAATCAAAATAACGGGACAATCAGTAACAACAATAATTGTAAAAAATAACCATAAAAAGGGACAATAACAATGGCATTGGACATGTGCAGGTTGATCTGTCAGACACTGTCCCTCATCGTATGGCAGTGCTCTGCCAACTCACAGCTCTCCGCGTCTTCCCCCAACAGGACTGGTAGCCTATTCTCAGAAAATGCAGCCATTTCTCTCTGTGTAGCTACATGTCACACGGTGTTTGCATGTCCCTTTTTCTTAACCTGTGTTTATTGCTACTGTATCGGTGTGTGTACGAGCACGTGTGTGTGGTGTGTGTGTGTGTGTGTGTGTGTGTGTGTGTGTGTGTGTGTGTGTGTGTGTGTGTGTGTGTGTGTGTGTGGTGTGTGTGGGTGTGTGTGTGTGTGTTGTGTGTGTGTGTGTGTGTGTGTGTGTTGTGCGTAAGGTCAAGTAGGAGATGTTCAGAAACCCTGTGGGAGTACTGTCTGATGTCATCCCATGGGGAGGGAAGGAGAGAGAGACAGACAGAAGGGCACTGCAGACAAAGAGAAGCTGCCGCTAGCACTCACAACCATGGCGGCGTATATGTCTGTGTTCATTTGAGGCTGGAACTCCGAACGAGAGACCAACCAGCAAATGGATCAGTGCAACAACTGCAGGGACAATGAAGTGGAAGTACCACTGTCCTGTATCCTGTATCGAAGGCCATTCTGAGTGGTCAAACTCAGAGCTCTCTCACCCTCCTTCTCTCTTTTTCTGCTACACCTCTTTCTGTCTGTGTACCTGTATGTTCATATCTCTCTGCAGGTTTTGTACCCAGCTGAAGGTCACAGGCTGCAGGGTCCCACCCAGGCAGGCAGGCAGGCAGGCAGGCAGGCAGGCAGGCAGGGGAGCCCTCAGGCGTATCCACTTTGCAGGGGTGTTTGGTCTGCAGTCTCCTCCATACACAACCAGACACAGGCTTCAGGGCCAGGCAGGACAGGCAGGGCACGAAGGTCTATGGTCCCAGGTAAAGTGCCTCTCGGCTGGGTTCGAGCATGGCCGATGGTGGGGTAGCTGGGTGGAGCTAGGCGAACGAAGGGATAGTGGGGACTGAAGTTGCAGCAAGCGAGCTAGCTAGGCGGGAGCCAGCCAGCGGAGTGTCGAGGCGGATTAAAAATGTATGGCGGGTGTAACAACGAGTGTCCTCATTCGTTACCTGTCACCTCCGGCGACCCACGGGACCCACTGCGACTCACAGCCCTCCAACAGAGAGGAGAGGGGAGAGGAGAGCCAAGGCAACAAAGACAAACATAGAGAAAATAACAGAGGGAACAGATGATATCGAGTTGCGTAAGGGAGGAGTGGGGCCGCCGCAGTGAGCCATGCGGGGGGCAGTGGGAGGGTGGGTTGGGTTGTTGGGGGGGGGGGGCTAGCAAGGTTTGAGCTTGGCCGTTGAGGACCACTGCCAGCGCTCTCAGTAATGAAGTATACAGTGTGGTACTGAACATATAGAGGAGTGAAAGTAGCACTTTGAAAACCTGTATTACAACTCACGCCAACACCCATTCTATTTGCCACTTGTATATCCACAATGATGACTTAATACTTTGCATATACGCAAATCACAACATTTCTACACCTTAATTCATGTTGGCTCTCCAAATGCATACGTAACCATAACCATAACCATATCAAGAATCGCCGTATTTCCAAGCAGATCAACTCCCAAAACAGTGACTCACAAAGACAGACTCCACTGTACGACCTTCAGTGTGAAAATGACATCGAACGACTCGTCACTTGTCACTAACAAAAAACCTCCAGTGTGTAGTAAACAGGAGTGAGATAGAGAGAGAGCGAGAGGAGGATGAGTTACAGATGGCCGCTTCCACACAGCTTTTAATTGGGTGCTGAAGGAAGACTACTGAAGCCACACAGCTGTCAATAACCTCCATGCTGCCATAACGGGGGTTGTGGATGTGATGGCGCTGGATAAGAGTGTCAACAGAATGTTTCCACTGCGGTGGTCTGGGGCCAAAGGGGGAGATTCATGGGGGGATCCGGAGGGCAGTTAAGATTTCAAGGTGACTGTCAGGGGGGCAGGGAGACGTGACACACAAACACACACACTCCTACAGTGTGTCCTGTTGTACACCCTCTATCACATACCCTACAGATGTAGGATCTTATTTTGAGCCAGTTTGCTACAGCAGGAAATGTGAATTATTATGTGGATCATAATTTCTGGATATTTTTTGTAGGGGTTCCATTTCCATTAGGGCAAATCAAGTCTGACACATGGAAATGACGAACTTTAGCAACCTTTTTAATCCTCGAATACACTGCAAGTTTGCAATCTCAGCAACGAATGAGTGATCAAATTAAGATCCTGCATCAGTACAACTGAGTGTTGCATTATTATACCTAGAGTGTCAAGCATCTAATCGTTTACCACATCAAATAAACTCAGCCAAAAAAAGAAACGTCCCTTTTTCAGGACCCTGTTTTTCAAAGATAATTCGTAAAAATCCAAATAACTTCTTGTTCAATGAACCATAAACAATTGATGAGCATGCACCTGTGGAACGGTTGTTAAGACACTAACAGCTTACAGACGGTAGGCAATTAAGGTCACAGTTATGAACACTTACGACACTAGAGGCCTTTCTACTGACTCTGGAAAAACACCAAAAGAAAGATGCCCATGGTCTGTGCTCATCTGCGTGAACGTGCCTCAGGCATGCTTCAAGGAGGCATGAGGACTGCAGATGTGTCCCGGTCAATAAATTGCAATGTCTGTACTGCGAGACACCTAAGACAGCGCTACAGGGAGACAGGATGGACAGCTGATCGTCCTCACAGTGGCAGACCACGTGTAACAACACCTGCACAGGATCGGCACACCCGAACATCACACCTGCGGGACAGGTACAGGATGGCAACAACATCTGCCAAAGTTACACCAGGAACGCACAATCCTTCCATCAGTGCTCAGACTGTCCGCAATAGGCTGAGAGAGGCAGGACTGAGGGCTTGTAGGCCTGTTGTAAGGCAGGTCCTCATCAGACATCACCGGCAACAACGTCGCCTACGGGCACAAACCCACTGTTGCTGGACCAGACAGGACTGGCAAAAAGTGCTCTTGACTGACGAGTCGAGGTTTTGTCTCACCAGGGGCGATGGTCGGATTCGCGTTTATCGTCGAAGGAATGAGCGTTACACCAAGGCCTGTACTCTGGAACGGGATCGATTTGGAGGTGGAGGGTCCGTCATGGTCTGGGGTGGTGTGTCAAAGCATCATCGGACTGAGCTTGTAGTCATTGCAGGCAATCTCAACACTGTACGTTACAGGGATGACATCCTCCTCCCTCATGTGGTACCCTTCCTGCAGGCTCATCCTGACATGACCCTCCAGCATGACAATGCCACCAGCCATACTTCTCATTCTGTGTGTGATTTCCTGCAAGACAGGAATGTCAGTGTTCTGCCATGACCAGCGAAGAGCCCGGATCTCAATCAAATTGAGCACGACTGGGACCTGTTGGATCGGAGGGTGAGGGCTAGGGCCATTCCCTCCAGAAATGTCCGGGAACTTTGCATGTGCCTTGTGGGAAGAGTGGGGTAACATTCACAGCAAAACTGGCAAATCTGGTGCAGTCCATGAGGAGGAGATGCACCTGCAGTACTTAATGCAGCTGGTGGCCACACCAGATACCGACTTATCTTTTGATTTTGACCCCCCCCCCCCCCCCTTTGTTCAGGGACACATTATTCCATTTCTGTTAGTCACATGTCTGTGGAACTTGTTCAGTTTATGTCTCAGTTGTTGAATCTTGTTATGTTCATACAAATATTTACACATGTTAAGTTTGCTGAAAATAAACGCAGTTGACAGTGAGAGGACGTTTCTTTTTTTGCTCAGTTTATGTTTATTGACACATTTGAGATACTAAGGTTGAGGACAACACCGTCAGGTCATCTTCTGTAGACCTAGCTACTGCAGGCCTACATAGAACTGTAGGAATGCCGAATGTGTTTTTAAACGAAAATAAGTGACACTGCTAAATGATGAGCTGTTGAGCTTTGCAGAGGAACAAAATATACACTGAATTGAGTGAGTATGAGTTGCAGAGCATTAGGATCCAGGCAATTTTTCTAGCCCTGTGCTGAATTAGGCAGTTTACCAGAGCTTGAGACAGCAGATCATGTAAAGGATAGACTGTGTGAAACTTGCTCCTGTAACACAGCCTTTACAATCAGGGATTTAGGAGATTACAGAGAGAGAGAGAGAGAGAGTATTTAAGTGTGAGTTTGTGTGGCGAAGGGGGTTGGGGGAGTGAGCGTGTGTTTGTGTGTATAGTTAGTGCACTATAACAGCCCAGCATACAAACAGCAGGATTAAGCCATCGCTAGGTCATTTTCAGCCACGGCTTTTAACAGAAACATGGTCAACGCCGTCTAAAGCCAAGCGCTTTAACACACTCCTGAGTCAAGCAACAGCTAGCGAGGCAAATCCCCCGAAACACACTCAATATATCTCTCGCCATGTAATTAGTTCAAGGCAAAGCATCACAGGTCTGAGGCTAAACCCTGCGCAACCCCACCCATCCTAGCACACGGCTACATTTAAGACATAAAGTCATATCCCTCGTATCCTTTATCCTAGCTTCTTGGAAACGTTCAAAATTCTAATTCCTCGATGAGATTCCCTTTCCATTTTCCTGTCAACCAGTCATGCAGCCGGAACGCATCAGAGACATTTTTGGGGCTCTGTTCAAATAGGGAGTCTTTTTAAAATGAGAATCCGACCGGCTCCACGGATTCTAATGAAATGAAGTGTCTTGCATAGCAAATCCGTTCTGTTCTTTTATTCGCTAATGGATTTAATAACACCTGTAGGACAGGGGTATTGGGACAAAGGGAGAGGACAGTTCCCATGCTACGGAGAGATGACAGGATGCTCCTTAAGGTAAAAGAAGGGTACGACCACAGTGGTACCCACGGTCACAGATCCCCATAAATTGGTCAATGGGATTTGACTGTCGAGGTTGATGTTGGTTCACCTTTGGCAGCCATTTTGGAGACGTCCATTGTGGTTGTGGTTTGAGTGTCCTTAGGTTTCTGATTGATAGCAAGAGAAGTATGAAGGTTTGTTTTTTCCGGGTTTCTGTGCCAATGGTTATCAGACTGGTCCAGTGTAGAGGTAGGAATTTTGTCAGTATGGATTACAGTACCAGATTATTTCAGATTACTTTTTTTTTTACCTGGCAGATGTTTAAGTCTCATTCACTACTCATTGTTTCCTTCCAATTCAACCTTGTCCTGTTGAAACAAACTAGAGCCTTTCTGTATGCTGTATAGCCACGAGAAGTGTTCCTCAGTCTGTAGCCAATGTCAGAGTGAGTCTACTCCCAAACCCTCTAGCTACCGTGACTCAACCTCCAAATAAGGAACTAAGGAAGATCGACAAGCCCAGATCTCCTCACTCACAGCGGGGGGCAAGGAGTTCAGTGTAGCAGCATGGAATTCTGGGAGGAAAACTTGATCTCTCTCTCTCTGGCTCAGTTAAGACTGCATTAGTTGTGCTGCTGCTGTTAATACACTGACTCATTGGCGAGGAGGAGCTCTCTCCTACTTCCTAATGCTCCTGGGTGTGTGAGAGTCCAGCCTCCTACTTTCTCTTCCCACTCAAATCTACTTCCTCTACTCCCCTCTTCTCTTTCCATATCTCTCTTGCTCGGTCTCTCCACCTCACTCTCTGTGTATCTACTCTATCCATCTCTACGCTCTCTCTCTCTCTCTCTGCTCTCTCTCTCTCTTCTCTCTCATCTCTCTCTCTCTCTCTCTCTCTCTCTCTCTCTCTTCTCTCTCTCTCTCTCTCTCTCTCTCTCTCTCCTCTCTCTCTCTCTCTCTTCATCTTCATCTCGTCTTCGCTTCTTCTCTCTCTCTTCTCTCTCTCCTTTCTCTCCATCTCTTCTCTCTGCTCTGGTCCCCTTCTACATCTTCCTGTAGGGGTAGAGGAATGCATACTGAAGGCGTAGAGGTGTTTGCATACCCACAGCCCTGTGGGGTGTGTAGGATCAGGATGAGTGATTGTGTGAGCCCAAGATGTTCGTCACGCCCTCAACCTTGGTGCAAAGTTAAATACCTGAGATAGGGCAAGGCTTTCACGCATCATATACTAGCAAACATCGAGACACACATATACACACACAGAATGCATGCACAAGCACAACAGACACACTGAGTTTTCACAAACACTGACAACACTACATGATTGTGTCTCAGCACTTGCACGGACACCAACACACCAGACACACACAAGACACACACACACACACACACAAAATGTATGCGGGACGAGAATGTTTGTGTGTCGCACGTACTCATGCACATACAGGCACATCCTAAAACTTGGGTACTAAGCCTAAACAGAGACAGAGACGCTGACAATAAGTAATGATGCATTGCCGTGGAGCCGTGGAGAGAGAGGGAGAGAGGGCTGCAGGCATGGAGAGGCATGTCATCTGTAAGATTATAGACATCCTGCGTGTGGAGTGGAGAGAGAATATGGACACTGTCGAGTTTACGTTGGCGATGAAATCGGGGCGGAAACAGACAGGCGCCGGGCTGACCCTAGGGAAGGGGGGGGGGGGGTCGGAACTCACAGTAAAATACCATCCCCCAAAGTACACCTCTTCCTCCATCATCATCGCTCATGGTCTGATAAAATAGAAGAGGCAAGTACTCAGGAATGCCACTCACATCCAAAACACACCATCTAGAATACAATATATAGACTGTGTGTGCGTGCGTGCGTGTGTGCGTGCGTGCGTGCGTGCGTACAGTATGTGCGTGTGCACATGGGTGCGCATGTGTGTACGCGTTTTAACTTATTCACGACAGGGCCAGTTCAAGTCATACAAAATATTTGCTTTTGAAACATCTAACAGACAAGTCAGATTCGGAATATTGCTATTTAACTCTTATGCGTATGAATAATTCGATATCAGACGGACTTTTGTATAATGCAGAAGGACTTAATGTAAATCATTACTGAAGGAAACACCGATCCATGCGTACTAACATCCTGGGAGATGAGCAAAGTGCTGGCTTGATTGATCACGCCCTTTGAAGCTGATGGTCTTCATTATTTATTAACATGGTATCTTTTAACGATATAAAGGGCCTTGAATGCAGCCCCACACAGCATTAGATAGATAGCTTCAGACAGTGTCCCATTTTCTTAAAGGGGTGTGTAGGGGTTAATGTCCGTGCACCAATTAGTATTATAAACCCTTGACAACAAAGAGTGAATAAAACGCTGATTTAATCCTACAACACTGTCTGTCAATACCACTCTGCACGTCTCGGTGTGTCCCTTGCCTCCACGACAGGTTTCCTTCCTCCCATCCTTTCAACTCCCTTCCTCGATCCATCCATCCTTCGTCCCTTTTTTCTCTGGTACCGTACGTTCCTGTCATTTCTCTTATATTCACTCCAATTCCACGCTGATACTAAAGATGTCTGGTGGCAGACCCATGCCACAGAAAATGGACTCCCGACAAAAAGGATGAAACACAGGCGAGGAGAAAGATCAATGTAATTGCCGTGACAACAAAAGGAGTGTTTTTTCGTGTAACGCGTTAATGACGTGTGGAGCTTCTAGAAACATAATGAAGCAATTTTCATTTTCTTTGCTAAATTGCGGAGAGAAATGGCTACAGTACCTGTGTACACAAACAATATGTGGGGTTGGATTTTTTTCTTCTTATAATCACAGCAATCATTGTCGTGTTATTTGGTTTCCATGGGGAAAACAGAAATACGGATGTTGTGGTTGATCACTCAAGTCATTAGAGGTGTGTAGAGGAGTGTCCTGTGTTATCAGCCAACCTGGGTCTCAGAGCAAAATGTATTATATTTTATATTACATTTTGCTCTGAGCCCAGGTTGCATTAGCATGGACTCTGATGGCCTTCCTGTGTCTCGTAAAGGGAGGATAAGTGACAAGACACTATGGTATGAAGTCAATAACCACATACAGCTGAAGTCGGAGGTTTACATACACTTAGGTCTGTCTCTTATACACATCTAGATGTGTATAAGAGATCTCTCTCTCTCTCTCTCTCTCTCTCTCTCTCTCTCTCTCTCTCTCTCTCTCTCTCTCTCTCTCTCTGCCTTTCTGTCTCTCTCTCTCTCTCTACCCATCTCTCTCTCCTGTATGAGGGGTAGAGGAGATGCACTGAAGGCGTTAGAGGTGTTTGCATACCCACAGCCCTTGGGGTGTGTAGGATCAGGATGAGTGATTGTGTGAGCCCAAGATGTTCGTCACGCCCTCAACCTTGTGCAAAGTTAACACTGAGATAGGGCAAGGCTTTCACGCATCAATATACTAGCAAACATCGAGACACACATATACACACACAGAATGCATGCACAAGCACAACAGACACACTGCAGTTTTCACAAACACTGACAACACTACATGAATGTGTCTCAGCACTTGCACGGACACACACACACAGACACACACCTGTCTCTTATACACATCTAGATGTGTATAAGAGACAGGGTATAAATACCATGGGACCATGCAGCCGTCATATCACTCTGGAAGGAGACGCGTTCTGTCTCCTAGAGATGAACGTACTTTGGTGCGAAAAGTGCAAATCAATCCCAGAACAACAGCAAAGGACCTTGTGAAGATGCTGGAGGAAACAGGTACAAATGTATCTATATCCACAGTAAAACGAGTCCTATATCTGTCTCTTATACACATCTAGATGTGTATAAGAGACAGATATAGACGTCTGACCCTCTGGGAATGTGATGAAAGAAATAAAAGCTGAAATAAATCATTCTCTCTACTATTATTCTGACATTTCACATTCTTAAAATAAAGTGGTGACCCTAACTGACCTATGACAGGGATTTTTTACCAGGATTAAATATCAGGAATTGTGGAAATCTGAGTTTAAGTGTATTTGGCTAAGGTGTATGTATACTTCCGACTTCAACTGTATCTGTCTCTTATACACATCTAGATGTGTATAAGAGACAGTCACAAAGCCCCTACCTCAATCCTATAGAAAATGTGTGGGCAGAACTGAAAAAGCGTGTGTGAGCAAGGAGCCCTAGAAACCTGACTCAGTTACACCAGCTCTGTCAGGAGGAATGGGCCAAAATTCACCCAACTTATTGTGGGAAGCTTATGGAAGGTTACCCGAAACGTTAAACAATTTAAAGGCAATAAGATCAAATACTAATTGAGTGTATGTAAACGTCTGACCCTCTGGGAATGTGATGAAAGAAATAAAAGCTGAAATAAATCATTCTCTCTACTATTATTCTGACATTTCACATTCTTAAAATAAAGTGGTGACCCTAACTGACCTATGACAGGGATTTTTTACCAGGATTAAATATCAGGAATTGTGGAAATCTGAGTTTAAGTGTATTTGGCTAAGGTGTATGTATACTTCCGACTTCAACTGTATCTATCCCCAAGTTTTTATGTGTCATACTGTATATACAAAAATAATCATGACAGCTGTGATAGAAACAATTTTATAAATGTCGACAGATCATTTGTTCATTCGACATGGTGAAATCTTTTTGTGTCCGTCAAATTAATTATGCAAGAAATATTTATATAATAACCATCATAACGAAGTAAGCTTGGAGTCATGTGATTATATGGTGTGTGGTCCTCCCACTACGACTTGGGAAACCATGCAGTTTATTAGGCTACAGATGAAATAAATTATGATGAACTTCACAGGGTGGTGAAAATGCACAGTGATCTTGATGCTCCATTCCAATAAATATTAAGTGTCTTATTCTGGTGACATGATGATCGATGCTTAACTGTAATTTGACAAATAAAAATATTCCTCGCTCTCATCCATAATAATCTCATCATGTGCACTAGCCTATCCGCACAGCCGAACCGCACTTTATCTGCGAGCTATTAGCTAGATCGCAAGCACCAAGAGCAGAGTAAGCGCATTTACTGTTAACTTCATTGGGATAGGGGGCAGTATTTTCACGTACGGATGAAAAGCGTGTCCAAAGTAAACTGCCTGCTACTCAGGCCCAGAAGCTAAGATATGCATATCATTAGTAGATTTGGATAGAAAACACTCTGAAGTTTCTAAACCTGTTTGAATGATGTCTTTGAGTATAACAGAACTTCTTTGACAGGCGAAACCCCGAGGACAAACCATTCAGAATCTTTTTTTTTTTGAGGTCACTCTCTTTTCAATGGGTTTTCATTGGGAATCCAGATTTCTAAGGGACTTGCTTGCAGTTCCTATCGCTTCCACTGGATGTCAACAGTCTTTAGAAATTGGTTGAGGTTTTTCCTTTGAGAAATGAAGAAGTAGCACTGTTCTGAATGAGGGTAGAGAGAAGTGTACTCTTATTAAGAGCCGCGTGACCTAAAGGCTCGCTACACTTCGTTTTCCTCCGGTATTGAACACAGTTTATCCCGTCTTAAATTTTATCGATTATTTACGTTAAAAAATACCTAAAGTTTTATTAGGAAAGTTGTTTGAAATGTTTGGACAAAGATTACAGGTAATTTATGAGATATTTTGTAGTCATGTTGCGCGAATTGGAACCGGTGTTTTTCTGGATCAGACGCGCCAAATAAATGGACATTTTGGATATATATCGAACAAAAGGACCATTTGTGATGTTTATGGGACATATTGGAGTGCCAACAGAAGAAGCTCGTCAAAGGTAAGGCATGAATTATATCTTTATTTCTGCGTTTTGTGTCGCGCCTGGCGGGTTGAAATATGATTGTCTGTGTTTGTTTGCTGGGGTGCTGTACTCAGATAATAGCATTGTTTGCTTTCGCCGTAAAGCCTTTTTGAAATCTGACACGTTGGCTGGATTCACAACAAGTGTAGCTTTAATTTGGTGTATTGCATGTGTGATTTCATGAAAGTTTAATTTTTATAGTAATTTATTTGAATTTGGCGCTCTGCATTTTCACTGGATGTTGGCCAGTGCCCCACAATCCCAGTTAACGCACCCGTTTTTTATTGGAAAAGTTGAAAATACGATGGAAACATTGATCTTTAGATTATTATTCAGTACATGAAAACTTAAAGCGAAAAATACATTGTGTGCACTATATTATCATGTAATGATTTTTATCCGCAGTAAGTCCATTTGGCGGCAACACACCACTGGTGGGAAAATGTGCATATTTTCTTTACGCGGATTCTAGAATATTTGCATGAAAATCTGTCACCAATTGGATGGGAAACTAGCTACTGTTTCCCATACTCACAAAAACATAAGTAGCTTCCCACTGGGCAGATATCAATTCAACATCTGGTTAATTTTATTGAAATGAAGTGGAAACAACGTTGACGCAACCAGTGTGTGCCCAGTGGGTTTGCAGTTGTCACCATGTAGTTATAATCACTACTGCCTTTCTGAAACCTGAAGTAATGTCACCCTGGACAAAGAAATGCCTTGGTCTACGTATAATCTCTATAACACAGCATCAACAGTAAAGCTACAGTTTAGAGCAGGAGAGCGATCCCTGTGAAGGTTTCTAACGTGTCGGCAGAAAGCTCCGTGCTACTTCTTTACCCTCTCCTCCTCATATGCCCTCCTCTGTCAATCAACCGTGCTCTCACAAAGAAGAGCTGAGGCGGAAGATATCGATCTGAACACACACACACACACAATCCCCTGTCTATCTATCCAGAGGGCACCTTTAACTGAACACAAACACATTCTCACTCAGTCATAAGCGTGCACTGCACGCAAGCACACACACGCACGCACACATGCGCACAAACACACTCCCCATGTCCCTTCTATCTCTATCTGGTTCACTCCCACCCTCCATCTTTCTTTCCTAAATATTCGTCCATTCCTCATCTCCTTTTACCACCCCTCTTTCACTCTGCTGCTCTTCACTGCTTCCTGTGAGGGAAGTGGCTAATCACACAGTGGCTAACGCTAGTGGATTTGCCTTGTCATCAGCTCTAACCCACTCAAGCCTTCACTCCAAAATCCACTTCAATCACCGTCCACAACACACTGACAAAGACAGAAAGACAGAGAATACTGTCTGGGCCAGTCTAAAAAGTCCCTCTTCTCTCCTTCAACAATCAATGTATTATCCAACTGCCAACAGTGTCTCTTTCAGCAGTTCATCCCAACGCAGATTAGAATGGATAGAGAGAGTGATAGAGAGACGAGGAAGCAGAGTGAGCGAGAGAGAGAGAGAAAGGGAGAGAGAGGAACATAAGCCCTCATCCACATTGAGCAGTTTAGCAGCATGCTAAACACTGAGTTTTTGAAAACAGCTGGACTCCACCAGCATGTGGCCAGGGTACTAGCTGCAAGTGACCTTGACTGTGTGCCCACAAAAACACAACGTCCTCATAATGCACAGTGTCCTTCTGGGGAACAGCATGAATCCATCTGTACATGTCGTATTCACATTTACATTCCTGCTCACCAAGCATTGGAATCTATTAGAGAAGAATAAAGCATTGATGTGCTAGCGGGGTGGCTATGCCAGCCTATTGATGTGCTAGCGGGACGCCTGTGCCAGCCTATTGTACAAGGCTGTATCTTTTCAGTCAGTCAGTTTCTTTCCTAGAATCCTATTCTTGTCACTATAATGGGAACAAGCAGGACATCCTAATCGGTAGAACAAGTGAGAAGGTCGGAGGGACAAAGTCAAAATCAGCAGTCGTTTGTCATACATCCAACCTCATTCTGTATCTCTTTCCCGCCGACAACGCCACCCCTCGAAGCAACATTGAGTGTGTTGGGTAATTGAACATGGAACGGCAAGCAGGTTGAAAAGGAAGATTGGATATAATGAGGAAAGAAAAGAGTCCGTCTGCACAATTAAAGATTTAATTAAAACAGGCGAGGAAGAACAGTGGCCAAGGAAACCGAGGGAGGGAGAGAGGCCGGCAGCCAATGAATGCAAAGGTTATCGTCCTGGTTGGCAAAATGAATACAGGAACCGCCTCGACTAAAACAGCCTCTGGCACTAGTACTGTCTGTCTAGCGTTGCTGGGTTCAGGGGTCCCTGGGCAGGAGAGACAGGCAGGGGGTGTAAACCAGGCCACATCTTTGGGGGAATCATAGTCTGGAACTGATAAGAAGATTACAACTGCCTACCTCTTTCAGATCACCGTATCGCACGGTCATCAGAGATCTTTTCTTGAATGCTAACCTTGGTGTTTTCAACTGGCTCCAATGGGTTGTGATAATGTGTTGAGGCTATGCAATACCGATAACCACCAGAGACCGAAAAGTGTGGAATTAACTTTATTGATTTCAGCCCTGACCTTATACTTATCTCTACGCTAGAGCTGAAAATGAATCTCTATTCGTTTTGGTTAGGTTTGTTTTTCGGTTTTGGATATAGCCGTGGGAATATTCATTCCAGGTAGCAAGCCACGAGAGAATCGCGTGTGAACCCTGTCGAGACCTTTTTAGTCAATGGCAGGCAGCCATTTCACGGTCAAGTGTGGTCAACCATTTTGTACACAGAGAAGGTGTGGGGGTGAGGGGAGTCTAACCGCTGGTTAAACCACAGGCAGACAGAATTCCATCAGTGGTTTATATGACTGACAACATGTTTCATTTATGATCACGATGGTGGAAGAGAAAGAGTGGGAGAGCGAGAGAGAGAGAGAGAGAGAGCTAGTGAGCGAGGGAAAAAGAGAGAGAGAGAAAGAGAAGAGCTCTGAGTTTCAGCACATCGCCCACAATGATTTCAAGCCACTCACTCTCTCTCACTAGTCCGACGCTTAGTACATGTGCCTATGTTGTGACCGAGTCGCTAGAAGCGCCCTCCTAAATCTTTATGAATTGTACCCTGTAAACTTCACCTCGCACATTTCTCCAGAGAGGAGAGCTGATTTAGTTGGACAGCCTTTATTAAGAGTTCCCAAAGCCCTGAGCTTGAGAGGAAGAGAGTTTCTCATTCTAGTAGTCCAGCAGCTACAGTATATCTCTAATGGAAATAACTTCACTGCCAGACCTGGGTTCAAATACCATTTGTTTAATTGCAGATCCTTTGAGCATTTGATTGTGCCTGTCTGGAGAGTTAGATGGGCAGGATTGGCACATGTGGGACAATTCCCTTGGTTCAATGGCATTGAAAGCCAATCAAACACAGCTAAAGACATTTTAAAAATACTATTTGAACCCAGGTCTGCTCTAATTCGTCGGCGGCTCCATCTTAATCTTATGGAGGATCTTTCACAGCTCCAGCAGTAAATTAGCTAGTGTGAAACCCTGGAAGGTCTAATATAGCTTTCTGAAATCGTATATTGCATGGTTACTCTCCAACTAGCGGTGTATAGAGCCAAAATTTCAAGGCATTAAGGAAGGTCTCCTTGGGGAGCGGCAAACCCAAATCACCTCCGCGTTAACAATTTGCATGGATCAGAGTGAGATCCATCCGAGCGCGGTGCAATGTCAGGGTGAAACTCCTCACCAACATAAATAACTTGTTCATCTAGTGACATCCACACCTTATCACATTCAATTACATTTCTGATTCGGATTTACCCCTGAGGGGACACTGCATATTCTGCTTCATTATTGCCTTGGCAAATTCCCCCCCGTCCCCCCGTTCCCCTTTTTCTCATTCTCCAATTCCCAATCTCTCTCTTCCTCTCTTGTTCTCTCCCTCTCTCTTATCATGTACAGCATGTTTTATATTCATCATGAGCAATTTTCTTTATTTTTTGTACATGTCCTCTCATTTAATTCTTCAGGCAGACGAAACTAGATGATGAGAGAAAAATTGAGAAAAAGAGAGAGCGCGAGAGAGAGAGAGAGAGAGAGAGAGATTCCTAATTTAAAGGAAACGAACGACTGGGGAGTTACTACCAGGGAAAAGGGAGGGAAAAGACAAACAGACGCCTGCAGAATCCGTCAGCTGGGTTCAACGTATTTCTGTGTTCCCCATATGACGGGTGTGTCTGTGTCTGGCGCCTACATAGAACGCTATACTACGTCTCTGCCATAACGCCTCACTTCCTGCCAAGCGGAGGCGGGGATGTCAATGTTCATCGTTTCCTGTTACCATGCCAACCAGGTGGAATGTAAGTGATCCGCTGCTGATGACATCCTCACCATCGTACCGAAGACGGAGTGAGAGAGACGAAGAAGGAACAAACAACAACGAGACTGTCGGTCATATTTTATATAACAACAACAAAGGGGATATGGTAGGGGGGAGGGAGACATTATGGCCAGCAGATACAGTAGTTGGGGTCGAGAGGTGGTAGAACATCTCCTTTATTGAGGTGAGGGGGCGATGGGGTGGGGGAGTCCGACGACCATGGCGGAGTCTGTCTGTAGCTAAACTCCAACAATGCTTTTTCAACCTCTTCCATCCAGACTACTCCGATGGGAGTCAATCTGTACACAAAAGCAATAGCAGTACATCCTTTTTCAGCCCCAATAGCAACGATTCACAGAGTTGTACTGTTATGGACATGTCTACACAGAAACAAACACTGTGGTTAGGGCAATATGGTTTGTTTGACAGTGGATTTTAGGGTGGCCTAACGTATCATACTCAGTGTACGGGTAGAGTGGGACTTGTTTTTCTCGAATCCAGTGAACCAGTTTGTGAATTAACCTTTTGAGTTGGCCAGTACACTATTAGAGAGTCTCACTACCCTCCCCAACGACTCCTGTAAACAGACAGAGTACACTAGATCTCCACTCTAGTTATTCTGTGGGTATGCAGAGCAGCCGCTCATGGAGGGGTCTGAACACACCGCCTGACCCCTCCCTGCCCCAGCTCTCAGCTGGACCAATTAGATTGCCACGTTGCTCCCAGCAAGCTCTCAGGACTACGCGGTACAGACAGTACAGTAGCTTGCTCAGGCGTGTCTATGCAATCCCAGACCAACACACAGGACCACTGGGGAACTTTCACAGTAGAGAAGTTAAACATACAGTAACCTAGATGTCTAGAATATACAGTACCAGTCAAACGTTTGGACACGCCTACTCATTCAAGGGTTTTTCTTTATTTTTACTATGTTCTAGATTGTATAATGCTAGTGAAGACATCACAACTATGAAATAACACATATGGAATGGTGTAGTAACCAAAAAAGTGTTAAACAAATCAAAATATATGTTATATTGATATTCTTTAAAGTAGCCACCCTTTGCCTTAAAGACAGCTTTGCACACTCTTTGCATTCTCTCAACCAGCTTCATGAGGAATGCTTTTCCAACATTCTTGAAGGAGTTCCCACATATTCTGAGCACTTGTTGGCTGCTTTTCCTTCACTCTGCAGCCCAACTCATCCCAAACCATCTCAATTGGGTTGAGGTTGGGTGATTGTGGAGGCCAGGTCATCTGATGCAGCACTCCTTCACTCTCCTTCTTGGTCAAATAGGACTTACACAGCCTGGAGGTGTGTTGGGTCATTGTCCTGTTGAAAAAATAATAATAGTTCCACTAAGCGTAAACCAGATTGGATGGCCTATCCCTGCACAATGCTGTGGTAGCCATGCTAGTTAAGTGTGCCTTGAATTCTAAATAAATCACTGACAGTGTCACAAGCAAAGCACCCCCACACAATCACACCTCCTCCTCCATGCTTCATGGTGGGAACCACACAATCAGTTCCCCTACTCTGCGTCTTACAAAGAAACGGCGGTTGGAACCAAAAATCTCAGACCAAACGACAGATTACCACCGGTCTAATGTCCATTGCTCGTGTTTCTTGGCCCAAGCATGTATTTTCTTCTTATTGGTGTCCTTTCGTAGTGGTTTCTTTGCAGCAATTCGACCAAGAAGGTGTGATTTACGCAGTCTCCTCTGAACAGTTGATGTTGAGATGTGTCTGTTACTTGCACTCTGAAGCATTTATTTGGGGTGCAATTTCAAAGGCTGGTAACTCTAAGGGACTTATCCTCAGCAGCAGAGGTAACTCTGGTTCTTCTTTTCCTGTGTCGGTCCTCATGAAAGCCAGTTTCATCATAGCGCTTTATGGTTTTTGCGACTGCACTTTCGTGTCTTAAAGTAATGATGGGCTGTCGTTTCTCTTTACTTATTTGAGCTGTTCTTGCCATAATAGGGACTTTGTATTTTACCAAATAGGGCTATCTTCTGTATACCACCCCTGCCTTGTCACAACACAACTGATTGGCTCAAACACATTAAGAAGGAAAGAAATTAACTTTTAACAAGGCACACCTGTTAATTGAAATGCATTCCAGGTGACTACCTCATGAAGCTGGTTGAGAGAATGCCAAGGGTGTGCAAAGCTGTCATGAAGGCAAAGGGTGGCTACTTTGAAGAATCTAAAATATATTTTGATTTGTTTAACACTTTTTTGGTTACCACATGATTCCATTTGTGTTATTTCATAGTATTGATGTCTTCACTATCATTCTACAATGTAGAAAATAGTAAAAATAAATAAAAACCTTGAATGAGTAGGTGTGTCCAAACTTTTGACGTGTACTGTATATACAAAGTACATTGGCCTTAGAGGGAGTGTGTCTAATGTCTCACAGAGACTTCTATCGTTGAAGTGACAGAAAAACATGGTTGATAAGGTGCATCCATCACGTGCAGTGTATGTTTCCAAATATGCTAAATTTGGGGATAGAAAGGCATATTGTGCTTGCCGTCTTTCAAGTCAAATCAAATGTGTGGGTGGTCAATGTCAAATGAAAGCTAAGGCTCTATGTTTTGAGAAATGAAGGCATGTATACTTGTTATTTTATTTAACTAGGCAAGTCAGTTAAGAACAAAGTCTTATTTACAATGATGGCCTACCCCGTCCAAACCCTATCCCAAATGTGCACCGCCCTATGGGACTCTCAATCACGGCCGGTTGAGATACAGCCTGCAATCGAACCAGGGTCTGTAGTGATGCCTCTAGCACTGAGATGCAGTGCCATAGACCGCTGCGCCACTCAGGAGCACACTGAGTGTATAAAAGGATTAGGATCACCTGCTCTTTCCATGACAGACTAACCAGGTGAATCCAGGTGAAAGCTATGATTCCGTATTGATGTCACCTGTTAAATCCACTTCAATCAATGTAGATGAAGGGGATGATGCAGGTTAAAGAAGGATTTTTCAGCCTTGAGAGAATTGAGACATTGATTGTGTGTGTGCCATTCAGAGGGTGAATGGGCAAAACAAAACATTAAAGTGCCTTTGAACGGGGTATGGTAGTAGGTGCCATGCACACCGGTTTGAGTGTGTCTAGAACTGCAACGCTGCTGGGTTTTTCACTCTCAACAGTTTCCTGTGTGTATCATGAATGGTCCACCACCCAAAGGAATTTATGTAATTGAATTGGCTACAATGGGAGATCATAGTAATCACAAACTACAGTTGGGTCACCTGCTACAGTCCTACCTTCCACTGGCATACTGTTATGTTCAGCTCATAACTGGTTCCTTTCTCCAATTAATGTCACCTCTCCCAGCTCTTACTGACACCTACACATGAGCCCCCTCTCTTTCCATTTACTGTAACAAGCATCATTACCCACTGAGCACCGACCAACACCTGATGTCCATGAACGTTGAAAGTAGTTTACATTTTGTCAGTCAACCCGGACCGGACCAAAGCAGAACCAATCATAGATTTCTATGTTTCACAAGTTTGGAAAGTACAGTACAGAACAGTACATTAAGGTACAGCAGAGTACAGTACAGTAAAGTAGAGTATAGTTCAGTATAGTACATTAGGGTTGCAAAGGGACGGAAACCTTCCGGTAAATTTCCAGAAATTTCCAGAAATTGTTCATGGGAAGTTGAGCCCTGGAATTTGGGGAATTTTGCTTAAATTCATAAAAAAAAGTTAGCTTATAACAGTGAACCTTTTTGTGGGATACACATAAGGCAATTCTAGGTCTTCTGGCATATTTTGTATAAACTATCCCCAATTCAATGGAATTGCAACCCTCTGCATACACAGTGCATTCTTCCATCACATGTACAGTGCACTCTTCCATCACATGTACAGCTGACTCTCAAGATCTTGCACACTAATGAGATGCTATTGAGCCCACACTACTACACCGTCTGAGCCAAGGACTACATGCTTTCTGGTAAGTTTTGAATATATTTTATATGACATACATGATTGTTTGTTAACTAGTAAATAGCAGCCTACAGCAAAGTGTTTAAATAGTTTCTAACTTGTTAGCAATTTCTGCTAGTTAGTTTTTGCTACCATGTGTTTCTGCTAACTGAGGAGTGTTAATTCACCTGTTTCCAAACATGTTTCATTTTAAAACATGTATCTTACAAAGGAGTTGTTTAATCTAACTGCTAAACTCTTTATCTGTACATGGAATTGTATATCTTTTTTTTTTTTACTCATTATTTTCTAAACTTTACAGTAAAATGCCAAGGGCACTATCTGATGTGTGGAGACATTTCAATGCAGCTAATGTAGAAGGAAAATCTGATTACATTTGCAAATACTGTGCCGAAAAAGAATGCAACAAAGATGCAGAATCATCTGGCCAAGTATATACAGTTCCCTCAGCGCTCACAACAAGCAACCTCTGACAAAAGTTCCTCTACTTCTATTCGAGGTGAAAATGATGAATCAGACAGCTTATCGATAGTAACAGCTCATGGTCCTCCTGGAATCAGAAGTTTTTTTGACTCAATGGAGGAACGTAGTCAGAGAAATGCTGATGAATATCTTGCTCGAGCTGTGTATGCAACTGGTTCACCTCTGATGCTCACAGGAAATGTGTATTGGAAGAGATTTCTGAATGTTCTTCGCCGAGCATACACCCCTCCAACCAGACATGCTTTATCTACTCATTTACTGGATGCAGAGTTCAACAGAGTTCAGGTGAAGGTCAAGCAAATCATAGAGAAAGCAGACTGTATTGCAATCTTCTCTGATTGGTGGTCGAATGTTCGTGGGCAAGGAATAATTAACTACATCATCTCCACCCCTCAACCAGTATTCTACAATAACACAGATACAAGGGACAACAGACACACCGGTCTCTACATTGCAGATGAGCTGAAGGCAGTCATCAATGACCTTGGACCACAGAAGTTATTTGCACTGGTGACAGACAATGCCGCGAACATGAAGGCTGCTTTGTCTAAAGTGGAGGAGTCCTACCCTGACATCACACCCATTGGCTGTGCTGCTCATGCATTGAATCTGCTCCTCAAGGACATCATGGTACTGAAAACAATGGATACACTCTACAAGAGAGACAAGGAAATGGTTAGGTATGTGAAGGGTCATCAAGTTATATCAGCAATCTACCTCCCCAAGCAAAGTGAGAAGAATAAGAACACCACATTGAAGCTGCCCAGCAACACTCGTTGGAGTGGTGTTGTCATCATGTTTGACAGTCTCCTGGAGGGGCAGGAGTCTCTCCAAGAAATGGCCACATCAGTCTGCCAATATGGACAGCCCCATCAAGGGGATCCTCCTGGATGATGTATTTTGGGAGAGAGTGGTAAGCAGCTCCTGAAACCTATAGCAGTAGCCATTGCACGGATTGAGGGAGACAATGCCATCCTATCTGATATTCAGACTCTGCTTGCAGATGTAGGAGAAGAAATCCGTACTGCCCTGCCCACTTCACTGTTGCTCCAAGCAGAGGAAACTGCAGTTCTAAAATACATCAAAAAGCGTGAAGACTTCTGCCTGAAGTCCATACACGCCGCAGCGTACATGTTGGACCCCAAGTAAGCTGGCAAAAACATCCTGTCTGTTGCAGAGATCAACAAGGCCTATGGTGTCATCACTACCGTGTCTCGCCACCTCGGCCTGGATGAGGGCAAGGTTCTTGGCAGTCTGGCAAAGTACACTTCCAAGCAAGGGCTTTGGGATGGAGATGCAATATGGCAGTCATGCCAACATATCTCATCAGCCAACTGGTGAAGGGACTTTGTGGATCTGAGGCTCTTTCCCCTGTTGCCTCAACCATCCTCCAAATCCCACCAACATCAGCCGCCTCAGAGCGCAGCTGGTGCTTGTTTGGGAACACACACACCAAAGCACACAACAGGCTGACCAATACAAGGGTTGAAAAATTGGTGGCCATCTGGGCAAATTTGAGGCTTTTTGAGCCTGACAACGAGCCATCCTCAACAGGGTTGGAAATTGACAGTGAAGATGAGGCCTCAGAGTCTGATGTTCAAGAGGTGGACATTGAGGAGGTCCAGGGAGAAGACATGGAAGCCTGAAAGGAAGACAACCAAAGCTTTAGTTTCTAGAGTATCATTTTACAGATGTATGTTGAAAACGTTTTTGGGAGATGTGATGGATCATTGGGGATCATTCAATATTCCCTTTCTTTCGTTGTTCAGTGAAATCATCCCATGTGAAGAGTCAACTCCTTTAATTAAAGTTCAATTCGTAACTAAATATATATTTTTTATTTCTATTGGAAGGATTTAATCATTTGCAATTATGTCTACTTATGATAAGGTAAACGGTTTATGTTTCTGTCTCCATATGATATAGTAAATATATCCAATGCAAAAATCATCTACTGTCACGGCAGTCATCGGAAGAAGAAGAGGAATCGTCAGACCAAAATGCAGCGGGGTACGTGTTCATCTTTATTCGCTTAACTGACTGAACACTGAATACAAAATAACAAAAAGAATAGCCGAAACAGTTCTGCAAGGTGCAACCAACACTAAACAGAAAATAACCACCCACAACTAACAGTGGGAAAACAGGCTACCTAAGTATGGTTCTCAATCAGAGACAACGAAAGACAGCTGTCCCTGATTAAGAACCATACCCGGCCAAAACGTAGAAATACAAAACCTAGACATACAAACATAGACTGCCCACCCACATCACACCCTGACCAAACAAAAAATAGAAACATACAAAGCAATCTACGGTCAGGGCGTGACGTCTACATTTAAATGGTATTAATATTCATTTGCATGTATTTCCGTTAATTCCCATATATTCCCGTTACTTCCCATATATTCCCGTTAATTCCCACGGAAAGTTTCCACCTCTGAATATTCCCCAAAATGTGCAACCCTACAGTACATTACAGTAGATTTCAGTACAGTACATTACAGTAGATCTCACTAGAGTACAGTACATTACAGTACATTAGAGCACATAAGAGTGCCAGTACAGTAGAATAGAGTGGAGTAGAGTTCAGTACAGTACACAGTAGGGCACACTAGAGTCGAGTATACTATAATGTACCGTACTGAACTATACTCTACTTGACTGTACTGAACTTTACTGTACTGAACTTTACTCGACTGAGCACTACTGTGCTGTACTTTGATGTCGAAACTTTTGAAACATACTGTAGACGTCTATGATTGGTTCAGATTTGGTCCGGTTTGGACCAACCAAATTTGGTCATGTTTGGTGGAGGAGCTCAGTAAAAATAACAGCCAGTGTGTAGAATAATACCCAAATATGCAGCGGAGGATATTGCATATTTCTACATTTGTGCACCTATTTAGGATACATCACCATGAAGAGAATGATATTCATATCCATAATTATGCATTTCTGAGTAGTACAGATCAGGGACACATGATGGAATTCTGTTATCAGGTGTAAATCCACTTCGCATACTGTAGTTCAATAACCAAAAGAGATATTTTCAAACTCAAGGTGTCAAATCATAGCTGAAACACCATTCTTTCTGCAGACATGTCTGAATCTTAATTCAGAGGAGATATTGAAACGTTTTGGGAAAACCTGATCACATAAGTTACCAAACGTTGCATCTGCACAGTCAATGTGTTTTTGTAAAATGTTCAGTGTAAATTGTAGTCCTGCATGGAGTTGTATAGTTTGTTAAACTTTGAAATACATTTTTGCTTGGCATACATTTTAAGTGAAAAATCAGAGTCTCGGCTTAATTCTGTTTCTGTGTAATTGCCCTACTTCAATAAAAACAACACCGAAAGGGAGAAAATACCATCTCTACACTATACACCACCCACAATGAGCCACAGACACACACTATCAAAACAAAGCGGTGAAGTTAGCCAGGCAAGAGGAATAGCCTCTCTTCCCTGGTCCTCATGAATTATTCCACAGCCCCACCACCTGCACTGTGTTCTGTTCTGTTGAGGCCCAGTCAAGGGGCTTTGTCTGACAAAGCCTTTGATCCCACAACAGCCACGACATACTCCATGATGAGGCTCTTGTATCAGGCCAGTGTGATATTTGCATCTCTTTCTTGGCCTCTTGCCCTTTAAGCCTCTTTTCCTGTCTCTCTCTGTCTCTCTCTCTCTCTCTTTGTCTATTTCCTTCATCTAAACCTCTCTCTCTTCTCCTCCGTCAATCTCTCCCTTGCTCTGACTTACTCTCCCCCCCTCCCGCTTTCTTTCTCTTTCCACCCCTCTGTTCTCTCTCTCTCTCCCCTCTCTTCCCCTCTAACCCCTCCTCTCCCTGCACCCTCCTGACACCCTTGTCTTGTACCATACCCAGCGTTGCCACCAATATGCCGCCCGTCCAACGCTTCGTACACCCCTTAGCCCCGTGATGTTTTAGAAGCCTATAGCCTCAAAGTAGCTGTGGCTGTCCTCGTTTCAGCACCCACACTGTTTATCTATTAGCACGGCTGGTCCACAAGCTGCTAGCTTATTCTACATCATACATGCTTTGATACACAGCCGCTACGGCTGGTGTTCACAGATGCTATATTATATGGATGTTTTTTTGTTTTTTCTTCACGGTTCAAAAGAGGTTTTTTATTACAGTTGGTCGGCTTGAATGAGCAGTAGTTGAATAGAGAACAGGTAGGCATGCAAAGGCTCATTGGCATAGACTGGAGGTCGGTTGCAAGTGTACAAACACACGCGCGCGCACGCACACACACACACTTACAAAACATACCCATCCCAGTGACATACAGGGCCTGCCCCCATTCTTTGGCGGAGAGGGAAGTGAGATTCAGGACAGACGCGACACGCTGGCAGGAATGCTGAGAAAGGAGGGCGGGGGAGGGAAGAAAGAGCTGGGAGGAGAGGTGAAGAGAGAGGAGAGGACGAGGCTGTCCGGGCGTCAGCATGTTCTCCCTGATGCTATCTGGGTGGTAGTATCAGCCCCACATCACGGCCCCAGGTCCTGTCTGTCCCTCACTCCACCCTCCAGCCTAAGGGCCTCCCGCTCCAGCACCTACCCCAGCTGTACGCAACGATAGCGGGCAAGAGGACAGGGCCAGAGGGGGGTATGATAGTGCTGCTGGAGAAGGGGGGAGGTAGGGTGGTAGGAAACACAAGGACAAATGATGGGTTGATTTTGTGGGCATGTAGCTAGCTGTGTTTTAGCACATTTATTTGGGTCTTTCTCTGTGTAAACACACATGCAATTGTGAGGGTGCACATGCAGAGAGTGTAAATAAAGCCTCAGAGACTTGCATATCTCCCAGCTTGCAGGGTCTGGTGTGGAACCCACAAAATCCAAACCCTTCCCCTTTCTCTCCCTCTTCTTCCCCCTCTCACTCTCTCTCATCCTGCCGGTCTCTCCTCCCACATCCCCCTCTCTTTCTCTCTCCTATTGTGCTCCATTTAACTTCACAAACACAGTGTGCTACCCCTGCTCCCTCTGAACAGACCAATCCTCGGCTAATCTCATCTCTGTGAATCACAGAGGAAACGTCGCCACACAGATCCAGCCGCCACAAAGCCATGACAGGCCAATATTTACACAGGCCAGACAACAAGAATGCCTCTGAAGAATCTGTGGGAAATTCCCTCGTATTTCAATGCACTGCCAAACTCAATGCTGCAGAAATCACACTTGCTGAGAGGATACGTGCTTTGGCTGGGTGGGTTACTATAAAGAGATATGTAGTTTTATAATGAAAAGATGATATACCGTACCGGTGCTCAGTGTCTCCACAGTGAGTTATTGCTTAGTTGGGAAGAGGAATTGGTTGCAGTATACTGTAGACTACAATACAATACACATGAATTGTGGGCTCTGGTGCCCACAGGACTATGCCACTTGTGGAATGACCTCTACACAGACAGTAGTGAAAGGCCCTAAGCCCCAACTCTCTCTCTCTCTCTATCCAGACAGGGCCATGTCCTCAGCCTTCACCATGCTGTTCACTGACCTCACGTGTATGGAACAGGGGAGGAGGAGACTAGCATCCAGGGTAATGTTTCCCCTAGGTACAGATCTAGGATCAGCTTCCTCTCCCCTAATCCTAACCTTAACCATTAGTGGGGAAATGCTAAACTGACCCAGGGGCAACTTCACCCTACTCTGTGTGTGTTCTCAGGGGGTATGGCGGTGGATGTCCTCTCCATCTCTCTCTTTAGTATACAATCTCACACAGACACACACTCAATTCTAAAAACACACTTTTCATCCAGAGATACATCAGAGAGGAAATATTTACACTGATAAACGCTCTCCATGGTGTGTGTGTGTGTGTGTGTGTTGGTGTGTGTGTGTGTGTTGTGTGTGTGTGTGTTGTGTGTGTGTGTGTGTGTGTGTGTGTGTGTGTGTGTCCATGTCGTCGTGTTGTGTGGTGTTGTGTTGTGTGTGTGTTGGTAGTGTGTGTGTGGTGTGCGCATCCTGTTAGCATGTTTGTTCTTCTGTGTCTTCCCTACCGCCGGCTGCGTTGACATCTGCGGGGACCCTAACGACAGACAAAGCCTTTTATCTCCCAGACTCCTTCACTCCCCACCAGCCAGGACACACTCGGAGAGCGTTAGAAAGCACAACGCTAGTACCACGCCAAGCTAACTCCCCCACTATTATTAGCATCTTCCTTAGCGTCTTTCCTTGCCTAGTCGGTAACACACTCAAAACCAATGTACTATTTGCTAGTGCTACTCCCACTGTAATGAATATGTTCATACTAGCATCATTAGCATAATCGTCTATGCAGAGTAATGCACGCATAACCTTAAAAATAATACTATCGACAATGTCAAAATGTAGCCTGATGCTAATGCTCCTACAATTGTGAGGATTACTTTTATCATGTTCTCTACTCTGTAAAGCACTCTTAGATTTATATTAATACCCATTAACAACGTGAACATGTAGCCTGATGCTAATATGCTACCATTGTGAGTATTACTTGTATTATGTTCTCTACTCTGTAAAGGACTCTTAGATTTATATGAATACCATTAATGGGGCGGCAGGTAGCCTAGTGGTTAGAGTGTTGGGCCAGTAACCGAAAGATTGCTACATCAAATCCCTGAGCTGACAAGGTAAAAATCTGTCGTTCTGCCCCTGCTACCCCAGTTAACCCACTGCTCCTAGGTTGTCATTGTTGTTAACTGACTTGCCTAGTAAAATAAAAAATCTAAACATGTAGCATAATGCTATGACTAGCCTATATAACCACTGTAGAGTTAAAGGAGATTGCTTTTAATTACCATCCTCCACGGTTATGTAAAAACGTATCTTCTGAATGGATACGTCACGCGGAAGTACAGTACATGACCTGAACTGATCTGTTTTCCAGACGAGGGTGGATCAACTATAGGGTAATGTCTGTGTGCCAGAGCACATATTATGTTGATATTTACAGTAATAAGTCACAGACGATCCAGTCTGGATTATGACCCAAGGCATCAGCAATACAATCATGACAACGTAACTCTGCTACATATCCTCCTCCAGCCCTCTGTCTCTGTCTATCCCTGTTTAGAGCGGTGAACAGGAGAGGAAAGGATGAAAGTCACGCGCCTCTAAACACCGAAGAGAAAACGTGTAAATAATTCATTTCCTTTAAGTTGAACATCTTTTGTATCACTGTAGTAAAGGATCAGAATTCCCTCTCTCCCTCTCTCTCCCTCTCTCTCCCTCCCTCTCTCCCTCTCTCCCTTCTGCTCTTGTTTGCGTGCGTGCATTTGTGAGTGTGAATATGTGTGTTTGAGGTGTATAAGTATAAGTGAAGACGAGACGAGACACCAAGTGAATGTTAGAGAGTGAGCAAGTGAAAGAGAGAGAGAGTAATGGGCATGAGAGAGAGAGAGAACAGAGGACTTGCGGCATACTGATCCTACAGTACGTGTCTTGAGCCCCACGGGAACACGAAGCCTATTAGCCAATAAAGAGAAAGATAGGAAAACTGAGGCTGAGGTGACCTAATCAACGTTGAGCCAAGTGGTGTGGGCCAGCGAGGGAGAGCCGTGGAAAGGCGTCAGCATGCTTGTTTGTCCATTTTGAGATGCCGTAGCCAGTATCCTCAAAGTAGTCCGAATTAATCTAAGAAAACTCACATTGATGTTTTTGCAGGGGAGATCTTAGTGGCGCAATTTTACATCTAACTAAGATGTTTGGTGCAGTAGAAAATGTGCATGAAAACGAGTCGTCTCTCGTTAAATGACAACAAAGACTTTATTGAAGAATCCCTCCTGTTGACCGATCACCGACGAAGGGGCTAGACTTCGACTACTGACTTCACCTTGCCTCCAGAAAAGATGTTGTGCTCAAACAGCAGAAAAATACATTCACCGAAGTCCAAAATGAACAAAAACGTCACAAAATGTCCTCATAATATATGCACAAACTCTTCCGAACTGTTTCAGCTGGGAAGCATGCGGACGCCTTAAGACAAGGCCCCCTTCTCGCCTTGAGCGGTGCCTGTCTAATACTGTATCAACATCATTTTGCTCACAGTCAAAGTCTGCTGCTCTCACTTCCCTTACACTGTGATACCATGTCTTAATGATTTGAGACCTAGAGTTTTCACACTTTATGGTCAATTGCTTTTACGTTCCCTCACTTCATTCCCAGAACAGACACAGTAGGCAAACAGTAATGCTTAGGCAAACGGAAGTAATTAGCACACAGAAAGGAAGGTGAAACTGGAATTCACTACAAGTATCTTAGTGCTTTTCTTGTGCATAATTTGCTTATTTCTTTAATAGAAAATGTTTTACCCCTTTATCATGATATCCAATTCGTCGTTACAGTCTTGTCCCATCGCTGCAACTCCCGTACGGCCTCGGGAAAGGCGAAGGTTGAGAGCCATGCATCCTCCAAAACACAACCCAGCCAAGCCGCACTGCTTCTTGACACAGTGCCCGCTTAGCCCAGAAGCCAGCCACACCATTGTGTGTCAGAGGAAACCCCGTACACCTGGTGACCATGTCAGCATGCATTGCACCCAGCACGCCGCAGGAGTTGCTAGTGCGCAATGGGACAAGAACATCCCTGCCGGCCAAACCATCCTCTAAATCAAACAACACTGGGACCATTGTGCACCGCCCCATGTCTCTTCCGGTCACGGCAGAGATGCAGTGCTTTAGACCACTGAACCAGTCAGGAGGCCTGATTTGCTTATTCTAAGTATGACATTGATTTTATAGTTGCAATGAATAGATTCAATTGCAACTACACTGAAAACCGTTCGTCAGATAACAGTCACTACTCAAGCAGGTGACATCACACAGGCACACAACTGATGTAGCTATTAGAGATAGGTCATTTAGCTATTAGAGATACATATGCCTCATTTGACCCATTATTAAACATGTAGAAAAATACCAGGATAAAAATACTCTGGAAAATTGTAGTAAATTTCATTGGAAGATGCCCTTGATAATGCGTTGTGCTGAGCAAATATACTGTGATAATGAAGTAGTCCTCCATAAACGTAGATGTTAGGTGATAAGAATAAGTCCATTGTGCCTGAAGGTAATTGATTTCATTATGTTCTTTCCCCCTCTCTTTCCTTATTTAATTCCTTTGCTTGTTTAATTTAAAATCTGATTCACGGACAATAGTATGAGACCTTGTTACTTCGCTGAGAGTTTTGAATCTATTACAGTAAGTAAGCAGGGTATCATCATAGATGCATGCAAGAGATGAAATCTCAATGTCAAGGTGTGTTAAAAAAAAAAGAACAAAATGCCTTTCGAAATCTAACACTGCTGAAAATATGTAGTAATTAAGTACTACACGTGTCAAAGAATAGGTCTGCGTTGACAGGGTAAGTGCGTTTGGTGTGTTTGTGTTTGTGCACGGGCGCGTGCGTGTGTCCATTTCTAAATACTCTAGACATCCACAGAGTGGTGAAAAGAGACAGACTTAGTGCTTAGCAAGAGAGGGTCTGCAAAATATGGATGACAAAAAGACTGCAGGGAAAAGCAGGGTGAGAGTGACAGCTATTTTTATCCAGGTCGCTCTCATCATAGACTTTTGAAGACACACACACGGCTCTAATGTGAACACACACACACACACACACACACACACACATCTCTACAATGCAACACCACCTAACCTTCCTAAAAAAGGAGTCCCAGTCTCCTAGTCTGCTGTCCGCCCTCCACTATTGAGTGTTTAGGTATGATGTGTATATATTGTATACGTACAGCTATAGAGCAGTGGTGGAAGAAGTAGCCAATTGTCATACTTGAGTAAAAGAAAAAGGTACCTTAATATTAATAGAAATTGACTCAAGTAAAAGTGAAAGTCACCCAGTAAAATACTACTTGAGTAAAAGTATTTGGTTTTAAATATACTTAAGTACCAAAAGTGTGTAGTTTTGTCCTTGAGCTGCTCTTGTCTAATGATGTCCTGTATTATGTCATTCTGTATTATGTTTCATGTTTTGTGTGGACCCCAGGAAGAGTAGCTGCTGCTTTTGAAACAGCTAATAGGGATCCTAATAAAATACCAAAATTGTAATTGCTAAAATAAAACTTAGGTATCCAAAGTAAAAGTGTAAATCATTTCAAAATCCTTATATTAGGCAAAGCAGACGGCACATTTTTCTTTTTTTTACATTTAAGGATAGCCAGGGGCACGCTCCAACACTCAGACATCATTAGTGACTCTGCCAGATCAGAGGCAGTAGGGAGAACCATGGATATTCTCTTGAATTGGACCATTTTCTTGACCTTCTACACATTCAAAATGTAACAAGTACTTTTGGGTGTCAGGGGAAATGTATGGAGTAAAAAGTATATTATTTTCTTCAGGAATAGTCAAAAATATAAATAGTAAAGTACAGATACCCCCAAAAAACTATTTAAGTAGTACTTTAAAGTATTTTGACTTAAGTACTTTACACCACTGCTAGAGCGAGATGGGACCAGCTCATAGTAAATTGAGAGCAGACGATGGCACTTTCAAGCCCATGACAGAAGCACGCACTCAGAGAATCCCATAACGATGTATTTTTTAACAGAAGCAAAAGGTTGTCCTTCCCTAGAAGTTGTCCAATCTAAATAATCGTTCCCTTCCCCATCTCTTAAAAGACACCTTCTTTCCCTTACCCGACTCCAATCTTCTCAAACGTAATCTTCTAAGAACTGAAATTCAATCGCGTAACAGGTATAAATTAACCATAAGTGGTGGGAACCATCCACTTTTTTGAGTTTGAGAAATAATAGATTTTGCGTTGTCGTTCGTGGCAGAAAATTGACAGGGGAGTGTCTGAAACAACCGTTTCATGTAGTATTTCATGTGAAATGAGGGCTTTTGTATCGGCTGTTGTAGATAAATAATGGGGAACATTTCACCTTTTCCTCCTCCTTTCTCCATCTGATCCATCTGAGTTCCAGTAGAGTACGACAGAGGAGAACATGGGCCTTCTAGACAACAGAGCAGCTCCAGCATTTACTGTTCTTGTGGTCCTTTGTAGCTCATTTGATAGAGCGTGTCACTTGTAACGCCAGGGTAGTGGGTTCGATTCCTCGGACCTGTCAAATGTCTGCACGCATGACGGCAAGTTGTTTTGGCATATATTGTTTGGATAGAAGTTGCAGCTAGGAAACAGGATGGAATAGGAGTGGAGGGTATGCACTCAAACACACATGGGAAGGCATTGCTGGCAGGCATGTATTTGTGTTCAAACACACACACACACACAGGAAAAATCCTTTGCCTTCTTCTCAAAAGGTGCAACCCAGCAGAAAAGTGCTCTACTCAAAAACAGCTATGTTGAACGTGGAGTTCAAGGGTCATTAGCTTACATAGTAACCTGCCAAGTTAGCTGACACCCAAGCACTCGCTATCTATCTATACAGCCTTACAGTATAGTGGCTAGAGCGGAGAAACATACCTTAGGGTTTGGGGAGAAGGAGTTTATGGGCGAGGGCGTGTGGGTGTCAGACAAAAGGATATGGCGGTTAGTGTGTGTGGGTGTCAGAGTAGATCTGTGCGTGTCAGCCGGATTAAAGTTGGTGGGTTTTCCTCTGGTAAAGCTACAGCCAAAATCCTATGTCCTACAGCCAAAAAGCTCTTATTTGTATTTATCTAGCTCAGTCAGTGGGGTGTCACAAGGTCTATATCAAATCAAATTTGATTGTTCACTTACACGTATTTAGCAGGTGATATTGGTCACATACACGTTTAGCAGATGTTATTGGTCACATACTTGTTCACATACACATATTTAGCAGATGTTATTGCGGGTGTAGCGAAATGCTTGTGTTCCTAGCTCCAACAGTGCAGTAGTATCTAACAATTCACAACAAGACACACACATCTAAAAGTAAAAGAATGTAATTAAGAAATATATAAATATTAGATTGAGCAATGTTGGAGTGGCATTGACTAAAATACAGTAGAATAGAATACAGTATATACATATGAGATGTAAAGCAGTATGTAAACATTATTAAAGTGACTAGTGTTCCATTTTAAAGTGGCCAGTGATTCCATGTCTATGTATATAGGGCAGCAGCCTCTAAGGTGCAGGTTTGAGTGACCGGGTGGTAGTCGGCTAGTAATGGCCATTTAACAGTCTGATGGCCTTGAGATAGAAGCTGTTTTTCAGTCTCTCGGTCCCAGCTTTGATGCACCTGTACTGACCTCGCCTTCTGGATGATAGCGGGGTGAACAGGCCGTGGCTCGGCTGGTTGTTGTCCTTGATGATCTTTTTGGCCTTCCTGTGACATCGGGTGCTGTAAGTGTCCTGGAGGGCTGGGCAACTGGCGGCCAGCCCGCGGATCAATTTCCATAGACGCGACTGAGTTTTTTAGGAACTCAGTCGGGTCTCAACTAATTGTAGAATTAGTCACCCACTCAGATATCATATTAAAAACTGCACACATTTTGCTCCACCCCATGCCAAAATGTGTAGATTTGCAGGGAATGATCTGTAAAACTGCAAAGTTTTCTCAAACCCCCATGGCAAAATATGTAGAATTGCAGGAAATGAACTCTAAAACTTCAATGTTTTCTCTCTGCTGTCAAAAGGGACACCGCTTGTGGATCATCAAAGAGAATGAGGCATTTCACACAGACTTATACACAAAGCCCAGAGACCGCAATTCCTTGCTATATGGGCGAATAGTATGCATCCCCTTCCCCTCAAGAATGGTCTACCATATAGCCAGTTATGCAGGGTTAAACAAGTATGTGGCCACCAAACAGATTTTGACAGCAATGCAAAACAAATTACAGATACATTCTAAATGAGAGGCTAAAAGGACAAAACTCTTGACGCTGCAATGATGAAAATATCTCTAAAACCAAGCAAGGAATTGCTAAAAACTCAACCAAAGAAGAAAAACAACGCAACAGTGTTTTGCACCAAGTACACCAAGTGTTTGGAGAAAATGAAAGCAATCCTGAAAAAGCACTGGCATATTCTGCAATCAGACAAAAAAATATATAATAGTAATGTTTTTGAAATAAATCGCACACCGTTTCAAGGAACCTCCACTGGTGGTCTGTAAGCATGGTCGTGGCTAGATGTTCTTTACCATTCGGCCATCAGATTTGCCACCAATGCTCCTTATAGGACACATCACTGCACTCTATACTCCTCTGTAAACTGGTCATCTCTGTATACCCGTCGCAAGACCCACTGGTTGATGCTTATTTATAAAACCCTCTTTGGCCTCACTTCCCCCTATCTGAGATATCTACTGCAGCCCTCATCCTCCACATACAACACCCGTTCTGCCAGTCACATTCTGTTAAAGGTCCCCAAAGCACACACACCCCTGGGTCGCTCCTCTTTTCAGTTCGCTGCAGCTAGCGACTGGAACGAGCTGCAACAAACATTCAAACTGGACAGTTTTATCTCAATCTCTTCATTCAAAGACTCAATCATGGACACTCTTACTGACAGTTGTGGCTGCTTTGTATGATGTATTGTTGTCTCTACCTTCTTGACNCCCTGGGTCGCTCCTCTTTTCAGTTCGCTGCAGCTAGCGACTGGAACGAGCTGCAACAAACATTCAAACTGGACAGTTTTATCTCAATCTCTTCATTCAAAGACTCAATCATGGACACTCTTACTGACAGTTGTGGCTGCTTTGTATGATGTATTGTTGTCTCTACCTTCTTGACCTTAGTGCTGTTGACTTTGCCCAATAATGTTAGTACCATGTTTTTGTGCTGCTACCATGTTGTGTTGCTACCATGTTGTTGTTATGTTGTGTTGCTACCATTGCTGTGTTGTCATGTTTTGCTGCCTTGTTATGTTGTTGTCTTAGGTCTCTCTTTATGTAGTGTTGTGTCTCTCTTGTTGTGATGTGTGTTTTGTCCTATATTTATATTGTACTGTATTTATTTTTGTTATTTTTTTAATCCCAGGCCCCCGTCCCCGCAGGAGGTCTTTTGCCTTTTGGTAGGCCGTCATTGTAAATAAGAATTTGTTCTTAACTGACTTGCCTAGTTAAATAAAGGTGAAATAAATAAAAAAATACTTGAGATAGCTTGGTGAGATCTGACCTGCCTTCTTCAGACACCCACATACAGGTCAAAATCTATCTCATCACCTGTTCATGTGGGAAAGCCTACATAGGGCAAACGAAAAGACAATTAAAACAACGTAACGCTGAACACCGCAGCTCAATCAGGTGTAAGATCATTGACTATCCAGTAGCAGCTCACTTTGTTGAAGCTAACCATCCCATCTCCTCCCTCAAATACACAGGCGTTGAGCAGGTTGCTCTACCAAGGGGAGGAGTTAACATCGAGATCCTACTACAACAAAGGGAGGCTTACTAGATATCTAAATACATTGACCCTTAGTTGACCCCTAGTGGTCTGAGTATTGACTTTGATCTCAGGCCCTTCATATGAACAATTCTCTCTTTTATGAAGAAGTCTTATAAATGGATATATTCTTTCTACAGCTTCTCAGGGTACAACCATTGTTCCCCCTGTTGATGATGCTTATTATGCATTAAGGTTGAACCAAAAGATTACATGTAACAACATGTATATATGTGCAATTTAATTAAACAATAATGTATGTTGATATAATATTGTGTACAATATTTAATTATGTTTCCATATGATAACAATAGCCTAATATATTCAATATGCTATAAACTATTGCTTTTTTAACAATTTCACTCAATTCATTCTAATTAAGTTAATAATTATAAACACACCCCTCACTTGTCATTGGTTGCACTAATTGCACCGTTTGTCTAAATAACCTGGTTCAAGCAATCATGACATTACCCTGAGGAAGGCACAGTGATGCCGAAACGTTGGTGATTTACCCAATAAATGACTGGGAGTTGATTTATATATAGTGTGCAACTCTCTTTAATTTTATAGTTTAAGAATATTTTGCTCGCAAAATTTCGCTTAGGGTCCCCAAAAGGCTAGGGCCGGCTCTGACTACGTGTGGGTATGGATGTACACTACCGTTCAAACGTTTGGGATCACTTAGAAATGTCCTTGTTTTTGAACAAGGACAAGAATATACTGACGAGTTTCAGAAGAAAGTTCTTTGTTTCCAGCCATTTTTAGCCTGTAATCGAACACACAAATGCTGATGCTCCAGATACTCAACTAGTCTAGTTTTATTGCGTCTTTAATCAGGACAAACAGTTTTCAGCTGTGCTAACATTATTGCAAATGGGTTTTCTAATGATCAATTAGCCTTTTAAAATTATAAACTTGGATTAGCTAACACAACGTGCCATTGGAACACAGGAGTGATGGTTGCTAATAAATGGGCCTCTGTACGCCTATGTAGATATTCAATAAAAAAATCTGCCCTTTCCAGCTACAATAGTCATTTACAACATTAACAATGTCTACACTGGATTTCTGATCAATTTAATGTTATTTAAATGGACAAAAAAAATGGCTTTTCTTTCAAAAACAAGGACATTTCTAAGTGACCCCAAACCTTTGAACGGTAGTGTACGTATGCAGACCCGACAGCCACTGCGGGCCCTCCGTGATGAGTTCAGACTTTTTGTGGCCCCCACCCCCATCATAGCCCATCCCTGGTCTATATCATAACTCCTAGCTGTGATTTAGTGACCAGAGTGAACCCCATGTCACCAGTCCCTGCAGGGTCTATAAACAACTGCTGTTAGGAATCAAGCTTCTGTCTGATAATGGCCATGGGGGAAAGGTTAGCCCGCGACACACTGACATCCGCTTGCACGCTGATATCCTCTCCTCAGTTCTCGTCACTTCTTTTGAGCGATGTCTCTGTCTCTCCTCACCCTCTTTGTCTCTCTCTCTCTCCTTCCTCTCCCTCGTATTGTGCGCAGGTCACCCAGTATGTTAGGGGCTCAGAGGTGATAGAGAGACTATCTGGCCCCACTATAAGCAGTACAGGTGGTGGAGGAGGTGTGATGCAAGGGCCAGTGTCGGTCCCTCTGAGCTCCCACACACACACACACACACACACACTTTCCATGTTGTGTTACCATGGTTACAGTGCCCGGCGAGACCTTGTCTCACAGTCGCACACTCACACACCAACACACACAATAACAAAGGGACACTTGGCCCATCCGTTTCTCGCGATCTCCCAAAGGCCATCAGTCTCCCGCCAGAGCAGAGATGGGGAAGGACAGAGGGAGGTGAGAAAGAAAGGATGCTGAAAAGAAAGGCTAGGTATTAACTGTTGACTGCTCTATATAAAAAAATATATAAAAACTCCAATCCATTCTGAGGTCAGTCATTCTCTGTTTCACGTCCTTTTGATGCTGAAATCTCTTGCCACTTTGTTTCCGTGGCAACAGCTATAAGAGGACCACTTCAACCACATGTTGTTGTTGTGGCTACTGCTGCCACTGCTGCTACTGCTGTTGAAATGGAGATAAACGAGAAGGCACCTGACGCAATTGACAACTTCAAAGCTTACCTATAAAGCTCGAGGGCATTTCTAAGGAGTCGAGTGAACCCTTCTCTAAAAGCACTTTCCCTATACGTAGATTCTAACTTCCAAAACACTTAGAGCAAACCACAGCAAACCAGTTCTGAACAATTTTACCAAGCAGACAAAGAAGCGAGGGCGAGAGGATAAAGTGCAACAAAATTTAACCGACTTGCCCAATCAGCTAGCTGAAGTGGAAAAGGGTCAAGTTGCGACAACTCCTTCATTTAGCTCCGAGACGTTTCCATGTTTTGACGAGTTTTCCTCTTGTTACCTATTCAACTAGAGGGACGAAACCATTCCCAGGCTGCGGAATCATTTGTCACACTCCACTTGAAACGCTAGTGTGAAAGTAAGAAACATGCGTCGTATCTATCCATAATTTACAGCTTTGCACAAAGATTTTGTTAGCGCACGGTTCGTTCAAAAGCCTGTTCTGTGTTCGTGGTGAACAAAAGCCTGTTATCTTTGGGGAACATACCAATCTGCTAGATAAATAAATCACATGGAGCCTGAGAACATGGTTAGATCTCGTCTGAGTGAGAGATACAAGGAGAAGACAAGGTACCACTTTATGTTAGATAAGCATTAGGGCAAAAACAGAAGAGTAATTTATGCAATTACAGCACGTAAAAGGTAGCAGGATAATAACACTCAAAGCATGAGCGCTGTACTGTGAATCCCTCAAGTTGAAGGTGTAACTCAATCTTGTAAGTAAGCTGTAAGTGTCACGTTCTTCGTCCTCCTCGTCTGAGGAGGAGTAGTTGGAAGGATCGGAGGACCAAAATGCAGCATGGTATGTGTTCATCATGAATTTAATAAACAGAGAACACTGAACAAACTATACAAAACAAAATACGAACAACGAACATGAAGCTATATACGAAATGTGCTGACACGAGCAACTAACATAGACAATCACCCACAACCCACCATGACAAAACAGGCTACCTAAATATGGTTCCCAATCAGAGACACCGACTAACACCTGCCTCTGATTGAGAACCATATCAGGCCAAACACAGAAACAGACAAACTAGACATACAACATAGAATGCCCACTCAGATCACACCCTGACCAAACAAAACATAGAAACATACAAAGCAACCTATGGTCAGGGCGTGACAGTAAGGTATCATATCTCTTCAAACTGAAGGCTACCTGATATTGTGCAAAATTCATAGGTGGATGGACTGCGCAAATATGCCTCTTGAAAAAGTATCTCTCAAATACAGCATAGGAGAGAGGCTTTAAGCTGTTCCACTCAAGAAAAGAAGAATCTGTGATATAAAAAAACATGACTCAGTTCTCTCCATCTTCCTCTCCCTCATCCTCGCTCTCTCCCTCCATCAATCTTTACCTTCTCTCATCAATTATTCCACCTTCTACTGTTCTCTCTTGTTAGCGCCCCTTTCCTCCTTTCCCCTTATCCTCCCATCCTAATCTCGCTCGCTCCTTTACCCCTTCCCTCCTTCATCTCATCTGCCTCTTCCAGCACGAGTTTATCAAATTCACATCTGGCGTGCTGTGTTACCTTGGCTGTAAGAGACCAATGTGATTACCCATAGCTCTATCTCCCAGTCCAACTAAGCTACTAACGTTACAACTCCTCTCTTCAATCACACTTTACCCCCTCGCTGTCTCTCGAGATGGAGAGAGGAAAGAGGAGAGAGAAGATTAACATTCCAAACAGACCTTTTATTACGAGAGCTGTATCTATGAATATTGCATCGGCTCACACTGTTCAGTAAATGACAGGGAAGGAGGGAGAAAAGACAAAGCTAACAAAATATTCATGTTTATTACCTTGATGTAACTGAACGTAGGGAATGAAGTACTAATGTATTCTGGGTATAGTGAGACTCTGAAAGGGCAAAGAGTCTTTCTCTCTCTATGTCCTTATTTGAATTGGACAGTGATGGCTATGAAGGTGAAATAAAAGTGAATTTGTTATAGGAAGCCTCGATAGTTAAAAAAGAATCCCTCGTTTTACAGCAACAGAATGAGCAATGAAATGTGTGTCCACAGTCCACTGCAGCGCTGCTCAATCGTGTAAGGTAAGTGCAGTATGGTAACTATGTTCAATGATTATGCCAGGTTCGTAATGAACTAAGTGCAGTCCCTGTATTGATAAGGTGTTAGGTTGTACTAATGTTTGATTATGTGGATAAATCGGCTTACTGTCTTCCAGTGTGTTTAATCGTAACATAAAATTGGATACTACTAATTTACACTTAGAAAACGGGGTTCCAAAAGGGTTCTACAGCTGTCCCCGTAGGAGAACCCTTTTTGGTTTTAGGTAAAAACTATTTTTGGTTCCAGGTAGAACCCTCTGTGAAAAGAGTTATTCTTGGAACCCAAAACAGTTCTACTTGGAACCAAAATGCTGTTCCTTAAAGGGTTCTCCTATGGTGACTGCCGAATAACCATTTTAGGTTGTAAATAGTACCTTTTTGTGTACTAATAATAGAATACTCCACTTCTAGATTCCTTGTGGTGAAATTACTTTGCACTAACCATAACAGCAGCAATGTATTTTTTCATTAGAACTAACCTCTGCTAAAATTAGTAACAATTTCACCGTGAGCAGCAAAATAGATGTTTCTTTGGTTACTGCTTAGTAATTACAGTACAAACAGACTAACATACTGAGGGTATTTTTTCTCCTCCTGAAATATTGAGAGGGTGAAAGAGAGGGGGGGTGAAAGAGAGAGGGAGAGACAGAGATTGAACGAAAGAGAGAGAGAGAGAGAGAGAGAGAGAGAGAGAGAGAGAGAGAGAGAGAGAGAGAGAGAGAGAGAGAGAGAGACAAAGTGAGGGAAACAAAGAAACCACATATTATACAGTAGGAAAGCCTGCTGTGCCTGTGCCAGGCTGATCTCTCCCTAGCTGAGTGGTTAAGTAGACAGATTAGGGGACGGATGAGGTCGGCTTGGTTAAGGTGATGTCAGAGGTGTAACCTGAGCTCTAGCCTACTTTGAATTGGAAACTCCCCATGGTGGATATGTGGATATGAGGGATCCGAGGAGGGCTCAGATATGGGTTAGAGCCCCATGTTCCCCTCTGCTCTCCAACCACTGTGGGAGTCTAATTTCCCTGCCTGCATGGGTAATATGCTGGGGATGATCCGACTGGCTCCCCCCTGGGTGAAAATCTAGCTGAGAGGATCAGAAGGAGAAGTGAGTCCTCCCTATAGGTCCTGAGCTCACACCAAGCTTAAAGTCAACGTCTAACCTTATAATCGAAAAGAAAATCTACCATACGTTCCACAGCATTCATAGAAAATAGCACATTATTTCTAAATAGTGTCCACTGCCTCCAGAAATAGACCTAGTATCTTATAATAACATGTAATGTTTTAGTGAATGAAGAGAGCAATATCTTCCGACACCTGTGCACTGGGTATGAGGTCACTACAGCAATCCTCTGAATATGCCGGAGGACCCTGCTAGATCATCATGCACACTTAAACACTTACGCACAAACACACAGCTGTGATGTAATGTTAACCGACTCAACACTGCACCTCTGGAGCATGTAAGAAAACAATTACGCCTGCTTAAGCAGGAAAAGACAGAAGAGTACTTACAATGTTATATACTTTCTCTCCCCGTCTCATTCTATCCTCCCTCTCTCTCTCTCTCTCTCATCCTCCTCTTTCACTCCCCCCCCATCCTCACCTCTGTCTGAGCCCATGTAGCTGTGCGACGGTGGAAACCCGAGGAAGATCCATTACACTCTCAGTTATTGATGTTGGCCTGCTCCTGGTCCCCCTCGCCCTGCATAACGCAGTGTGTGTGTGTGTGTGTGTGTGTGTGTGTGTGTGTGTGTGTGTGTGTGTGTGTGTGTGTGTGTGTGTGTGTGTGTGTGTGTGTGTGTGTGTGCGTGTGTGTGTGTGTGTGTGTAAATGAGAGACCTTTGTGGGAGATCTGTTGATGTGCCCTTGGGTGGGGCGTTTGACCCCGGTTCCTCCTGTTGGGTCACTCTGGGTGGGAGTGTCTGCTAGACGACTGAATGTAACGTAAACGTTGAGAGGCTTCACTGCAGGTAGATTGTATGTTTTCGAAATTCAATAAGAAAAAAAAGAGACAGAATGAGAGAGAAAGATTGGAAGATGAAATGGAAGAAAAATAAAATAATATTGTGTGTGAGGGAAAGAGAGGGAAAGAGCGAGGAAGAGAGAGAGAGAGAGAAAGAGACTGATAGAGACAGAAAGTATACAGTGTGTGTAGATGTGTATACGTTAGATGTGGTGGTGGGGAGATGCTATATACAATAGCTCTCTAACTGTATTAAAGGGTTGAGAGGATCTACTAACCCTGTCTGTCTACATCCGTCCGCCTCCGCATCAGACCAATACCTCCCTTCCACCTCATACAATAGTGGACACCCTTTACCAACTGCAATCACCAAGGATCTACAGTAGACCTTGTAGAAATATGATAGCGGTGCCTGTAGTCAGACCCAAACACCACCCGAGTACATGAGGCGGTAGCCTAGGGTTCCGTAAACAAAGGCACTGTCAGAACTATATACGGTGTGTTTCAACCCTCCTCCTGTCTTCTTGGTGCAGCTGTCCAACCCCCCCCCCCCATGTACATGCACTACAACTGAAAGGTTTGCCTCAGCAATGACCGTATTTCAATCGACCTAGTCTCTGGACCTTGGGATGTTTGGATGTTTCTCTTCTCCCAACCCCTGAATGTTTGCTACAAACTGGCCTATTCCACCTCAGGCTACGCCGACTTCAACGTCTCACCAAGGGAGGGACGCTGCGATCGAACGTCAATACGGCCGGGGCAGACAGAGAGAATAGCTGATATTACCATTGGCTTTAGTGTTTTCTGCCATTAAGCCCTCCGACTATACTGACTACAATCCAAGGCCCTGACTAACCAGGGAGACAGAGACCCTGACACTAACCTTGATATTGACTGAGGTAAATTTTAATTGATTTGGATATAACTGTCAGCACTTAAATTATTAACTTCAAACATTTAATCTGCAGGTAAACATTCAGCGTAGATATTATGTAAGACTGGGCATTAAGTGTGTACACAATATGGACAGTTTGTAGGTCTATGGTATAACCTCTACATTGTGTATACACTGTCATGTACAGTGATATTTTGATTATTAAACACAACCATAGGCTCAGTCCAGCATGTCCCTAGGCAGTGGTGTAAAGTACTTAAGTAAAAATACTTTAAAGTACCACTTAAGTAGTTTTTGGGGATATCTGTACTTTACTTTACTATTTATATTTTTGACAACTTTTACTTCACTACATTCCTAAAGACAAAAATGTACTTTTTACTCCATACATTTTACCTGACACCCAAAAGTACTCGTTACATTTTGAATGCTTAGCAGGACAGGAAAATGGTCCAATTCACGCACTTATCAAGACAACATGTTCATCCCTTCTACCTCTGATCTGGCGGACTCACCAAACACAAATCATCTTTTGTAAATGTCTGAGTGTTGGAGTGTGGCCCTGGCTATCCATACATTTTAAAAACAAGAAAATGGTTCCGCCTGTTGTGCTTGATAGGAGGAATTTGAAATGATTTATACTTTTGCCTTTGTAAAAGTATACTTTAGCAATTACATTTACTTCTGATACTTAAGTATATTTAGAACAAAATGCTTTTTAGACTTTTACTCAAGTACTATTTTACTGGGTGACTTTTACTTTTACTTAATTCACTTTCTATTAAGATATCTATACTTCTACTCAAGTATGACTATTGGGTACTTTTTCCCCACTGTCCCTAGGTGTAATTCTAATCATGTGCTAGCATCAGCAGTAGTAAAGGTAGTAAAGTAGTAGTAAAGTAGTAGTAAAGGTTGTGAAGTAGTAGTAAAGGTATTAAAGGTATTAAAGGTAGTAAAGGTAGTAAAGGTAGTAAAGTAGTAGTAACGTAGTAGTAGTAAAGGTTGTAAAGTAGTAGTAACGGTAGTAAAGTAGTAGTAAAGTTAGATAAAGATAAATAAAGTAGTTGTACAGGTCGTAAAGGTAGTAAAGTAGTAGTAAATGTAAAGTAGTAAAGGTTGTAAAACATAAGGTAGTAAAGCTAGTAAAGGAGTAGTAAAGGTAGTAAAGCTAGTAAAGGAGTAGTAAAGGTAGTAAAGCTAGTAAAGGAGTAGTAAAGGCAGTAAAGGAGTAGTTAAGGTTGTAAAGTAGTAGTAACAGTAGTAAAGGAGTAGTTAAGGTAGTAAAGTAGTAGTAATGGTAGTAAAGGAGTAGTTAAGGTAGTAAAGTAGTAGTAATGGTAGTAAAGGAGTAGTTATGGTAGTAAAGTAGTATTAACGGTAGTAAAGGAGTAGTTAAGGTAGTAAAGTAGTAGTAATGGTAGTAAAGTAGTAAAGTACCAGTAATGGTAGTAAATTAGTAGTTAAGGTAGTAAAGGAGTAGTTAAGGTAGTAAAGTAGTAGTTAAGGTAGTAAAGTAGTAGTAAAGTTTGTAAAGTAGTAGTAAAGTTTGTAAAGTAGTAGTAACGGTAGTAAAGTAGTAGTCAATGTAGTAAAGTAGTAGTAATTGTAGTAAAGTAGTAGGTAATGTAGTAAAGTAGTAGTGACGGTAGTAAAGTAGTAGTTAAGGTAGTAAAGGAGTAGTTACGGTAGTACAGTAGTAGTAAAGGTTGTAAAGTAGTAGTAACGGTAGTAAAGGAGTAGTTAAGGTAGGAAAGTAGTAGTTACGGTAGTAAAGTAGTAGTAACGGTAGTAAAGGAGTAGTACTGGTAGTAAAGTAGTAGTAATGGTAGTAAAGTAGTAGTAAAGGTTGTAAAGTAGTAGTAAAGGTTGTAAAGTAGTAGTAATGGTAGTAAAGTAGTAGTAAAGGTTATAAAGTAGTAGTAAACCTCACTCCATCCCCAGCCTTCTCTCTTATTCAGGGCCTTGATAAGGAGGAAGGGTAAGAAGAGGGAAGAGGAAGATAAAGATAACAATTCTAGGGCCACAACAACTACAGCACCCCGACGAGGGGGAAACAGAGAGTGGGAGGGCAATACAGACAAAGAAAGATAGATCGAGAGGTAAAAGGTGATTCTTTAAAACGCAATGTTCCTCCTCACTCCCTCTTTCAAAGGCAGAGCGTAGCATTCATAAATAAGTCAGGAGGCGACAGGGAGCACACAGGAGGACCGCACTCAGCATGAAGTCACACACAAATACACTGATAAACACAAACACAACACTGATAATACAACACCACACACACACACACCACACAACACCACAACACCACCAACACCACACCCAAACACACACACACACACAACACACACCACACACACACACACACAAATGCAGATAAACAACAATCCCATACACACAGTAACACTACCCACTACTTAAAAGAATACGCACACACACACACACCACACACAACACACCAACACACACACACACACCACACACACACACACCCACACCCACCACAACACACACACACACACACACACACAACACACCACACAACACACACACACACAGGAGGCCGATTCAGCATGCCCGTCACCATTTCATAAACAGATACTCATGAATAAGCACACACAACAGGCATACAACTGGTGAGTGACGCTGTTCCCACTACACACATTTAATAACGCACATTCACATCTACAGAAACACACACAACAGGTAGGATAATGCAAAGCAGCGCTGATATTGCTGGAGCTAGAAACATAAGCATTTCGCTGCACCTGCGACAACATCTGCAAAACTGTGTACGAGTACCAATAAACTTTGATTTGATTTAGTATAAAATACTCATAACTGCCACATACCTGATCCACACAGGGACAACAGACACGGTAGAAGGACTACAATTGTTGCCATGTAAACTGACTGAAATTCAAAATAGTTACAGTCTTAATAAATTGTTGTTTTTGTTGATTAATCCAAAGTTCTTGTAGGTAAAGTATATATCCCAATTGAAATATCACAGCATATAAAGAAGCACAGGCTTTACTTCACAGCTTAATCCCTGTAAGCAAATAATCCACATGATTACTTCAGACATAAAATAATAAATCATCGAGAGAAGAGAACGCCATCTGTCCTCCATTGTTGTTTTTGCAGTGCGATGTACTAAAGTACCCATAATGCTCTGTAGAACAAATCCACCAATAGACGGGTGGGTTGTTTAGCAACAAAACCGATGCGTGCACAAACGTGGGGCAAAACATGCAGGGTCGGCTAAGAATCAAAGGATTGTTGACAACATGTAAAATACATTTCCTCTCTAAATCTTTATTGAAAGCATGAATAATTTTGTACAATGAGCATGTTTTGTCTCTCAAATACATTGTTACAGTTGTTGGTTAGCTAGCTAGCGAATTTGAGCCATATTAGCATAGAACTGACAAGAGCAAAAACACAAAATACAACGATACAGCTTCTTGTCATTGTTGCTAGCTAGCTGACCATCCAGAATCATACCAACACAGACGTCTGCCCCATCGAAGCGTGCTCACCACCTTAGTGACGTTCTGAACTATACAGTTATGAAAGCTGAACTAAACAACGCCACACATCGTCAGGGGAAAGATGACAGAGGCTAGTCGTCTGGGTTCACGCAGCAAACCAAGCTAATTCCGTTTGAAAAAGTGTCCCTCTCGCCACCGAAAGGACTTGGGGACCTCTGTGAAAAGTTCAGCCGTCTCATCTCTGGTTACCATCTTTCTCGGAACACTGATCTGACAGCTGTTACTAAGGCCTAGAATCGAGTATGCTTCCTCCTTCCAGTAACACTTTTAGATAGTCCATCTGTAGATGCTCTTCGGACTAGCTACAGACTATCTATAACGTTTCAACTAACTATCTACGAACCCTAATCCTAACTCTAACCTTAGCAAGCAATTTGCTGATCAACAGAGAGTATGACCATCTGCAGAGCATCTACAGATGGACTATCCAAATGTAGTGTGACCCTCCTTTCTTTTCATTCTCTCCAGTTAGTCTACCGCGCACATGGAAGCTCACAGAACGGAGCTCTATCGCTGTTCTTCAGCCTGCCGTAAGATCACTAGCCATTTCTTCCCGTCTCTCTGTGGCCCTGATAACTGTCTAGGAAACACGGGGATGACAGCTGAGGGCCAAAATACTCCAATTTGGTTCTGTTTTTATATCAATACGGCATGACTTTCGGGTTGCGTTTTTAAATACGGCATGACTTTCGGGTTGGGTTTTTAAATAGGCAAGACCGTTGGGCCAAGGCAAGACCGTTTCACCTGCCTGGGGAAAAAATGCTGAGGCCAGTTTAGCCATGCATCGGCTTCCCATCTCAGTCACCGACCGTCCGCCATATTCATTCATCTTGTTTTGCCTCGGATAGAAAATGCCACACACACACACACACACACACACACACACACACACACACACACACACACACACACACACACACACACACACGCACACGCACACGCACACGCACACACACGCACACACACGCACACACACGCACACAAACTCCAGCAGCCAGTGTTAAACAAACAGTATGACTTTATTCGGATAGTCCTAGAGCTAGGGAGACTGAAAGAGAGCAGCTCTCCAGTTGGGCTGGTCTGTGACTCATTGACACCTTTCCCACTCAGAGGAATAAGTCAACCTCACAGATTTACACATAAAAAAAAGGGAACTTTATTTCCATAGGATACACGCAACGGATGTGGTTCTRTACAAAGAGAAATATGAATTAATATACTATACATGAAAAACATAGCGTGACAATGAATTGGTCATCAGATATGACAGCACAACAGCACGTGTAAAATGGACTGCATAACGTGATGGGGGCTTAAGCAAAGGACTGTATAACACATAGCATACACTACTATTAACGACAAGTGCAATAGAATTAACCAACAGTCAATGTTTCAATAACAACATCACACACTTCTGTACACGTGKGGAGAGACTGAGGAGGCTCTGACCTGAGCAGGCAGAATGACTGTCAGGTGTCCTGCCCCTTAGCAAACTCCCTAGCAACATATCSGTGGCCTGGTAGCAGAGGTCACTGGGAGTTTAGGGAGACAGTTTATGATTCCCTAGTCTCTCTGGCACCATTGACGGATGGGTGGCGTGAGCTGCGTGAAGTCACAAGACTCACAGGCGGGGCAATCTGTAACAGAGACCTGGGATTCATTCGCTTCTTGTCCCGATCTACAAATGTCAGACGACYGTTTACATAAATACTCAGTGAAGGGATGACAATAGACTTTCCAATAGACTGGAAGACATCAAGTAAAGGTGGGGTCTGTTCTAAACTTCTAGCACATGACAAAGTACATGATATGATTGACGTTGCCATACATCATAAAAGGATAATGTTACTCGGCATATCTTCAAGTATGAGTTATCAATTGCCATTCTGATAGCACTGCTAGCTAACACAGTTGCTACCTACAGCCATTATACTAAAAACCCAATAGGCTGTTTCAAATCACACAAGTTGCCGCCGGATATGTAAAGCATATGCAAAAATGTCTGGACACCTCAGTCACTCTGAGTAAAGGTGTCTTGCCAAGGACACAAATAGAGACTTATTCGATTTTAATTAGCCTTCCGTCTCATCTCTCCATCTGCATAAAGAAGCATCTTGGCAAAACAACCGACGAGAGAGACGGGGAGCGTTCATCATGTGAACGCTGTGGCGTACTCCCATTTGGCCCATTAGGTGTTTGATAAATGGCCGCCGCCGGAGAAGCGTCGACACGGGAGGGGGAACATCAGAGGAGCGGCAGGTGGCGATAACGACGCCGCGGCGATCATAAACAGATCTGCTGCTGTGCCAACCGTCAGGGTGATGAAAGCAGGACAGAGAGAGGGAGGGGGGGGGGGGGGTGAGAGAGAAATAGAGAGAGGAAAAAACGAGGGTGAACATTAAACAAGACAGGGACGGGACGGGACGGGAGAGGGGAGAGAAAGAGACGGAGACAGGGAGAAGATGGGAGAGTGACTACGAATGGACGGGAGTGTGAGTAAGACAGGTGGGAGGAAGAAGAAGAGGGGGAGAGAGGAAAGAGGGAACTCCACAGCCCCTCTCCATCATCTTAAACCTTCCCCAATTAAAGAGAGGCTCCGCAGATCGCATGCAGCCCGGGACTGTCGGACCCCTGAGCCACGGCTGCCTAGAAATAAGCCTGTCTTAAACATGAACACGGGGGAGGAAAGGAAGGAGAGAGAGAAAGAGGAGGGAAGATGTTATCTGCCCTCACAACATGAGCGAGAGCTGAAAAGGGGGAGGAGAAGCAAGCAACAGATAACCTTATGGCCCACAGGAAGAGCCCAACCCAAGAGAAGATCAGTAGAGTCACCAACATCTCCCTCGCAGGAACAGTGTAAGCTGGAAATATTCTGAATTAGGAAATGTTGTAATGACCCCAAAAGCCTTTTTTTCCCCAAGAGTGTTCAGCAAGAGAAACCATGCATCAACTGAGTCTGAAGAGCGTAGAGTTCAAGATTAGAGAAAACATCCTCTGTGTATACCTCTTGTAGTTTGAGGAGGCTTACAAGATAAGTCCTTGATGCTCTTTCGGTCAAATGCATCAAAATAGGCTGTGATGCTCATTCCCACATGAAAGAAATACTATAGTGTATCCTATGGTCGGAATACTATAGTATTCACTGTAGTGTTTTTGCAGACTGAAGTCTGTAAAAACACTACAGTGAATAATGTAGTATTTACTGCAGTATACTGTAGTATTTACAGTTTCCTATAGTATAAATACTGTAGTAAAAAATTGTAGTATATACTATAGTAATTACGTAGTGTTTTTGCAGACTCTAGTATACTGTAGTATTACTGTAGTGTTTTTGGGGACATTACTGTAGTATTTACGTGTTTTTTAAGTGTTTTTGTTTTATTATCTTTGACATAGAAGTGGTGGGCTAAAAGAGCAAATGTTCCATAACCGGTAAGGTAAGTATGTAGTTAGTAGTAGGTAGAGGTAGGTAGGTAGGTAGTGTAGGTAGGTAGGTAGGTAGGTGAGGTAGTAGGTTAGGTAGTAGGTAGGTAGGTAGGAGTGGGTTCTGAACGAAGAGTTCAGCGCTTCTGCTCTTTTCTATAACCATAGTGAAGACAATAATGGTTTATTTGGCTTGTAGGTTTTTCAATTACAGGTGGCACAAATTGGGATATGGGGAGGGGGATGGGCAGGGTATATGCAAAGTAAATACTGCAGTTAGCTACTATAGTTACAGAAAATAGGGTTTTTGCGGACATTGTTGTAGTATTTACTACATTGTTTCGTTTGTGGATAATACTGTAGTATTTACTATGGTATTGTACAGTGTACTGCACAATTCTATAATAAGTACTACACAAGAGGGATACTGCAGGGTGTAGTATAGTATTCTACAGTATACTAGAGTTTACTACATAATTCTATACTAAACTGTAATAAATAAAAAAAGGTGGAATAACACGGCCCATCCATGCCATGATAGCTCCGGGAGTTGAACCCACACCACCACGTCACAACACAATCCAGAAGCACCACATGAACCAGTTCTGGGTCTGGAATGACAGTTCTTCAGGTCTCAGGAAGGCATGCTAACTTCCGCTATAATCACATGTGAGTACTTAGCTCACTCATCCTGATACATCATGTGAGTACATACGTAGGATCTTAATTTGAGCCAGTTTGCTACAGCAGGAAAATAATCCTGCAGCAACAGGAAATGTGGATTATTTTGTGGATTATAGTGAATGCACATTTTAAAGTGGAAATTGCAATTATAGTGTAAAACAACTACTTCGAATACATTACAAGTTTGCATTTCCTGCTACGCAGGAATATTCTCAGCAACAACAGAGTGATCAAATTAAGATCCTACGTCTGTAGTGAGTACTAACGATTCAAAAGCACCTGACCTGCTTTCTACACAGCCTGGGATAGACAGGAGACTGACTATAAGACAACGTGTTCATACTACATCACGCATTACGACGTGCTGCGCATCATTTCCGCAGACTTCGCCAGAAGGGTTTGAAGCTTACCATCACAATGGCGTGCTAACCCAACCACAGCACAACACTTCCTCGACACACACAGAAGCACACACATGCTACACACACACACTGTCTCGACTCACAGCAAAACTACGGAGCTGCTTTCTTTATCCCATCAATGATTTAATCAATATCACACATGCCAACATACTCCCTAGTCTTTCCACAGTCTGAGCTTTCACACACCATTGTCGATCAAACCCATTGGAAAGCCATAACAAATGAATGTATTGTAAGTGGGGTTGAATGCCTCTTTCGCATGTTAAGCTATGATCCAGCATTGGGCTAGAGTTGGGAAAGCTGGCCAAAGAGTGAAGCCAAGAACTGGAGCCAAGAACAATAGGCAGACGTGTGAAGACGCGAGGCTACAGCTTGAGCCAAAGACGGAATAGGAATGTATGGAAGATGAGCATAAGAAAGGGCACATTTTATATGTAGCGCTATATGCTAATGCTACAATGATGTAATGCAGTATATGTACACTGGAAGACAGAATAAATAGCCAGATGCTATTTAGCTGACGTAGATAGCAAGAAATCTGCATGTGCGTGCGTGCGTGTGTGTAAGCAATGGCAAAACAATGTCTGCATATGCTAAGCGTGCGTAAGTGTGGTTGTGCATACAATTTGATAGTGTGCTTACGTGTGTGTGTGTGTGTGTGTGTGTGTGTGTGTGTGTGTGTGTGTGTGTGTGTGTGTGTGTGGTGTGTGTGTTTGTGTGTGTGTGTGTGTGTGTGTGTGGTGTGTGTGTGTAAGCAAGGCCAGTGTATATCGCCTCTCCAGAGGCTCCCTGGGAGCCGGCGGGGTCCTGGATTGATGGACGAGGCCGACAGCCGTTAAATATTCCTAGATTTACACTTGGACTGATGAAGCGATCATCTCCCCATCCACAGGCCTGACGTAAATACAGCCGGCCCCGCAGCAGCCTGACAATAGCAGGACAGCTTGCCTGCCTGGCTGGGAGAGGAGGAGAGGAGAAGGAGGGAATGAACAAAGGATGAGTGGAGGAAGAGAGGACTGGGGTAGAGCTGGGCAGGAGGCCAATGGGAGAGAGAGAGGAAATCAAACAAATATTTCTTAATCTTATCATTATACATTGTCAAGGTGTCCAGCACTACCGGGTGCCATGTATGACACAGAAACACACACACTACACACACACCTACGCACCCAACACACAAATGCACGGATAAATAAATGCACACGTAAACAAATGCACACAGAAATCGATGATGCCAATGGTCTGCTTGTGGGAACACACACACACACACACACACCCTCCACTCGCCCTCATCTCCCCACTAAGGATGAGCAGTGTTCCATCATAATGCAACATGCCTGAAACAATATGCCATAAGGCTTCTGTTAATTCAATTAGAGTCTTCACATTCCATTGGGCAGCAACTCTGTGACAAGCATCATCCACTCTGAAGTAAACAAAGAAAGTAAATGCTTATTGTTCAATGCCCGCAGGACTTCATTCCCTGTATATTATCCAATTGTAAATCCACAAATCCACTGACAGATGTAGGATCTTAATTTGACCACCCTATTGTAGGCGAACTTTCCCGCAATGCAGGAAATGCAAAACTTGCAATGTATTTGAGGTTTAAAGCACCAATCCTTAGTCGAAACATTAACAAAGCTTATGCCCCGCCCCTGTTTCGGTAAAAGCTGAGGATGGCGCTGGTGAAATGTAAGCACTCTCAAATCTATCCATGATATCAAAATTATAGTTTTAACCATGTTTTGAGGTCATATACTGTTTTTTTCCAGTTGTGCTGTTTATAAACAAGCGTATATTTTGGGTTCTGATGGAGTATAACAGTATAATGGAGTATAACAGTATAATGGAGTATAACAGTATAATGGAGTATAACAGTATAATGGAGTATAACAGTATAATGGAGTATAGCAGTATAATGGAGTATAACAGTATAATGGAGTATAACAGTATAATGGAGTATAACAGTATAATGGAGTATAACAGTATAATGGAGTATAACTAAGCACACGAGGCATGTATATGTTATATTCTTTCAGAATCAATGGGTACATATCATTAACTTATAATTCAAAAAATGTATCTAGCACCTGCAGATTGCCCCTTTAAAAAAGGATTTAGAAGTTAGTCATTTCCACTTTGAATTGTCAGACTTGATTTCCCCTTGATTTCCCCTTCCCCTAAATCTCCATTAATTATAATCCACATAATAATAAACATTTCTGTTTATGCAGGATTATTTTCTGTAGTAGGAAACTGGCTCAAATTAAGATCTGTCACCCACAATCGCACTCACACACAGACACACATTCTCGCACACTCACACACAGACGCACTCACACACTCCAACCTATGAGTGTAAGCTGATCCCACACTCACACAAAAGAAACCCAACGAGGCGCAAAAGTAGAAATGATGGCAGCCTTTAGTTTGACATCCGGGGGGCCGTCACTCTGCTCAAGATGTTGTTTCTCCTGGGATGACATCACTGATGGAACACTACGGGGTCCTGAGGGGTAAGACACGGGGCCTCGGGAGGAGAGCTACGCATTAACCCTTCCCTGACAATCACCCCTCGTCCTCTAAATATGACTTGGAGGCCCAATTCACCCCATGACTGTTAGTGTACTAGTAGTCACTCCAGCCCAGTGTGTGTGTGTGTGTGTGTGTGTGTGTGTGTGTGTGCGTGCGTGCGTGCGTGCGTGCGTGCGTGTGTGTGAGTAATGTGTGTGTGTGTGTGAGCGAGTAATGTGTGTGCGCGTGCATTGCCCAAGAAACTGCTCCTCTCCCCTTCTGTCAGTTTCTCAGTCACGTACCCCTCCGAGCATCACTTCCTAGCCGAGGTAAACACGCTGCGGCAACGCATGGCATTTAGGTCGTCGACACATTGCGGCCACACGTACACTAGCGAGTCCTTCCACTAACATTCCATTTCATTCTCTATCGTATTCTACACAGGACACTACGTGTCAGTTGCCAAGACACAGAGGGATCATAGTCCTGGACAAAACAGCTTCTTATAGAGAGACTCTATTGAGCAAGCTTTTCACTCCGGGACTAGACTTAACCTGTACATATGACAAACCAGGATCCAGTGCGTCGGCTCACTCTACGAAAGCAAAGGTGTTTAAAATAGGTTGAATTCTTTAGGGCACTAGGATAATGTCGCATCTAGTGTGCAGTTGAGTGGATCAAAGGCCAAATGCATTTGAAGTCTCTAAACTGATGTATTCACAAGACTCGCAGGTATATAGAAATCCTGTCGGACATAAAACCAGACGCCTCAATCTTTAACACAGCTCTACTATTTGCTAGAAGCTACAGTACAACTAGTTTTCAGCAGTTTGAGCGTAGCAGTGACTCTATCTTTTATCTCTACTCTACATGCTGCAGGAAATATTTAATGGTTATATGGCCCGGCCTCGCCCCATATCTTATGGAGCAGAGAGCACCGTTATCACCGAACTGAACTATGATAACCTGGGTAAGAAGGAGGGGAGGAGAGCAGGGCAGGAGGGCAGGGGAGGAGGGGAGGTCTCCCCACAATCTCTGCCTGCCTGCCAGTCTACTGCGGGTGAGGTTGACACATCAAACCCCCTCACAGGAAGCAGGCAGGCAGAGAGCAGAGCAGGGGCTGCCTGGGGAGCTAAGGGAGGCAGAGGCAGTAAACAGAAACATGTTTAGCATTTAACTCCAGTCTGGGGGGGGGGGCTTTCTATCGTTCACACAATTTCTGTGGGTGGATGTGTTTGTGGATGCCCTCACCCTCTACCCTGCTCTTTTAATCATTCTTTCTCTAAAATTCCCTTATTTCTCTCTCGTGGATAGCCCATTTTCTACCCACTCTGGCTCTCTTTTTCTTTAATCCTATCTTCCTTCGCTCTGTCGCTCTCCCTATGTGTCTTGCTCTTTCTCCCTCCCTTGCTCTGTGTGGGGGATGCTCCCCTCTGGGCTTGCTGCTCTCTGACGCAGCGCTGCAGCATATGAATGAGGGATGGATTGTAAAGGCAGAGCAGAGCAGAGCCAGGGGAACCACAGCGGGGGGGAACCACATCGGGGGTGACCTTAGGTCACCTAATGTCAAACCTCAGGATGCCCCTCACCCCCCTCTTTTCATCATGACTTTGTTCAGGGAAAGGGGGATACCTAGTCAGTAGTCCAACTGAATGTATTCAACTGAAATGTGTCTTCCACATTTAACCCAACCCCTCTGAATCAGAGAGGTGCGGGGGGCTGCCTTAATCGACATCCACGTCTTCGGCGCCCAGGGAACAGTGGGTTAACTGCCAGGCTCAGGGGCAGGACGACCGATTTTTACCTTGTCAGCTCGGGGGATTCGATCCAGCAACCTTCCAGTTACTGGCCCAACGCTCTAACCACTAGGGTACCTGCCGCCCTGTTTAGTGGGGAAGAGGGTGAACGCTCTGCTCCTCTACCTCCTCCCCCCCTCCTAGAATTAGCCTCTCCCCTGCCTGTCGTGACAGACATGACACATCTATGTGGTTAGTGGGGGTGTGAGGGAAATCAAATGTTCTCCTCTTCTTCCAGCTCCTCCTCTATTCCTCCATCCCTCCTCCTCCTCCACCTCTTACTCTCCTAGACCTGATCTCTCCCTCCCTCCCTCTCGCCCTGCCTGCTGAGTCACATGTCAACCTTGATTAAAAGCCTTCCTCGCCCCTGACCTCCTTTCCCCCCCACGCCACCCACCTTCCACCCTCCACAAATCGGCAGGTCAGGAGCAACTCTATCCCAGTGAGCGACAACACACACACACAAAGACTTGTACTCTCACACACACGCACATACACACAGAAACGACTCACCAGGGCCATCTGTAGGAGTGTGAAAGGCATCAGCTGCCACTTCAGCAGACTGTGATTACTCTTTGCCAGGTCACAGGTGCTGCCCAGGGATTTCACGCCCATGCCACCCCAAGCCACCATGCCATGCAGGGCATCCTCTAGCTCACCGTGCTACAACCTCATAACAGTCTGGCATGGAATACTTTGAATAACAATAATCGGGGGAAAAATTGTACCCATGACATTTTCTTGGTAAGGGCATGTGGTAAAGAAAAAGTCAGGGTCCTGGCTATGAAGTCTACTTTACAGTGAATTACTATAATTCAGGGGTGTGCATCTTCCCTTTCAATGGCGATTCGAAATGACAGTCATATTAAACATTATAGGACCCAGTTTGTCCCGGTCAGGTCAAGCAGTCGACAAAAAGGTCTTGGCAATGATGTCAGATTTACAAAAGGAAGGATATTATTAACACCATCATATAGGCTGGTTAATTCACATAATACATTCAGTTTACACCCCAGGGATACTTTCTAAGCAGTTGACCTGACGTGAAACTCAAATGGCATTGTATGTACACACAATCAGGAGAATTACACTAAAGAAACAAGGATTTTGATCTTCTTTATCAGAACACCACATGTTACACCTCCACCGAGTCTGATCTGATCACAGTATTAGTACAGTATTATCACAGTATCTCGCCCTAAGCCCTGATTTTGGCTGATCGCAAGTCTGAGTTGATTAAAAAGCAGTGTGCGGAAGAAAATGCTACTCTGCCACTGTGTGTGTGTGCATTCCTGCTTGCGTGTGTGTGTGTGTGTGTGTGTGTGTGTTTACGTGTCTGCGAAATCAGTCATCATCACAGCAGCACGTCCTCTCCCCAGGCCGTAAACCCCACCACTGGCTTTACACAGGTCAATCATTAATACTGTCTCCTGCTGCCTCCTCCGTGTTGGCCCTGGGAGCCAAACCCGACCACCCGCACTTAATGGATGCTTACCTTCAAAGACCTCCGTTTCTCCCTCCGTAACAACAGAGAGTAAAACTCGGAGTGAGGAATAGAGATGGAGAGGTAGAAGAAGGGAGGGAGGGAGGGGGGCGCTGGGAGGGAGAGGGGGCCCTGCATCAACTCACCTATTGAACAATAGGAAGTTTGCACACACAGACACACACACAGAGACACACACACACAGAGACACACACACACACAGCAGCTGCACCACAGCTCTAATCCATCATACACTCCCGTCGGTGGAGCTGCTCTGATCTGGGTTAGGAGAGAAGAGTTGGAGTAGGGAGCTGTCCAAGGTGCTGAAATCAGAGGAGCCATTAAACTAAAGCCACAGCACAGCAAGAGCTGTCCATATATGTGTGGTGCTGAATTTGTAATATTGTCCTTCCTGGACTAGAAGGAGAGTGTGTTTGGGAAGGGAAGCTGTCCATGGTGCTGAAATCACTGGGGGCAGTAAACTGAAGTCACAGCAGGAGCTGTCCATATATGTTAGGTGCTGAAATAGTACCAATGGACCAGAAAGGAAGTGTTTTTGGTGAGGCTCTGTCCATGGTGCTGAATTTAGAAATTATAATCCTAGTCTTTTATTTATTTATATACACTTTATTTAACTAGGCAAATCAGATTAGAACAAATTCTTATTTACAATGACGGCCTACCAAAAGGCAAAAGGCCTCCTGCGGGGACGGGGGCTGGGATTAAATGAACAAAACACACATCATGACAAGAGAGACAACACAACACTACATAAAGAGAGACCTAAGACAACAACATAGCATGGCAGCAACACATGACAACACAGCACGTTAGCAACACAACATGACAACGACATGGTAGCAACACAACATGGCAGCAGCACAACATGGTAGCAGCACAAAACAAAATAACTTTTAACAAAGCACACCTGTTAATTGCAATGCATTCCAGGTGACTACCTCATGAAGCTGGTTGAGAGAATGCCAAGAGTGTGCAAAGCTTTCATCAAGGCAAAGGGTAGCTATTCTGATGAATCTCAAATATAAAATATATTTTGATTTGTTTAACACATTTTTGGTTACTACATGATTCCATATGTGTTATTTCATAGTTTTGATGTCTTCACTATTATTCTACAATGTAGAAAATGAAGAAAAACCCTTTAATGAGTAGGTGTGTCTAAACTTTTGCACATAAAGATATGCATGCACACATAAGCAGAGCCACGCATGACACGACACTTTCCCCTCCATCTGTCCATCATTGTTGTTCTCCTTCATCCCTTTGTTTTTCGCTGAGTGAGTCCTTTGCAGTATAATTCTGGGTATTTGTGGAGAAGAGGGGTGCATGGGTGAGATGAAGAGTAGAAAACTACTACAACACACACACAGTTTCCACTGGACCATAATCTGAAACCAAAGATATGCCGAGCAAGACGTGCATTACCTACTACTACTGTCACTGTTATAGAAAACATGCAGTCCCATGTGCCATATGGAAAACGCCATATCATTAGAGCCATGATTAATGAAGCAAGTCGTCGAACAGCAGTCCAACAAGACGGTAACTATTAATAATTTATGACTTACACTCAAATGTGTTGAGGCAAACCACCAGGGACTACTAAAGTTAAGCCAGAAGACTGCAGGCAGCTTACACACAATCAACCTAAACCGTTCCAGGGAGGTTCGCTCAGAACAAAAACCAACCAGCAAGAAACAGAGACACAGTAGAATCAACAAAGAGCAAGATGAAAAGGTCTGAACAATACTGTTTCTCCCTCCATTGACTTTTTTTCCGTTGCCATGAGGGAGCTAGCCAAGTCTCGAAGATTTATGTTTGGCAACAGAACCACAGGGTTACACGCTGAGCAGTGAGTAACTAGAACAATCTGCCGGTCTTGCAGATCCTACCCAGTCTGGGAGCCTTGGAGAAAATTGCTTGGCAAGAGCCTTGAATCGATAAGCCTTCCGAAAAAGTTTGATAGGCTTGGGAGGAGCTGACCTTTCTATCCACAACATCTGTATTTACACGTTGTGTGTCTGTGTCTGTGCGTGAGTGCATGTGTGTTTCCGAATACACGTGTGTGAAATAGCATGAGAAGTAGAAGGGACAGAGATCTTGATGAGACTGGCCCGTACCAGCAAAGGGAGCGAGGGAGAGACAGAGTGCAACAGGGGAAGAGAGAGAAGGAGAGAGGGGGAGACAGAGTGCAACAGGGGAAGAGGCAGAGGGAGATAAGGGGAGACAGAGTGCAACAGGGGAAGAGAGAGAGGGGGAGACAGAGTGCAACAGGGGAAGCACTAGTATTTATAGAGTCCTAGAGAGGAGAGCTGTCAGATCGGGCACTGATCTGGAGCCTGGGCCAAGGAACCATCTGTGGTGTACACGCACACGCACACACACACACACACACACCGAAAACACATGTGCACCATAAACATCTAGACACACATTTGCACCACAAACATCTACACACACACATAACTGGAGTGTTATTCTGGGTCCTCGCCAGGGAGCAGAAGCACAAGCCACCACCAAGCCAGTTCACACACAGGGCCAAATGTTGAATCACAGCAGATTGAAGAGGGAGAAAACTGCTGATAAATATGGACTCTGCCATTGGGAAATGAATGGAATATGGACTTGGATCACAATATGTGCTAAACCCCTATTACCAAATGCTGAAAAGAGAGACACGAGTCCCCAAAAAATGGTGATCCCTGATAATCAATCTCTGGATGGAGTTTGAGGCTTGGAGAGGGTTGTGGGAATGTTTGGGGGACGTTGTGTTGATGAGAAACACCATTGAGAGTTATTATGAGGAGAGCATGTGTGGACTGTTAAGATACAGTGGTAGTAGGTACTGTACATGTCATGGATGCACTTCTGTGATCCCTTATGTATATTCAGAGCGCTATTTATCACTATTGAAAAGTACATAATGCTGGAATATTGAGTGAGATTGGATCCCAAATAACGAATAAACCCCCAAGTACTGCAGAATGGAGTAAGTCAAAAACGTTCTAAACCGATCAGACTGGATTGTTATTGAAATGGCGTGGAGGGGGAGATGAGGAGCGGAGGAAAGGAGGGAGGGAGGGAGAGCTGTGACTCGTCTTTTGAGTTACCCCGCTCTCTGGTAGAAGCCTCTGACACATCCCGACCGATCACGTCTCGGCTTTTTCCCTTCAAGACCACAGAGCGCCCGGGCGGGCAGAACATGGACTACTATGACACAGCCTAAATCGCCCCCGACGACCAAAATATAAACAACACTGGGGCCGCCATTAGAGAAACTCAGAACAACAGAAAGTGACAGTAAGACGGGTCATCATGCCCCCTGTCAGAAGAGTTTTACTTCTAAAAAAGTATAATATATATATATATATATATATATATATATACAGTATATATATATACACAGCAATTCGAGGACATTCAATTGATTTGATTTTTGATTTTCAAAACTCTTTCGTGGCCAAGACAGCAAGTCACCACTTATCCATTTATACACCTAATCTCACCTGACTCATCACAAAGGCGAGGGGATGCAGAGAATTGCATGACCTCACTCGTTCATCCAATGTCCAATGGTTGTGTGTAGTCTGTGAATGGGTGTCATACCTGCCTGTGTTATACTATGCTCCCTTGTCATCTCCAATCAGAAATCCAGCAGTATCTATGATGGGCTGGTGCTGATTAAGGCACGCTCTTTGCACAAACCCAATAGAGGCCATCGTCACCCCACTGGCCCATTCTAAGAGGCCCCATTGTGGCTGGTGAGCACCTCACCCTCTCCTGAAGAGGACCCTTTGTGCTTCTCAAATAGGCTTCCCTTGCAGCCGCCTGGAGGGGAAAAAAGTGCAACTCTCTGATATTGTGCCACACAACCAGTGCGTATCTCAACAACTATCGCCCTCCTCAACCCCAGGCCACCTTTCTCTTTCTTCCCGAGTGTGGGGACAATCTAGACCTCATTTCGTCCAATGAATAGCATGGAAAGCTACGGGTGAATTCTGGGATTGAGCTATACTGTGACTCGATCTCTCTCACAGTCTCACAAGGACATTTTCTGGGTGAAGGGAACAACCTGTGTGCTCCTTCTTTTCTTCCGTCAGAATGACTTGGTGAAGGTGTACACAGGAGCAGACGACTGAGGAGACAGAGAGACGGGACTGGCTGAGGGAACAAAGAGAAAGTATTCTATTGTGTCCTTGGCTGAAACTCTCCATCTCCGAGATGAGTCATGTACAAGTCACTGCTAAAGAAATAAAAGATCACCGTGATTTAGACTGACGATTGTGAACTTTTCCCTATTCCCTCCGAACTTCCAGGTCCATCTTTCCAACTTTGAAAATAATCCATTTTACAGTGAAGGATTGATGGCTTCTTTTAGCTCCGACGACATCGGCATGGATTCGAGGCTGTGTCCGAGGCTTTGTCACTCCTAAGTAGGCCGCTATCAATACCAGGAAAAGTTTAGTAGAGTACAACTCTATTGATACTGAACGTCGCCGACTGGAATGGACGCAAATCTACTACTCTACTACTTGACTACCTCTCTCCCAATACACACTGCGCCCAGTACCTAATGTACACAGTACACAACAGACAGTACACAAAGATTCCTTATGACCATAACCCTTTCCATTCAGCAACAATTAACATATTCCATTGGCTCCCCCTGTTGAAGTGATTCGTTGGAAATGAGTACTGAAGACTATTGACTGATCTGTCCAACCGTGGGGCAGATTAGCGTGTCAACTCCTATAAGGTGTAGTGTGTTAGCATTGGTATTGGATTACTGCCCCCCTCTACAGCTAACAGCACAAACAGTTGATAAGGGGTTTATTATATTCTGACCTCTAAATCCTCATTATGTAACAAGTTCTAGTGGCGCATTATGGGCCAAATGGGATCTATTATCTGCCGGCTCTAAACACTTTAACCACAGTGCGTTAAAGACATCTTTTTACCACTGTGTCTCAAAAAGGTAACGTCCCCAGGGCGGTGGCAAACCTAATAAATCATCAACGGAGCGCTTACGTCATTCTGTTTGCCCAACAGATGCCCTTCCGAAGGCAAGCGAGGTGGAGTATTTTTAAAACCAGAGAAAGCAGCTGTCTTTTGTACTGGAGTAATTTAGGTTAAATGGCTCGCTGGAGGGTGCTAACGCGATGCGTCACACCTGGCATGCAAACCCCAAACACCCAGGTCTGGTGAGTTCTAAAGATCGGTGGTATTATGACAGCAGAAAGTGGAGGAGAAGAAGGAGGGAAAGGAGGATAAAAGCACATAGCCTCCATCTTGTCTTTATTATTTATATATTTTTATGCAAATAGTGTATTTCAAATGTGGCTTTTGCTAGAGGTAAATTAGTTAATTGGCTATGCGTTGCTGTTTTGGGGATAACTCTGAAATGAAAAGGTTTTACTTCATTCAACTACTCAGAAAAACGCGTCATGCATGATTAAACCATACTTGTGAAATCCAGTGAATGAATTACAACCGAATCTTGGTGGAATTATAGATGTTTTTTTCTTTCCGTTTATACGGTACAGGGGCTTTTCAACTGCAGTCCCTTTGGTGTATCAATTAGAAGACCAAAGGCAAATTCTAAGAATATCACTTTGTCATTCATCCACCAAATCCCAGAAAGAACTTCAAAATGTAACATCCCCAAAAAGCCCCCAAACCAACTGCCTGCCATTATTCCTTGTGGCATGAATCCTTCCAAGCCTACCATTCAATCTCAACCAGCACATCCAGAGGGAAGGTACCCGATCAGATCAATCAAAAATCCACTCCATATTCTCTCTTTCAAGGATCCAGCCAATCAGTGTGGAAGACAGTGAGGTGTCTTTAAGTACATTGCTACATCATAGGGCCTTCTCCATCAGAGGCCTCCCATAACTCCCTCTGCTCTGCTTAAATCAAGACATTGACTGAGACTGAGGCTGGAGCAGACAGAGCAGGCAGGCAGGGCACGTCTCCCCTCATCACAGACACATAGACATAAATGAGGGAATGGAGTGTGGAGGTGGGTGGAAAGAGGGTCATTGTATTCCGTACCATCCCCTTATCTTTGCAACTGAAAGTGTCTGCTTGTCTGCCTCGTACCTCCCCCTCAGCACGTCTGCTCATTCCTTCATTGGATGGAGGGATTGATGGAAGGATGAAAGAGTAGGAGTAGAGAGTTAATGAGGCAGATTGCTCTCGTCGCTGCGGTGTTAGGGATTACAGGGAGATTACCGTGCCTGATTCTCCCTCTCTCGTTCCCCGCGATCCACCTCTCTCTCTCTCTCTCTTTCTTCCTTAATTTTCTCTCCCCCTCTATCCCTCCATCCCTCCCTGACAGTGATGAACCAGAACAGGAGGTCATGCCCGTGTCAGCCTAGCGATGGCCTAGCGACGGGGCACGTCTCAAACGAGGTGAGTGAGAGGCACCCCTGATGTCTGTGTCAGGGAAAATGGCAGCTATTCAGAACACAGTGGATAGGATTTCTGAGGCCTCATGTCTGACATTTTGCTTTATGAACCTCTCCATTACAGTAGAATACCAACAAAGTATACTGAAATTAATCACGCGGTTGACATTTTAGAGATGAAGCCCCTCTCTTGCCCATTATCAAACCAGAATAGAGACGAATAGAATATGATACAATAGAATGCAATACAATGCAATACAACACAATAGAACTCATAGGATGTGGGCCTATTTCCTCGAGGTCCATGAATGAGTCCGATTTTCAAAAAGCCTCATTTAGAGGCTATCCAATGTACCAATGCATGCTGATTGCAGAGGCCTTTAAACGAGGCTAATTATTTGAGTTCAAACACAGGCAGATTTGTATGGCCTTTTGTACTCAGGAAAGCTGCATGTCAGTGGATAAGAGCAAGCAAAGCTAGGCAGGAGACCTTAAAATCCATTTCTGCATTCACAGAAGAACAAATGGTGAAAAGGTCTGGAACAATTATTCAAATCAGCGGGAATTTGCAATTATTACAAGTCATCTCAACCCACAATAGCAATGTTAAGCACCCTCCATAAAGCACAGTGAGTAAAACAATAGGGAGAAAGTGTGCACATAGGCCCTACAGTTCATCTTCTATTGGCAGCACCACAGTGTTAAATATGTAGGCATGTTAGAAGAGATGCTAATTAGGGGCTATTAATTGACTATTCACTCACTGTCAGTCAAAACAGCTTTAGAGGACACAAAGGTCAATAGGGTGGTCTGAATGCCCTGAAAGAGCACTCCAAATCAATAGCTTGTGACACGGAGATCACATGTCAAATGGTTGAATTCATTTTACTGGTTGCATTTACCTTTAAACACAATGGTGAGATGAGCTGGTCATGCAAGTGATTCATAGAATATTGTCTCAACTTGGTCAGGGCCCTAGCTAAAGTCAACCTCTCTGAATAACATCCCAAGCTGAAATAGATAGTAAGAAGAAGAGAATAAGAACATAATAGAATATAATATGAAATAATAGATCTGAGGAGTGGTATATAGGCCATGCAACTGGCTATAAAACTGCAATAGATGCTCTCACTACAGAACGGCCATCATTACCAATGATTTGTCCCAGGGGTCCGTATTTCTGTTCGATAAGCGATATACACTACCTGGCTTTTATGTGTGTGTCAATCAACTCCAAGCCTCCAGCCCACCCCTGGCTATTCCCTATGTAGCACTATTGTTCATGTAAAGGTAACCATTAACTGTCGTTGAACACAGTATTTTCCTCTTTCTGATATTGGCAGGGATGGGCAACTTTTTTTTTTTTAGGAACTCAGTCGGGGTCTCAACTTACGTTTGAATAGTAGAATACACAAGGTGCATGTGTTTGTGCATCCGCCGTTTCTCTTGTTATGGCCGTCACTGAGACTCACTCAATTAGCTCATGTCAGTAAGTTAGTCTAGCGGCCAGCTATCTAAACTTGTAGTAATAATGGTCGAATTACCGACCAGGGGTCCCCAGTGATTTCGTTAGTCACTCTCACTCAGATATCATATTCAAAACTGCAAACATTTCTCTCCACCCTATGGCAAATTGTGTTCGCTGTCAAAGTGTTACCTGAACTAAAATTGTTCAGTTGGCCCAAACTTAAAATAAGGTTAGGGACACCCACAGTGATTTGAACATACAATGTCTTCAACTTACATATTTGAGACACATGGATGACATTGTGCCTGTTCATTTATACAATGTCATCAAATATGCAAGTTGAAAATGTTAAAAGCACTGTGGGTGTATCTAACCTTCTTCTTTCGTTACTATTTTCGAGTTGGATCTAAGTTTTGGCCAACAAAACATGTTAAGTTCAGCTAACACTTTAACAGTGTAGAATTGCAGGAATTTAGCTGTAAAACTTCATTTTTTTCTCTCCGGTGGCCCCCACCATGATCAAAGATGACCGTTCCTGCCCTAGACGGTTACGCACCCCAGTGGGCTAAGGTATAGCGGCATGGTGGAAAGCATTTCATTCGCAATTGCACATATAATGGCACTCTCTCAAATATGCGTATTTGTCATTGAAAAATGTAAACCATGCTATAATTATGTCATCTTATATATCTGTTTGTAAGTAAATGCAACTATAATGAAATAGTGTTGGATCTTTATCTTTTGCTGCCAGGATTGTAGCGCAATGATTCAGAGACCAGAGAATGCGTGGCCTCGAGTGGCCTGATTGAAGGCGTTATGAACCTATTAAAGACTTAAAAGATAATTGTAGAGAGCCAATGAAAACGAATTTAATGAAGCCCAAGTTTTGAACTTCAATCGTTCTGTCCTGAGCACCCAAATCGAGCGTCCAGTAAATCAAACCAATAAATGCTTCCTTTCAACGATTTGGAAAAGGTGTCACTAAAGGGAGACGTCGTTATAAGGAGGATAGACTGAGAAGAAGATGGATGAAGTATTATTATTGTCTCGTTCACTGCAGCAAGAAGCATATGACTATGTTTCTGAACTTGGTCCGATACAGCAGCCGTCTGTGGATGTGGGCTAAAGGCAGGCTGGGCAATAAAAAGATGCACTCGTCTCACAATTGATTCTCGGATCTTCACATGTAACATTTCAACCGTAAGTTGTATACATTTTCACAGTAATCACATCCCTCACATTTTTTTGGGACCGTGTGAACATTTCAACTCACTCTCCTGTGTTTATTTGTTCATCTTCGGGAATGTAGCCTACTGCAAACTCAAGACCCCGCAGCGATGGTCAAAAAATGGCAAGTGCGAGATATGTTCCCTCCGCCCGATTCCCTTCGGCCACTCCAGCAATATGCACGTTTAAAAAGCTATTAGCAATGTGGAAAATCTCTGAAGATACAGCGTGACAAATTCTGAACCCAGAAAAAATGAACAGCGGTCTACCCGTTTAGGATGTGTTTTATCCCAAAGGACACCGATGCCAGGTCCGTCTAATCCCCTCCAAAATATTGACCCATTAAGCATTATTCCACCTACAGTCACCTATACATGAAAACGGTGTCTCACCATGACAACTTTCTAGCCTCTCTTTCAATACAACACATTATTTCAGAACGTCAGTCGACAGCAAAAAGGTCCATAGTCTGACATAACCACGCTCTGATGTTTGTCACGCTGTCGGAACATCCAAACCCTGCTTCCAGCACAGCAGCACTATCAGAAAACGCAGACGCAAAGGAATTGTTACCACAGCTAAATGTATTGTGTAAAAAAAAAAAAAAAAAAAGTCCTTACTTGTGTCTTTCTGAAATCCTTCCCGATAACTCTCCAGACTTCAACGGTGTAATATTCCTGGATGTGCCGCTTATTTTGTTATCCAGTGCATGAAGCAGATCAGAATGCTGTTTTTTCTTCTCCAGCTAGCAGATGCGAAATGAGCCAGCCCAGCCGTTCCACCTGCAACCGTGGAATAGAAGAGACAGCATCAGCACCGCACTGGAGCCCGCCCACCGCGACACGCCCGGGTTCAGCTAGTCTACTTCCAACCAAGGCAAGGGAGGAGTTGGAGAAATAGCCCCTTCGGTTTTCTATGGCTACGTTTACGCAGGCAGACCAATTCTGATCTTTTTTTTTCTCACTAATTCGTCTTTTGAACAATCAGATCAGCTCTGACGAAGATCTGATGTGGAAAGATCTGATTTGATTGGTCAAAAGATCAGAATTGGGCTGTCTGTGTAAACGTAGCTCTGGTTATGCGGATAGGGTCATACTAACTGTGAACATTGATGTTTGTGAAAGAGCTAGCCTATGTACCTTACTTCAAGTGTTAAAACAATGACTGAGAATAAGGTTCCAAAATGTTAAAACTTCATATATTGTCAGCTAAAAACAGTGGCTGCCCTATGAAAGACATTCAACTGACACACACGACCTACTGGCACACCTAGCCTATTGAAAACGGCAGGTGACCTAATAATTTAATTAAAATGAACAAACCCAACAGCAATGGGCTTGTTAAATTCCCATAAATGGTAAGCTGTCTAGTTGATTTTTTAGGAATATGAGGGTACTTAAATACAGCACTGAAAAAATTGAAGAAATAAGAAATAAATAGTATTTGTATAATACGTTGAGCTGGAGAAGACATTTGGCAGACAAAAATCGATATATTCAATATCTAGGCCCTTTATGTGAAAGAATAAACATGTGGGGCGGTCTTAGAGAGAGAGGGGGGGGGGGGGGAATGAAGAGAGAGAATGTTCTTTGTCTTTAACAAGACAACTGACAGCAACAGGCAGAATTACAATGGACATTGTAAAAATAATACACTAAAACACAGTAAACAAATGGCAGGTCATAACCAATTCATGAAAATAGATGAAAGTTATTAATGTTCATCAACTTGAGCAGAGCAGAGCTGTTGGGCAGTCCTGGTGTAATTTGAATCAAAACTCGTTAGACAGCTAGTTAGCTAAACAGCCCTACAAGCAGACCTGCCGTCAGAGTCCTGGATCTTAATGAGTCAAGATTGCAGGTTGTATGTGGTCAAAACTCAGACATATCAAAAATGTAAAGTTAATAAAGAAATTGACAGAAAACGATTTCTCGAGTGCTAGCTCTGTCTCTGTGTCTCTCTCTGTGTCTCTCTCTTGTGTGTCTCTCTGTGGTCTCTCTCTGTGTCTCTCTCTGGTGTCTCTCTCTGGTGTCTCTCTCTCTCTCTCTGTGTCTCTCGTCTGTGGTCTCTCTCTGTGTCTCTGTCTGTGTCTTCTCTCTGTGTCTCTCTGTGTCTCTCTCTGTGTCTCTCTCTGTGTCTCTCTCTGTGTCTCTCTCTGTGTCTCTCTCTGTGTCCTCTCTGTGTCCTCTCTGTGTCTCTCTCTGTGTCTCTCTCTGTGTCTCTGTCTGTGTCTTTCTCTGTGTCTCTCTGTGTGTCTCTCTCTTTGTCTCTCTCTGTCGCTACCACACACACACACACGCATACATACACGCATACTGCACACACACATAATGCCACTGACAGACATGAGCTGGGGCTGCAGCTCTTTAGAAGGCTAGAGCTCTAACAGCCACCCAGCCTGCTCTGCTCCGGTCTGGTCTGCTCCGGTCTGGTCTGCTCCGGTCTGGTCTGCTCCGGATCTGGTCTGGTCTGCTCCGGATCTGGTCTGCTCCGGTCTGGTCTTCGTGTGAGTTTGACTGTGATTCACTAGTATCCCAAATTGTTACAGCTGATGACTTTCTCATCGCTTTGTATCTCCCCATTAACTTCTTCCTGTCATAGCTGTAAGAGTATGTGTCTGTATAAAGCTATACAGCAATAACAGTGGATGATGAACTTTTGCTATGGAACTGAAAGAGCTATGGACTCAGACCAGGGAGAAATATGAACTGAAGTGATCTATTTCTAATGTTACTCTGTCTAATAACATGAACGGATAAATAAATAGCTTTTGCAAGTCAAAGAAGTCTAATTCAGAGGCATGCATCTTTGATTGAGAAATCCGACCCTCACTCAATAAAGCTAGAGAGTATCAATCACTCTTATTTAGTGTAATTGGCAGGCACAGACATAGAAAAGTCCATCAGAATATCACCCAGGGCTGATCATGGCTCCATAAGAAGTAAGATGAGGTTTTTCCACAGATCCCAAGGTCACTAAGGAAAGGCTGCCAGGCATAAGAAGGATTATGGGTTGAAAGAAACTGCAACGCTCAGTATGGTTGAAGATGTTGGTGTAAGGACTACTTCTACATTCAACATGTTCTTGTGTGTATTATACATTCCTTTACAGTTTATTCTGCAGCCGTGTGCTGTAGGACATTTGAGAATACATACACAGGGAAAAAAAGAACACTTCATATGCATGAAAGGAAGCAGGCTATTGAAGGATATCCATAAAGGATATGTAGAACTCTCATGGTGGTTGTATTTTGCGCAAACCTTATGTGGAGAAATATCTCAGATCAGATATTACATCACAATAGAAGCCATGGTAAACTCCAGATTCGAATCTCTTTGGAATCCATTTGGGCATTCAGATACACTTTCCCCTTTGAACGCCCAGTGTAACAGATACCAAATGCACATTTTCCGGCACTGTGAATGTAATATTCTCAACGTCAATAGGTTTTGTTGATTTGATAAGCTTTCACTCGTGAGTAATTTCATTTCATTGTTGGGAGGGGCCCCATTTTTTTCCTACCAGTTGCATTAATTAAATTGAATTGAAATGTTTCGTTCCGAGCCTTCTCTGCAGTGGGCCTATCCAGTCTTGCTCATCCCTAAAATGGAACAAGTAAACTATGCAGTGTAATCAAACAAACAAAAAGCAAGGCATCGCTAAGCCGTCCTCCCTATTTATTATTATTGTGATTATAATATCATCCTCCCATCCATATTTTCATATGATTAGCTTGACATATTAGGAGCTCTGTGGGCCGGCTGATTGGCTCGCCTTGGATTTGACACAATGCCTTCATTAGCATATTTGCACTGAGGATGTATTTATTATGAATCCGGATGAATATTATTAATTAAAATCGGAATGAATCCTACTTATTCATGCGCGTTCATCCTACAGAAAGGCTGTGGAATGAGATGGAGAGGACTGGCCAAAGTCGAGTTCGCTGTGGAGGCAAGGCTGATGGCCTACTCCTTATGGGGCGATGGGCTTAAGTAAGTAAGTAAGTAATCCTATTTATAGATGGAGGTAAGACCCCAGAATACCTTAGTGAGCTTGTCTGTAATCAAATGGCAGGTCCTATATGTTTACTACACAGGTATCTCTTGAGTCAGTCAGTGTATTAAATAACCTTGTATTTACAGTGAAATCATCTTCTTCTTCTTTCTCGCCATAGTGAGAGGATCTCGATTTCCCCCCCCCAGCATCTTCAAGCAACAGATGAGAAACAGCAGCACGAAGAACATCAGTGTGCTTCCCGATAGCCCCATCGACATCACGGTGGACACGAACAATGGAGCGGAACACCGACCCGACGCCAGGGAAGCGAACCCCTGTAGTAAAATCACTCGGCGTATCTTCGTCTGTGTCTAGTCAGAATCAGGCCAGCAAGATCTAGATCAGCGAGTGCTATTCTCCCGGGGAGAATGTAGTGATACACATTGTTGTCGTCGGGGGTGACTGCAGACAGCGGTGCTGAATGTGAGTGTTTGCGTTGCGGCGACGGGGCCTCCGAGCCCCAATCCCGAGCGACCCACTATCTGCTATCGCCTCGATCGGTCCCTGGCGCTGACAGGAGACACGGATCCCGCAGGGTGCGAACGTAAGCAATTATTACTCCTTTTTTATAACCCCTCCGAGATCGTGAGAGAGAGAGCCCCTGCAATGGTGTAACAACGGACTCCTGTGCAGCTCTATCAGGCCAAAGCAAATAAGTGCAGAAGCCAACAGTCACCCTATAACATTAAAGAGTGGGTGGAAAGGGGACGGGGAAAGACGCTTCTCTTTAATTCACTCTCTATTGCAAGTCTTTCTCAATCTCTTTGCTCATTCTCACTCTCCTATTCTCCACCATCCCTCGTTTCATCTCTCTTTCTCCCTCTCCATTCCATTTTATTTGCCTCGCTGGCATGGGAAGTACACACTTAAGTCAGCAAGGCATCTACAGTGCTAACAGATGGACCAATAAAGGAGAGGAAAGAATATTCTCTAACAGGAGGATGTGAGCATTGTTATAGAACCGTTAAATAAGGTCGAAATGTTCCACGTGTCTCGTGAAGAGGGACGATATCGGTTGCTGACAGGATGGGTAGGTCACTCGAAGTCTCCGCAACCCAGTCACCAGAAGGCCATGTGCAATCTCCCTCTCTTTTTTTTAAGGAGAGTGGACGTGCACTCTCCTTAAAGGTATGAAATGGAGAGACAGAGAGACGGAGAGAAGGGAGACAGGATTCGTATCCATGCAGGCGGAGGAATTGTGTACATGCATGCAAATACAGTATATATGACTGCAAGGCCACCCTCAGGCACATGCCATGAAGTATCCCAATAGAAAGAACAACAACTTACTTCTATTTGCTGTAGACATTTTTTTACAGCTGGTTAAGGTGTTTGACCCATCACCAAAGTCCTGCCACTCAGGCATTACCTTTGTACTGATAGATGACCTTTAAGAACATATGCAACGTGATCTCGGTCGTGGTAAACATGAAACACGAACCCACGAACACAGGTGACATTGCTCTTTTAATGGAAGGTGTTGCGCACCTGATTATTGCAGCTTCACAACTTTGCTGCTCTGCTCTCATTCATGTAATGTGAAAATAGAGAGTTGAAAGAGAGAAAGAGGAAGGAATGGAGAGAGAGGGAGGGAGAGAGAAAGAAAGAGAGAGAAGAGGAAGGATTGGAGAGATGGGGGGGGGGGGGGGGGGGGGGGGGGGGGGGGGGGGGGGGGAGATGGCAGTCCGTAAATAGGTTTTGATTCAAACTGAATTGGGCTACAGAGGGCTGTAGGTTTATGGGCCAGTTTGTTTATATAGAGTGAAATATGTGTATGCATTTGCATATTTTCTTGCCCCATATTGCAGCCACAATTAACAAGCAATATTCGCAACCAAGCATGATTATATATAATGAGGACTATATGTATTTTACTGATAATTGCGTATACATATATTCACTATACACTATACAGTATATACAAAAGTATGTGGACACCTCTTCAAATTAGTGGATTCGGCTATTTCAGCCACACCCATTGCTGACAGGTGTATAACATCGAGCACACAGCCATGCAGTCTCCATGGACAAACATTGGCAGTAGAATGACCTTACTAAAGAGCTCAGTGACGTTTAACGTGACACTGTCATAGGATGCCGCCTTTCCATCAACTCAGTTTGTCAAATGTCTGCCCTGCTAGAGCTGCCCCAGTCAACTGTAAGTGCTGTTATTGTGAAGTGGAAACGTCTTGGAGCAACAGCGGCTCAGCCGCAAAGTGGTAGGCCACACAAACTCACAGAACGGGACCGCCGAGTGCTGAAGCGCGTAGCGCGTAAAAACCGTCTGTCCTCGGTTGCAACACTCACTACCGAGTTCCAAACTGCCTCTGGAAGCAACGTCAGCACAATAACTGTTCGTCGGGAGCTTCATGAAATGGGTTTCCGTGGCCGAGTAGCCGCACCCATGCCTAAGATCACAATGCGCAATGCAAAGCGTCGGCTGGAGTGGTGTAAAGCTCGCCGCCATTGGACTCTGGAGCAGTGGAAACGTCTTCTCTGGAGCAGTGATGAATCCCGCTTCACCATCTGGCAGAAAGGTGGATCTGGGTTTGGCGGATGCCAGGACACCGCTACCTGCCCCAATGCATAGTGCCAACTGTAAAGTTTTGGTCGTGGAGGAATAATGGTCTGGAGCTGTTTTCCATGGTTCGGGGTAGGCCCCTTTGTTCCAGTGAAGGGAAATCTCAACGCTACAGTATACAAAGACATTCTAGACAGTTAAGTGCTTCCAACTTTGTGGCAACAGTTCGGGGAGGGCCCTTTCCTGTTTCAGCATGGCAATGCCCCGTGCACAAAGCAAGGTCCATACAGAAATGTTTTGTCGAGATCGGTGTGGAAGAATTGACTGGCCTGCACAGAGCCCTGACCTCAACCCCATCGAACACCTTTGGGATGAATTGGAACGCCGACTGCGAGCCAGGCCTAATCGCCCAACACCAGTGCCCGACCTCTCTAATGCGCGTGACTGAATGGAAGCAAGTCCCCACAGCAATGTTCCAACATCTAGTGGAAAGCCTTCCCAGAAGAGTGGAGGCTGTTGTAGCAGCAAAGGGGGGACCACCTCCATATTAATGCCCGTTATTTTGGAATGAGATGTTAGATGAGCAGGTGTCCACATACTTTTGGTCATGTAGTGTATATAAATCACTACATGATTCAGATAGATGCTGGGTCCCCATCACTTAATATACTGATTTGTATAACTAAATAAAAATATTCCACCTATTCCCCTAATTATATTCATTCATGTGTTCTAATTATAATCCGTGTAGGTGTTAATGAATGAGTTCATCACACCATTCACATAGCTCATTATTTTGCCACAATTGAATCCCATCTGATCAAGTGACCACACTGGGAAACCCACGGCAACATCATATAAACATCACCTGCGGCAATGCATCCTGGGTCGTTTGTGACACAGAAGCCAACTGTCAGAAACCCAATGGCCTCATGTTGTTTCTGCCATAGCTTGAAATGTGGAAATGATTACTGATCTGTTGTTTTCTCGAACCAAATGTCAGATTCTGGTGGAAATGTATTGGGATGTGACATATTTAGTCACACTTACTCAAATTATGGAGGTATAATAACTAAAAGAGGCAAATGTCACATTTTACGGAATAATTTATTGAAATGTATTGTTTGGGTGGTGGGGTGTTTTTAGTGATAGGTGGAGGAGGTTTAGCCGAGTGCCATTTTGAATTTCCTTGGTGTAGGTACTGTAGGTTGACACAGCTGTAGATGGAGCAGGTGTAGCTGTGGCAACGAGGTATCTCTGTGTTATGTTTCATTCTCCGTTGTGCCGTCATATAAGGAGGATATAAAAAGTTACAGTATACTACCGACTGAGTAAAAACATTCAACTTGTATCTCTGTTGGCTGCTTATAATGCTGCGAGGAACCACATCCACACACACACACGTACACACAGACTTGCTCGCACAGAGAAATGCGTACTCACAGACACACACACACAGAAACGCACAGACAAAACACACGACGCCACAGCACACACCACACCCACACACACAACACAACACAACACACACACACACACACACACACACACACACACACACACACACACACACACACACACAACTTGTGTACACACACGCAGACTATACAAACACATGTACGGTTATTCTCTCCTCCAACTTATGTTGAATTCCGTTTCATCTGTTTCCTTTCACCTACTGTCGATATACGTAGAGTGAGTAAACAAATAAGCCGACACAGCAGCACATTTGTTTTTTAACCTCTTAAGGGAAACCTTTTTAAAAATATTTTCTTGAATAGTCATGGGTAAGAAACAACAGTCAACAAGCACCCACTCCAAACTTTTACATTTAGAATGACTATAGAGTTCCAGATTTTATTTTTAGGGAGGGGGTTAGTTGGTCGGATGCTCAAACAGTATCCTCAGCTATTTTTCTTGATTTAGTTTCTGGGCCATCTCTGTTTCAATGCGCTGCTGTGGAAATTTGGCTGAAGCTCAGAATATGCAGTAGCTACTGTAGCGCAAGGCATGGGTATATAAAGAACCTCAGCATGTGACCTCAGCATGCCTTGTCACACCAAAACCCCCAGAACATCATGTTTTGTAGTTGACTAGGACTCAATCCCCCAGAGTTCAGTGCAGATCAAGCAGGGGCGCAATCCCAGAATCACCCTCAAGAGGCCACACATAACATAACCTCTCTATCTCTGTCTCTCTCTCTCTCTCTCGCTCTCTCTCACTCTCGCTCTCTCTCGCTCTCTGTCTCTCTCTCTTGCTCTCTCTCTCTCTCCTCTCTCCCTTTCTCCATCCTTTCACGCCACAGAGAGAGACAGAGAGAGGTCTCTCAAACATCCCGATAAAGACTTTGGGTAGCTTGTGAAGTGACATTAGGGAGTAGAGTGCAACGCGTTTCATGCTCCTTGGCTTCAGTGGGAATAAACAGGGCTTCTGGAGTCCCATGTTTGCATTGTTAACATCTCCCTCCTTATCGCTCTCCTTCTTTCCCTGTCTCCCGTTCTCCCTCCTCGCGACTTTGAACCACGCCTCGGTGGACGGGTAGTGGACCGTAGACACAGAGTAGCTATACTATATACACAGTAGTGTTTTTCTTCTGGTTTGGTCACTCACTGCTTGGCTGCCTAGTGAGGTTGTACATAACTATTGACTTGGGTCTTGCCAGGACTTCACCGTGTGGCAATGAAGGAGCTTCCCACCGAGCACGCCATGTCATCTTAACGTGGACATTCAGGTCGTTTTTGGTTGAGACGTTGATCAATGCGATTTCAGCCTTTGGTCACCCACTCAAGAAGGACAGGCAGAGGTTTTTTGAAATCCCAATCTGTTTTCACTACGTTTTCAACCATCTGAAAGCATAACCAAATTCCAATGGAAAAACAATGACTGATTTTTGGTTTAGTTGTCATCTAAACGTGCTATCACTGTGCTTTCAACCGTTTAGAAGCTCAACCAAGTTCAAATGGCAATACAATGTCAGATATTTTGTATTTATACAACAACTTAACGTGTTATCACCGTGCTTCATCTAATAGCACAACCAAATGACCTGGATTGCAGTTGAGATTACATTAAGAGTACGTGGTGCAAGTGATCAATGCTGTCCGTGATTCTGCACAGATTATTATAGCAATTGTGAAGATTTCCACAGACCTGCAAACTTTGCATGCTATGCTGATCATGCACGTTTTCTATAACGACATAAGACAATTATAGTTACAGTGAGCTCAAAATGTGGCCATGGATGTGTAAATACTATTACAGACGTTTGTAAGATAGCCCAAACTATTGGCTATTTACTGTATTACAAAAGTAATATTCAATTGTGTTTCGTTGACAACGCAACCAAATATCAACATTTAACGAGATGTATGTAGTTCTTGGGTACTTTCATCTGAGCCACTGGCTTGATCCTAATCTTTAACTTTTATTTTTGGTTTAGTTGGCGACGTGAATCCAACATATGATTTGTTAACTTGTCGACATTGATTTGTTGGATTCAGGTCTCTGTCTCAACCAAACATCAAAGTTAAAGAATGGAACTAAATCAAATCAAACTTGATTTAAAGTGCGTTTAAAGTTAGGTTGGATTTATTCGGATTCTTTAACTTTTTATTTGAGATGGAGACGTGAATCTACTTTCTAAGTCGAAGATACCTGTACATGTCCTTCAAATTATATTTGGTTGCGTTGACAACCAAACACAATTCAATATCCAGTTTGTCTACAAATGAATCATTTATGTGTTGGTTTCACATCTCCATGTCAACCAAAAATCGAAGTTAAGGGTATGGTACAAAATCAGTAGTGGTGCGTGGGTAAAATCCCTGGGGAATCCAAGCCCCCTCCAAAAATGCAATATTACAACCTATGTGTTGTGATAATTCTGTTGTTTGGTCTATAACCTGTTAGTTCATATCCCCTTTTACCGTGACATATAGGCCTAAGGCTGAGAAAATAAGAAGACACAATGGCAGAATAAATTCAACCACGCTTTTGTGTCACTTGCTCACTAGCAGGCCAGCTAGTTAACGTTAGCCTACTCCATTTAGCTGCATGTTGAACTTCCATCCTCTCAGGCCAGGGGCACAATGTATGAATTCATGGTTGGATCAGAATCGTCGTTATAACCATTGGCCAGTACGGAGAATTAAGTAAAAGTACAAGTCCAAATCCCTATCTCCATCCATGGCTAGGAAAGGAACGATTCTAGATAGCTAGCTAGCCACCAGAGGACAACAACACAACGAGCTGCAACAAGTTTTTTCTGTCAATATTGCGCCAGGACCATGCACAGCGGAGCTCACTCAGTTTAACTCAACGCTGATTGGCTAATATTCCTTTTTTTTATCAAGGGAGACCAAATGCTCGGTGGCTTCCCTTGCATTTAATGCTACGGGCAACAACAGTGTCATACTCTTTTTGACCAGACAGTATCAGATAGATGGACTACACATACTGAGACAGGGGGCCACTGTTTGGTTCGCTCAAATGCTGTCTCCAGTGAGACACATTCAGCCTCTTGGGAAATTAAGGAAATTTATGAAACACAGAGACGAAAGATAAATAGTTTAGTATTTTTTTTTCTTGGTACATATTTTGGGGAAGCCTGGCTTCCCTTGGCAACCATGAATATACACCACTGGACTAAATCAAATCAAACTTTATTTAAAACCTGTTAGATTTAAAGTCCCCTGTTTAGGGGACCTTCATGGTTCTGGTACCGGTTCCGACTGACCTTTCCACGTATAAATAAATCTGTGAACACTGTAGATCGAAATGGCTTGCATTGAGCGATAGCCCTGGTTCCCACTGACACAGTAATATTTCTGAGCTTGTGGGACGTAGGATGTCAGATCTGAAACCAGTTGAAGCTGGGATGTCCCTCCTGCCTTTTAATTCACTCTCCGACTGTCTATCAACCGCTGGCTGAACCCTACGTCACAGCCACTGACAAAGCACATGCCTGCAATCCATACATCGTAGCGCAGCAGGAGAGAGTGATTTCATCACTGTAGTACATTCAAAGATCAATATACAGCCAAAAATAATTCATATATTTTAAACAAAAAAACACTTTATGTTCGTGATAGACGGATTAGTATGAGATGAAAGGTGAGTTCCTGATAAGCTCAGGATGCCAAGATAGAGCTCTGTGAGACAATCACAGCTATGGGGGCAGACGGTTTGATCAAGAGAGACCTTTAGACAATATGCAACATTTTTCGAACACTAAACATACAAATATGTATTTTTCAGTTAGAAGGAAGTTGAAATTTTATAGTTAGTCGTATTATTATTTGATTATATGGAATTTAGAAAATATGTAAGCAATTTTGAGCCATATTCATACCGTTTTGTTGAATATGAAATACGTCATTAAAAAAATATTGAACATTTTCATATTTGTATTCTGTACTTGAGCTTGTGTCCTAAAAAGTAACTACGTCTCAGCAACTTATAACTATTTTGACCAGAAAGGTGAGCTGTTAACCTATCTTGGAGTACGCAACATTACTACTTATTGTTTATGGCCCTCTTATGATGATTAATTACTTTTGGGGATTACGTAGATTACATTTATGATTACATTTAGTTACATTTAAGTGTGTATAAAGTTTAATTGGATTTGATTGAGTCCTATTCTTTATTAACATGGTTGAGATGGAGACAATCCAACATATTAACTATTAACTTGAACTTCATTTCAACCAAAGCTTGAAACCCTAGGCCTATATGTATTGTCTGTTTTTAGTTGAATCCTGGGTTGAAATGAAAACCATTACTCTTGATGGCTTCAAAAATGCTATATATGCTATATAGGTTTTAATTGATAATATATGAATGGTAAAGTATGGTCACATTTCATTTGTGGTTATGATATCGCTTAGGACCTTGAGCGTGGCTGAGGTGCACCCATGACCAGCTCGGAAACCAGGTTGCATAGTGGAGAAGGTACGGTGAGATTCGAAATGGTCGGTGATCTGTTTATTAACTTGGCTTTTGAAGATTTTAGAAAGGCAGGGCAGGATGGATATAGGTCTATAACAGTTTGGGTCTAGAGTGTCTCCCTCTCAGACAGGACTTAGCTACCACCATTATTTAGTTTTACCCTTGACAATACAGAATACACTAACTAACATGTAAAGCCAACTTGTAGGCTAACATTAGCTAGTTAGCTAACGTTAGCTAGCCTTGATCTAGCTAGCCTGCCTTACTAGCATTATCAAATGATAAAGTTAAATAACCAGCAGTACCTAGACAATACACAATAAACTTGTATGAGCTATGACCTGACTAAGTTATAATGAAGTAGCTAGCTAGCTATGGTAACATTAGATAAAACATTCGCCAGCCTGCCTCACTAGATAACCTTAACTAGCCTCCTTTGCTTTATCAAAAGATAGCTTCCTACCTAACCAGCAATAACAATATGTAATGTCGTTAGCTAAGTTATACCAGAGAGGTCATTATATTCCAGTATCTCTGGTTATACTCAACACCACCGGTCGTTGCACACCAAGCTAGCGTTTACTGGTGCAGACTTGGGGACCGACGACCTCCAGACCCCTATTCCGCATACTAGCTAGGGTTTTTCGGCAGGGCATGCAAACCATAGAACTTTGGATGTGGAGGCATGGTCGATCATAGGGCCTGTGATCCTTTGAACACATTGGGGGTGATGAAACAACGGAGCCCCATTCAATGAAGGGAAGCGAAGTGAGTGGAGGGACGATTTGCACGTGGAGCTTGGCAAAAGGGGGCAAACTTTGTTTTAGACAAGACTGACTTTATGACCAAAATGATCCTATTCACACGCTGTGGTCAATTTTGACACTAGAATAAATGTTTCTGACTCATATCGATGGCGCATAGTCAATTTTCAAAAGGATTAGTTGCTTTTGAGGGTAAGTCGCTCTTTAAAACAACAGGAGCATTCACCCTGTCAGTGAGTTTTAACAGTGTCCTGCGCTGTACACAAAAGGCCTCCATTTTCCCCTATCCTGTAACCATCTGCGCCACTACACTACACCCCTCTCTCTTCCTTTCTCTTCCCTTCTTTCCCTCTCTCTATCTCATCCCTCCCTCTCCCTCTACCCCCTCTCTCTCCCCTCTTTCTCCCTCTACCCTCTCCCAAGCTCTTCTACCTCTATCTCTACAACTACCCTCTCTATCTCATTCTCCCTCCCTATCACAATGTGACCTCAGCATGCCTTGTCAAACCAAAACCCCGGCCTAGAACATCATGTTTTGTAGTTAACTTGGACTCAATCCCCCAGAGATCAGTGCAGGTCAAGCAGGGGCGCAATCCCAGAATCACCCTCAAGAGGCCACACATAGCTTTCTCTCTCTCTCTCTCTCTTCTCTCGTCCGTCTCTCTGCTCTCGAGGTCTCTCTCATCTCCGACTCTCTGTCTCTCGCTCATCTCGATCCAGGTCTCTAGCATTCTACGTGGCTCTCTCCTCTCTCTTGCGTTTCTCGCTACCTCGTCGCCTACTCTATCTCGCACGACGTCTCTCTTTCTCATCGTTCGGCGCTTCTCTCTCTGCTCTTCTTCTCTACACATCTGATGATCTCCATCGACGTATCACCTCTCTCCTCTCATCTCGTTCTTGAGTCTACGAATTCTCTCTTCCTCTTCTCTTTCCTTCTCGTCTCGCTCTCATCCCATTTCAGGCACTGGGGATGGGTTTGTTTTCAAAATGAAGGAAGAAGACCTATTTTAACGAAGACTATGGTCTCTTGAGAAAAATGAAAACATCAGAGAGCGTGGCAATCTTGCCGCTCTGCTCTGTTGCATAGAAAGAACAGTCAGCAGAAGAGTGATGGGGCGCTGTCTCAGAGTGAGCAATTTGAAGGAGCAGAGCACCGGATGGGGGAGTGGATGTGACAAGATGAGAAGGGATATACTCAGGCCAGGAACTCTCCCCACAAATAGCAGAGCTGCTCTGGCCAAATGTATGGAGGAGAGCGGTCGGTCTAAGGTCTAGTCTGTCTGTCGTCTGTCTGTCTGTCTGTCTTGCTGTCGGTCTGTCTGTCTGTCTGTCTTCCTGTCATGTCTGTTTGTCTGTTCTGTCTGTCTGTCTGTCTGTTGCGTCGTGTGTGTTGTGTGGTGGGTGGGGGAGATTCTCAGTATTCAGACGCCTAAGGGGCACCCCTCTCGAGACTCCGCAACGCCCAGAGGCAGGACTTAACTCTGGGCCCCGGTCCACCAAACCACTAGCGTCCTCCTAGGGCAGAATTGAATAACTGCCAGATTTAGCCTGATCCAACTAAGAGGAGGGTTGTTACTCCGTGGTGCGGACTCTGTGGCAGTGATTATATTGCATAGGGGATTGCCTTTAAAGGAGACGGTGGGTGTGGTGTTCTGGCCCTACGCTTTCTCTCGGCGACGCTCGGAATGGGCACAGGAGATAAATGCTCCTTGGTAACACACTGCCGGCCGCAGCACATACTGTACCTAGAGACAAAGCGGCATGCCCACATGTAAACTGTGCAAACACAGCTCTAAACACCACAACACACTAGTCACACACCACGTACACATCACGACACATTACACCCCACCCAACACACACACACTACACACACCACCCACACAGCAACACACACCACCACACCACAACACACACACAGCACACACACAACAGCGTGTTCTGGCAATACCTCCCTTCTGGATCAGATTGAAGTATCCGTGGTGAATTTAGGTCACCTCCATATTGGCAACTGCTTCTCCATCTTCTCCCTTCACTCCTTCTCACTACAAACAAGAACATTATTGAAAACAAAAAATATTTGTGTCGAAACAACTCCGCCATCCACACAGGCTGTGCTCAAATTGCCCCGAGAACATCTTACCCACACAGCATGGAGAGAGAAGAAAATTGAAGCGATAATATGAAGCAGCACTTAGTTTTTAATCATTCTGTAATGTTCTCTTCTGAGCTGCCTTGGAAGAAGCCAGAGAAGCCATGGAGTGAAGAGCTAGTATTGAGTGCTATTGGCAAGAAGAATATTTTGCCCTCCCCATGTTGTTGTATAGGGCAAGGGAATGAGATCTGTGTCTGCATTATCGCTTGCTGCCTGATTACCATCAGACCCCTGATGGACTGCTCTATACGTGATCCACATGCCCCCAGCGCTCAGCCTCATAACTGGAGAGATAGGGCATAGATATAAGGGCCAGATAGCTGAGATAGGCTGTAGCAGTCAGAAGCTGCTTACAGTGCAGTTGTTGTGTGTGTGTCTAACCCACAGAGTGTTGCAGTGTTCCAGGGTAGTGTTGCCGTGGTGATTGGATTTTGGTTTGTGTGTGTGTGTGTCTGTGTGCGCGCGTGTCTGTCTGTGTGTGCGTGATGTGTGTGTGTGCGCGCACGTCTGTGTGTGAATTGGAGTAGAGAGAGGTACTGCGTCTCAGGGACCTGTAACTCAATGGCCTGATCACTAAAATGGAGGATTGGGTTGTCTATTTTCTAGTGGCTTTTGTGATTTTGTAGTCATACCATTTTATGGTCTTAGCTGTCTTATCTTGTAAAGTATTTATGTAGTGGGAACCGATGTTTTTACATTTCCTTTTGAGTTATTACAGTGATCCGTGAAAACAAGAAAAACATTTTAAGATGGTAAAAATGGAAGGTCATAACACAATATTTAGCACATCAACACATCAAAAAAAGATTTACTTTGAAATAATAAAAACTTTGAGGACACATCCTTGCCCCAAATGTTGTTCCTACAGCACACTGACCAGTTATGGAAACACGCTTGACCAGCCAGCGGAACCTTAGTGAAGCAGTGAAACCTTTTCCCTCCAGTTTGGTCATTCTGCTGCACGGTCACGGTGGCAGCTAGCATTTAGCGCTAACGCTACTGGGCCCTGCTGCTGTGCCCTGGGGAGTCAGGTGAGTGCCAGAGCATGGACACCCTAGTGAACCCCAGGCAGAGGAGGAAGAGCACTCACACAACAGTCACACATAGGTCAGAGGAATCATTGTTCTTTAGGGACCGAGAAGTAAGGGGTTAAGTGGAGATCTGAACTTCCTCGAACCTTCTAGAATGGCCCTTGTCTGACCGAAGCTGTTAAAGAAAATAGGCTGAGAACAGAAATGAGGGAGACAGACAGAGAGAAAATTGGCCTCCTTAGTTGAGGCATGCAGGAGGTTGGAGAGGGGATGTCGATGTGGTATTGATGTGGTATGATTTTCGCTGTGACTCACATTTACGCAGGACCCCCCCCCCCACACACACACACACCAGTTGACCCTGTCTGCTATTCTTGGCCCCTTACCTGGCCACTAGAGAGAGTATAATTCCGTATTGAAGTGAAGGTAATGCACTCGAATAATCAAGAATCAGAGTTGCGAAAATCATAGAAATTCTCTAAACCGATTGGACGGTCCCATTTGGTTTAGTTGGTAGAGCATGGCGTTTGGAAATGTATCTGACATGCATGCACATATCTTTACATTCTGGATAAGAGCGTCTGATAAATGACTCAAGTGTAAAAATGCAAATGAATAGGTTCAATCGTGCAATGCCAAGCAAATACAGTCCCATGAATAGTTTCATTGTTTTCCCTTGTGTATTAGTTTGATACGTACCGTAGTGTATGGAATAGAAGAGGGCTCCAGATATCCATAGAGAAGACAAATACAGTATACAGTATATCTAGAACTATATTTTTCATCCTGAGGGTGTGATGATACTAAAAATACTTGTTTCTCCAGCTCCCCAACTCCAAGGGAGGTCGAGAGCGACATCACAGAGTGTGTGATCGTCTAATATCGCTGTACACGAGGGGAAGCATGGGATCTTCATCCATGCCGATAGTTTAGTCTGCTCTGCAATGTACCTTTTGTACAGGATCAATATTTAATAGCTAGTCCCATGGAAAATCACTCGCATCAATCTGGCTACCTCTTTATGTACATTACGGTGTGTCAGAAACCTAAGAGACAATGAAGATACTACACAGACTCCTTTTTTCCCCAAGATGCAACTGACATATTATTCAAATAACATGTATCATTGCACCAGCTAAGACCTCTATCTGACCTATGTAGCTCCCTATAGAATGGTATCCCTGAGCACAAACGGCTTGGGTCTACTTTCTGGCCCAGTCACCCTTGGAGACTGTAGCTAAGTCAGCCATTAACCACCAGGCAGCTGAGTAGAGTAGGGACACGTCAGTTAGTTGTGACAGCTCATATACTGTAGACTCTATTGAGTATATGTAAATCAAGGGGCATATACACTGCAACTCAATATTAGGAAGGTGTTAATCATGTTTTGTAGTGTACGCATTCAGTTTACACATGCATGCACACACTCACACACACTCACATACACATGCTCTCACACTCTCAGCTGCCGGAGTGCCCCTATTCTAAACCAGGAGCTTGTACTTGTACATCCCTGAACGTCAGCGACACACTCCGTGGCCGCGTAGTGTCTGTACCGTGGCTGTCGGAGACACTTCTCCTTTAATGTGCTAATTGTACCAGAGTGAGTGAACACCGGAGAGGTGAGGGAGAACGTGTTCGGAATGTGTTCAAATATCTTCACTCTACGCCGGGATTTCCTGGAGGTTGCTCCTGTGGGAGATCGAGAGAGGGGAGGGAGGGGAGGGAGAGAGGGAGGGGAGAGAGAGAGTGATACAGAGAGAGGGGGTGAGAGTGAGAAAGAGAAAGAGAAAGAGAGAGGGGGAAAGAGAGAGAGCGAGCGAGAGAGAAGGAAAGAGAGAGAGAGAGCGAGAAAGAGAGGGGGGGAGAAAGAGAGAAGGGGACAGACAGAGAGAGGTGGTGATAGATAGATATAGAGTGGGCGAGAGAGAGTAGACAGAGAGAGAAGATGGTTTCTGGGGCATTCGTGCTCCTCTCCATAAAGCTGTGGGAGGAAAGTGGAGCACACCACGCTAAAGTAACGTCATCTCTTCTGGGCTGTCAGTAATGTCATTAGAGAAGACAACTGCCCTTGTGATGCATTAAGGTTGGGATTTGAGCTCGTTATGTTGTTGTCGTCATCGTTGTTTTGCTGATTTAACTGTTCTCCTCTTCAAATGTTCCCGTTATCTAAATCTGTAAACGGTGAAATTGTTTCTTGAGAGGTTCACAAAATGTCTTGTGTTCATTTGTATCTTTGTATTCAGAGTATGATCATGAGATCACTACTGCTCATCATGAGTCGTACAGCAACCTTCCTCCATTGTCAATGCATCATCTCTTCCTAAAACATGGGATGCACTACCAGACTAAATCTGTTACATATCTGCGTTGGAAGGCCTCTTTACAAACAAGTATGAAAGAAAAGCAAAAGAAAGGAATATTTTTCAGAAATGGATACTATGAATCAAACAAGCTCATTCCTCATGCGTGCCGTTGGCTCCGTGATTAATAATCCAAAAATATCAAGCTGGCAGTGCTAACGAGAAGCTTGGAAAAACAAACAAACGAAGAAATTAATAAATTAATGATCTCTCCGCTTTTTCTTGAGTGTTGCCTTATAAACCTTTGAGGCCCCGGAACTACTAATGAAACAAACATTGTTTCTTTGTAATTCAAGTTAGAACAAATACCAAACCCCATGTTTTATGTGTCTAACTTTTTGCTGAGACGTCAAAGCATTCAGCTTACCGTTCTGTAAACACCCAGGAGAATGTCTAGGTTTAATTCCATTGCTTCCATTTATTTTGGAAAATAACTGGTTATGAGGTGATACGGTAAAACTATACACAAACACACACACACACACACACACACACACACACACACACACACACACACACACACACACACACACACACACACACACACACACACACACANCACACACACACACACACACACACACACACACACACACACACACACACACACACACACACTGTACCCTGTACCTGGGTTCAATTAGTATTTGTTATATTTCAAATACTTTGGAGCATTTTGATTGAGCCTGACTGGAGTGCCAGATAGATAGGGTTTTGTACTTTTGGGAGTAATCCATTGGTTCCATTGAGTTAGGCAAGCTGAATCAATTGCAGCCTATATGATTGAACAACCTACAATTTGAGGTATGTTCTATACTTTACTGTACTATAAAGCCCTTACAACACTTCCTCGAGATGGCCCACTCACTGAATCAGGTCCCACTCCCTTGGGCTGCCATCTGGGACTACATGGCAACTCCACTTCCTGCCCAGTCAGGAACTACAGGCACACTGGGCCAGACTGGACCAACTAACCATAGCTTTATACACTGACATATCTTAATCATGGAAGGAGAGACTGTGACAGACTTCATGGCCTATAATACATGCACCTCTCAATAATGCCAGTCTACAGTCAATAGTTTTGCACTTCACTAATTCCAAAATGTTTACTGTTTAATTAGAATATAGATCAATAATCCTCTTACACTGCAATAATACTCATTTGATACATAGTTGATACATATGATCAGTACAACAATCTGAATTGTGTGACAGTAAAATGCATCTAAACCATTTAGTACTTAATGTGGATTGTAGTTTTGTCTCCGAACTCTGATCTGTTCTTTGTTGTTCTGGCCCATAATACAAAGTCAAATGTAGGTGCATAGCATGTCTTCTTGTGCTTGGTGACGACTTTCCCTCTAATTCTGATCTTGACCGGGATGATGAAACTGTAGCTCCTGTGTTCTGACACGGCCTGTCTCTTCCCATCAGGCCACATTGATGGAGTTTGTCAGACGGTGAGTACTGGGCGTTTGTTCCTGACTCATACCGCCTTCCCTCTTCCTCACCCCTCCTCCCCTCACCTCCTGCCTGTCACTCATGGTCGTCAAAAAAATAAAAAAAAACGTAGAGGGACAAAACTGCCAACACCCCTGGGTATCAAAGAGAACACGACGGGAAGCCGAGACCCAGACACACCCCACACACGCGCACAGACATCACCCAGACATTGTAATTAGTAACACATGCACAGTCTCACACACATATTCGTGCATGCAGTCAGAAACACACACACACACCCGCGAGTGCACACCCTCCCCACCCCGCGCACGCACACACACACGCAGATACACACACACACACACACACGGCTCCTCACCACACATACTCACATACATAAAATGTCAATTCATGACAGGAGCTGTCTTCTGGTCACATCTGTAGCCAATGTGTTTTTCTCCGTCCTGATGTATGGCTCAATTGTGAGTGGTGCATAATTTAAGCGTTTTCTATTGACCTGCTAATGGCCCATAAAAGTACCTTTCATCTCCTGCAGCTCAGCCTGCAGCTCAGATCGTTTCCGTTTCAACAACAGAGTAGTACTATGAGAAAAATAGAAAAACCTAAAGTAAACCTAAATATGATATTGGAGATCTGTCTTTTTAAAGTGTTGGAACCACTGTGAGACAGAAGGACATGAAAAAGGCTGAAAAACCTAAAACAAACCAAAATAAAGCCTTACAGTTCTTTACAATCACCTTGGCACTAATTTAAGAACCTTGTGGTCATTTTTCAAAACTCTAGACACAAAACTCAAAACGGTCATCACTTGTAACACAGGCTCTCCAATGTTCAAAACATTTAATTGTGCATTCATGTCTTTAAGAAACCTTGCACTTGCAGAATCATTGGTTCAAATAACTCATTTATCATGAAATACCATAGGAACATTCATTTAGATCACCCACACACAAGATACCGACAGTTTCACTGTGTAGTTGTTCGTACRATCATTAAATATTGCAGTACAAAATATGTGACACATGTTTCATTATGCTACTACACGTAAATACATCACTGTAAAAGGACTAGAAGAGAGAACACTACAGACACAGTGGAATCATTGAACAAAATATGAAATTTATYGATGAAATACAATAAAATCACAACATAGGTTTCTTTGAATCAAAGCAAAGATAATTAGCTAAAAAAAAAAAAAAAAATACAGTAAAACGTTAACTGCAGTGTTCCTCACCTGGCTTACTGTAAAAAGCAAAACAAAGGATTGATTACTGTACTTCTATATTTCCATCAACCCTGTCTTGTGGATTTGGCCATAGGTTCTCATCCACATCACAATGGATGTTTTCATTAGCCAAACATATCGGGAAGAATCTTCGGGCAAGGCGAATCCAGGCCTGACACTGGTCTGCCATGATGTCATAAGCATGCGTCATCCATGGCCTGGAGAAGGGCGGCTTGTTCGTGAGGGCGCCTATCATATACCTTCCACCTCCATGTGGGTTAAGGAAAGGAGAGTATGGGGGTAAGTACAGGGTGGTAAATTGTGGTTGGGCCTGAAACCATGCTTGCACCATTCTGAGCATGGCATGACATTATCCCACACAATGGCATAGGTGATGCCATTAGCTCTACAGACCTGATTTAGCTCATCAAGGAAGGTTACATTCGAACAGCGAATCATGTGGCTGCCTGCAACTCAATATATAGAGTCTATAGAGTAGAGAGCTTTAGATGTTGTTCGACTAAACATTAGAACAGGCAAGATGAGTAATCTAAGCAACTTTGACCGTGGTGTGATTGTTGATGCCACACATGGTGATTCCAGCATCTCAGAAACCGCTGCCCTCCTGGGATTTTTACGCACTACAGTCTCTAGAGTTTACAGAGAATGGTGCAATAAACAAAACACATTCAGAGAGCGGCAGTTCTGTGGGAAAAAACACCTTGTTAATGAGAGAGGTCAGAGGAGAATGTCCAGACTTATTCAAGCTAACAGAAAGGCCACAAATGCTCAAATAACAGCTGTTTAAAACAGTGGTGTGCAGAATGGCATGTCTTAACGTACAACACCATGAATAATTCAGGCTGTTGTGGAGGCAAAAGGGGGTCATACCCAGTACTAGATAGGTGTACCTAATAAAGTGGCCGGTGAGTACAGTAATGTCAAATCTGAAAACATGGTCTGGAAAAGTGGTACATGGGACCATAGAAACAGTGTCTGATATAGAATGATGATGAAATATTACAGCCATAGATAATGTAGCCCAATTGGTTCATATTCCACGGTAATTGGTGTCAATGGATCTCGTTATCCTGAAACTTTCATGATCTAAACATGGAAAATTGTTTGTCAGTTTCCATAAAACTATGCATTAAGAGTAATGCAACAGTTACTTATCATTTTGAGCAGTTGTATCAATTGATAGTTAGATCATTGCAATGAAATGAATAGACAGTCATCTCAGATGTAATGTGTGAATTACATTTTGAAATGGTAATACTTTGATGTTAAGTTGTGTCATTTTGAACAGGTGATTTTAGTTCAATGAACAAATTATCTTAGCTCTACGTGTATTGTATCCAAGCAATTTGAAAAAGTGTTAGAGTTTAGAAAAATTTGCATTTTGATCATTGGTTGTGAGTTTTGTGTCTAGAGTTTTGAAAAATGACACCAAGGTTCCGAAATTAGTGCCAAAGTGATTGTAAAAAACTGTAATACAACATTGGGGATCGAGCTCTGGAGGGAAAGTGAAGGCTCAAATACCTAAAACAAACCAATACATAACACTGGAAATCTGTCCCCTTCAAGGACAATCACACAGCCTTAATAAGCTTCGACAGCGCACAAAGTCAAAAGTGGGAGGTGCTAATTTAATTAGCATATTGTGTCACTCAAAGTGGATACAAGGTCCTTCCTGGTGATGAATGTCATCTTGTCTCCCATCTCACTACCTGCAATGTCAGGAGTGATGTCAACAAACGTGTTACCCAGCTCATCAAAGACTCTGACTAATCCTGCAGGAGCAGGAAGTTCAAGGTTCGGGATCAAAAGTGCAGCTCTATTTATTCGGCTTCTCTTTTTGACGGCATGAATAAAATATTTCTTTCTGACAAAGTTTTGTCAGTTGTTTGAAGTGTTTTTCCTCGCTTCTTGTTGGAAGACAGAGCACGCGAGTTCTCTCGCTTTTGTTTTTGATAGCTCTTCTTACACCCTGATGGATTGTACTTCTGTCTCGTCGAGCTTGCTGTTACACTTTTTAATCAAGGTGATTGTGAATGTTATGGATGCATGGGTAAAACCCTGAACAAGAGAAGTTGGAAAGCTTGAACAAGTCAAGTAACAAAACAAACTGCTCGTTTCCTGTTTACCTCAACTCAAAGCCTTGGCTGTGGTTTTCTGAGCTGTACCGTAAGGTTGTTTACAAAATGGCTTCCATTTGAGAGGGGGAAGGTGACGCGTTGTCCAGACCGTCTACAGAATGTCCCCTTGACTGACAGGCTAAGAGGTGTCAGACCCTGACGAGGGGGGCGGGGGATTGGGGGTCTCTGCCCAATCACCACCCTCCACTGCAGTAATTGACATGTAACATTTAAGCCTTGGCACATCCTTCCCTCTAACTACCCTTTAAGCTGTGTGTGTCCAGTTTGTCCGCTTGTTTTAGGGACTGTCAAAGTGAGTGCTGTCAGAAGCTACCTTGAATCGCATCCCTCCATCACTGGATATGTTTTCCCACATGCCATAGGCATCATTATGTTCCTTGACATCTGTTTTGTCCTTCTTCTTTGCCGACCCTTCAGGCTGAAGTCTGTAGTCAGCAGAACAGCCAGTTCAACAGTACTCTGTCTTTCTGAACTGTAGATAGTATCAGCTCACCCATATTTCTGTGTGTGGTTGCATCGCAAATGGCACCCTATTACCTATAGAGTGCGCTACTTTTGACCAGGGCATTGCATTCCAAATGGCACCCTATTCCCTACATAGTGCAATACTTTTGACCTGAGCCCTAATAGGCCCTGGTCAAAAGTAGTGCACTATATAGGGAATAGGGTGCCATTTGGGATTCAGACTGTGTCTACTCTCCCTACAGAGGTTGGCATGTGGGGGTGCTAGTGAACACTCAGTGCAGTCACAAGCTCAAATTGGCTACTGCTCTTTCTCTGATATGTACAGGGGACTCTCTCTCGCGCAGTGCATGCTGGGAGTTTTTGGGAGTTTGAGTGTTTGGTGTGGAGGGCTCTGTCCTAACTAACTTTCTTCATTATTTTCTTTCAACTTTATTTTCTATGGTGGAGGGTTAATGCACTATTTGTTTTAGCGTTATCCACAGGTTTTTTCAAAGTTAGGGTGGAAGAGGACAGAGTAAGTTTCCTGGGGTTTGGAAGGTGTGGTGTGCGCGATGGCTTCTCAGCCTAGCACGGAGGAGACGCTGTCGATATGGCATGGATTCAGGTGTGTTCCTGAGAATGGAGTTAAGGTGGAGGAGGTTCTGCTCGCGGTCGGTGAACAGGTAGGAGCTGAATTTATACATTCTGCCTCTAGAATGAACAAAGCTGTGGCTGTGTTTATGAAAAGAGCAAATTTGGTTGGTAGGCTAATTGCTAGTGGAATATTTGTAAGGGGTGTGTTGGTGCCAATTTCACCTCTCTCTACCCCTTCGACAAGAGTGGTAGTTGCAAATTTGCCTCCGTTTATTACGGATGATCAAATCAGGAAAGAGCTGAGTCGTTTTGGTAAGTTTGCTAGAGGTTTTCGTGTACTGTCGGCAGGTTTTCAGGCAGATGCCGTTAAGCACGTTGTTTTGTTCCGGAGGCAAGTGTTCATGATTCTGAATAACAATGAGCAACAGTTAAATGTGCATTTTAAAGTGAGTCATGGGGAGGGGCTCTATGCAGGGTTTGCCAGCACATATAGTCTACGGTGTTTTGAGTGTGGGGATTTGGGGCATAAGCGCTTTGTGTGCCCACATAAAGGCCGTAGACAAGGTGAGGGCACAAGCGCCAGTGGGGGAAATCGAGGTCAGCGCGCGGGGGCTAATGAGATGCAGACTGCAGAGGCTGGGCCTAGTCATGCCAGTGATGGTGGTGTAGATGTGGCTGGGCCTAGTCATGCCAGAGATGGTGGTGTAGATGAGGCTGGGCCTAGTCAGGCTAGAGATGGTGGTGTAGATGAGGCTGGGCCTAGTCAGGCTAGAGATGGTGGTGTAGATGAGGCTGGG
>NC_036876.1:12939987-12974291 GCF_002910315.2 Salvelinus sp. IW2-2015
TCAGGCTAGAGATGGTGGTGTAGCTGAGGCTGGGTCTAGTCAGGCTAGAGATGGTGGTGTAGCTGAGGCTGGGTCTAGTCAGGCTAGAGATGGTGTAGATGATGCTGGGCCTAGTCAGGCTAGAGATGGTGTAGATGAGGCTGGGCCTAGTCATGCTATGGAGGGTGGTGCAGATGAGGCTGGGTCTAGTCATGCCAGGGATGGTGGTGTAGATGAGGCTGGGTCTAGTCATGCTATGGAGGGTGGTGCAGATGAGGCTGGGTCTAGTCATGCCAGGGATGGCATGTGTTAAATGAGGCCTCACCTCCTGGTTACACTAGTGACCATATCCCCCGTGCATCCCGCAAAGGCGGAGGTGTTGCTAACATTTACGATAGCAAATTTCAATTTACAAAAAAAAAAATGACGTTTTCGTCTTTTGAGCTTCTAGTCATGAAATCTATGCAGCCTACTCAATCACTTTTTATAGCCACTGTTTATAGGCCTCCTCGGCAATATACAGCGTTCCTCTCTGAGTTCCCTGAATTCCTATCAGACCTTGTAGTCATAGCAGATCATATTCTAATTTTTGGTGATTTTAATATTCATATGGAGAAGTCCACAGACMCACTCCAAAAGTMTTTCGGAGCCATCATCGACTCAGTGGGTTTTGTCCAACATGTCTCTGKACCTACTCACTGCCACAGTCATACTCTGGACYTAGTTTTGTCCCATGGAATAAATGTTGTAGATCTTAATGTTTTTCCTCATAATCCTGGACTRTCGGACCACCATTTTATTACGTTTGCAATCGCAACAAATAATCTGCTCAGACCCCAACCAAGGAGCATCAAAAGTCGTGCTATAAATTCTCAGACAACACAAAAATTCCTTGATGCCCTTCCAGACTCCTTCTGCCTACCCAAGGACGTCAGAGGACAAAAATCAGTTAACCACCTAACTGAGGAACTCAATTTAACCTTGCGCAATACCCTAGATGCAGTTGCACCCCTAAAAACGAAAAACATTTGTCATAAGAAACTAGCTCCCTGGTATACAGAAAATACCCGAGCTTTGAAGCAAGCTTCCAGAAAATTGGAACGGAAATGGCTTTCACTTCAGCAGTAATAAATTCATGAACTTCTTTGAGGAAAAGATCATGATCATTAGAAAGCAAATTATGGACTCCTCTTTAAATCTGCGTATTCCTCCAAAGCTCAATTGTCCTGAGTCTGCACAACTCTGCCAGGACCTAGGATCAAGGGAGACACTCAAGTGTTTTAGTACTATATCTCTTGACACAATGATGAAAATAATCATGGCCTCTAAACCTTCTAGCTGCATACTGGATCCTATTCCTACTAAACTACTGAAAGAGCTGCTTCCTGTGCTTGGCCCTCATATGTTGAACATAATAAACGGCTCTCTATCCACCGGATGTGTACCAAACTCACTAAAAGTGGCAGTAATAAAGCCTCTCTTGAAAAAGCCAAACCTTGACCCGGAAAATATAAAAAACTATCGGCCTATATCGAATCTTCCATTCCTCTCAAAAAAAATTGAAAAACCTGTTGCGCAGCAACTCACTGCCTTCCTGAAGGCAAACAATGTATACGAAATGCTTCAGTCTGGTTTTAGACCCCATCATAGCACTGAGACTGCACTTGTGAAGGTGGTAAATGACCTTTTAATGGCGTCAGACCGAGGCTCTGCATCTGTCCTCGTGCTACTAGACCTTAGTGCTGCCTTTGACACCATCGATCACCACATTCTTTTGGAGAGACTGGAAACCCAAATTGGTCTACACGGACAAGTTCTGGCCTGGTTTAGATCTTACCTGTCGGAAAGATATCAGTTTGTCTCTGTGAATGGTTTGTCCTCTGACAAATCAACTGTACATTTCGGTGTTCCTCAAGGTTCCGTTTTAGGACCACTATTGTTTTCACTATATATTTTACCTCTTGGGGATGTTATTCGAAAACATAATGTTAACTGTCACTGCTATGCGGATGACACACAGCTGTACATTTCAATGAAACATGGTGAAGCCTCAAAATTGCCCTCGCTAGAAGCCTGTGTTTCAGACATAAGGAAGTGGATGGCTGCAAACTTTCTACTTTTAAACTCGGACAAAACAGAGATGCTTGTTCTAGGTCCCAAGAAACAAAGAGATCTTCTGTTAAATCTGACAATTAATCTTGATGATTGTAAAGTCGTCTCAAATAAAACTGTGAAGGACCTCGGCGTTACTCTTGACCCTGATCTCTCTTTTGACGAACATATCAAGACTGTTTCAAGACAGCTTTTTTCCATCTACGTAACATTGCAAAAATCAGAAATTTTCTGTCCAAAAATGATGCAGAAAAATTCATCCATGCATTTGTTACTTCTAGGTTAGACTACTGCAATGCTCTACTTTCCGGCTACCCGGATAAAGCACTAAATAAACTTCAGTTAGTGCTAAATACGGCTGCTAGAATCCTGACTAGAACCAAGAAATTTGATCATATTACTCCAGTGCTAGCCTCCCTACACTGGCTTCCTGTTAAGGCAAGGGCTGATTTCAAGTTTTACTGTTAACCTATAAAGCGTTACATGGGCTTGCTCCTACCTATCTTTCCGAGTTGGTCCTGCCGTACATACCTACACGTACGCTACGGTCACAAGACGCAGGCCTCCTAATTGTCCCTAGAATTTCTAAGCAAACAGCGGGAGGCAGGGCTTTCTCCTATAGATCTCAATTTTTATGGAATAGTCTGCCTACCCATGTGAGAGACGCAGACTCGGTCTCAACCTTTAAGTCTTTACTGAAGACTTATCTCTTCAGTAGGTCATATGATTGAGTGTAGTCTGGCCCAGGAGTGTGAAGGTGAACGGAAAGGCTCTGGAGCAACGAACCGCCCTTGCTGTCTCTGCCTGGCCGGTTCCCCTCTCTCCACTGGGATTCTCTGCCCCTAACCCTATTACAGGGGCTGAGTCACTGGCTTACTGGTGCTCTTTCATGCCGTCCCTAGGAGGGGTGCTCACTTGAGTGGTTGAGTTACTGACGTGATCTTCCTGTCTGGGTTGGCGCACCCCCCTTGGTTTGTGCTGTGGTGGAGATCTTTGTGGGCTATACTCGGCCTTGTCTCAGGACTGTAAGTTGGTGGTTGAAGATATCCCTCTAGTGGTGTGGGGGCTGTGCTTTGGCAGAGTGGGTGGGTTATATCCTTCCTGTTTGGCCCTGTCCGGGGGTATCATCGGATGGGGCCACAGTGTCTCCTGACCCCTCCTGTCTCAGCCTCCAGTATTTATCTGCTGACGTGTTTTATGTGTCGGGGGCTAGGGTCAGTTGGTATTACCTGGAGTTACTTCCTATCTATCTTTCAGTGTCCTGTGTGAATTTAAGTATGCTCTCTCTAATTCTCTCGTTCTCTCTTTCTTTCTCTCTCTCGGAGAACCTGAGCCCTAGAAGCCAACCACTCACGCATTACAGCGGCATCAGAAATAGACCGGGCCCAATGCAAGGTCCTGCAACTCTCCTTGCTAGTCCACCCCACAGTACCACCTGGCCCTTACTGCAGTGATAACCAGTTTACAACCTGCCTCTAACTGCCTCTATTCCTGTTAATAAGGAACCACTACACATCCTGCCTCATATCTGCGTACATAAGATACGCGTATCCGTACAATAACCGTGCCACAAACTGAACTTCCATACCTCTCTGATATATCTTATTTAGATACCCAATGTCTTTGATCATTTTATGATACATATTTTGAAAAGCCACTTCTTGTCTCGTCCTCTCATATCTCTCTCTCTCTACTACTTTCTTTCTCTCCTCTTCGAGTGAAGAATCCGGTCCCTCGGAGACAGCTAGTAGACCTATGCATGACTACCGCGGGCATGAATACGACACTCCCTTATAGTGCTTGAGTACCCACAGTCCGCCTGGACCTCGCTGCTAATTCACAGTTTCGACACTAGTAGTCTCGCACTGCATGCAGGGTGTGAGAATGGAAGCAAACGCCGCTTGTAGCCTGTCCCCGGAGAACCTGATGATTCTCCTTGTACAAGGCACTTCTTAAATTAACGCTATCGGAGACTAGATAGACACATAAGAGGAGGCACAACCTGCAAGCGGACTTTAGATCCGGCTGATTATTATTGTTTGACCAATGGCTTCTCTCACTTCTGAATGTTGCTGGGTGGTATAGAACATTTGAAAAAATCTTGTGCTTCTACTCTAATTCTTCTACCCTTCTGCATCTCTACTCTCTCCTCTTCTCTCTGCCGCAGAGAACTTCGTGTAGTGTTCTCCTCGCGCGAGTAGCGTCGTGGTGCCTGCCGAGTGCGATAGTATATTTGTCCTCACAATGTCCTGTCCCCAGTCCACCTGGTCCCTTGCCATAGCTATTCCAAAGTATTATTCAAGCTTCATGGAATTGTATCTTGTTTCTGCTTAAGTGGTGTGAGCCTGTCCTACCTGTCCATCGGGACCTGGCTCAGTTTTCAACTCTTTCTCGGAATGATCTATGAACTTTTCTGAGACCGAGACTCTTTTGAAGAAAAATAGCACTATATGTTCATGGTATTATCTCATGTGAGCGCCAATGGCTGTGCTTGTCACTTATGAACCATTGTTGAAGCTATCTCTTGCATAGAGTTCTGTATTATAATACTCCACCAGCAGCATCTAGCGAAGAAGAGGACCGTGCCACCCCTCATTTAGGCCTGGTTCTCTCTAGGTTTTCCTAAGGTTTGGCCTTTCCTAGGGAGTTTTTCCTAGCCACCGTGACTTCTACACCTTGCATTTGCTTGCTGTTGGGTTTTAGGCTGAGGTGTCTGTACAGCACTGTCGAGATTTATTAGCTGATAGTGTTACGAAGGGCTATATAAATAAAACTTGATTTGATTTGATGGTGGTGCAGATGAGGCTGGGTCTAGTCATGCCAGGGATGGTGGTGTAGATGAGGCTGGGTCTAGTCATGCCAGGGATGGTGGTGTAGATGAGGCTGGGTCTAGTCATGCTATGGAGGGTGGTGTAGGTGAGGCTGGGTCTAGTCAGGTTGTTCTAGTGGATGAGGAGAGTATAGTGGGGAAGTGTAAGAGATTAGGGGGGAAGAGGAGGGTGTCAAGCGGAAAGGAAAAAGGGTGTGGTCAAAGGCACCATGGAACTTTTGCCTGTTGCTGTGGGGGAGGCCCTGACCAGAGAGGAAGGGCAGGTGGTCAGGATGGGAGATAGAGATGAGGAGGAAAGTGAGTCTGAGGAAGAGGATGAGGAGTTATTTTTTTCAGACTCCTCTTCAATGGGTCTGGAGCTGACAGCCAGTCAAGCAGAAGGGTCAAAGTACACGTTGAGAGAACTGAAAAGGTTCCTGAATGAGACCAAGGGGAAAAAAGTTAATCCTGATGCATTTTTTTCTGATCCGGGAAAGTTTGTAAGATCAGTACAACATGCTATGAAAAATGAGGGGAATGGTGTCCTCTCACCCAGGAAACGGTTTAGGTTGAGGAAGTGGGTCACAACAGTGCGCAAGGGTCTATCTTTAGACACTGTTTAGATGTATAGTTTCTTTCTGACACTGGGGCATTTTGAGCTTTGCTATTGGTCTCTTGCTGGCTTTTCTCCCACTTATTATGGAGACTCTTCGGGTAGGCTTGCTCAATATAAATGGTGCCAGAGATGCGTGAAAGAAGAGTGTGTTGGGTGAATATGTAAAACAAAAAAAAGTTGTTGTTTCTGCAGGAGACGCATAGTGATGTGTTGAATGAAGTCGATTGGGGGCTCTGGTGGAAAGGGGCAAGTATGTGTATATATATATGTATGTGTGTGTGTATATATATATATATATATATATATATATATATACATACTTGCCCCATACTTGCCCCTTTTTTTGTGTATATATATGTATATATGTATATATATATATATATATATATATATATGTGTATATATATATGTGTATATATATATTTGTCTTTATATATATATATGTGTGTGTGTATATATATATATATATATACATATGCATATATATATATATACATACCTACAGATACACACAAGTATGTATACACATAGACATATACACACAAGTATATATATATATATATATATATATATATATATGTGTGTACACATGTGTGTATATATACACACACATATATACATAAAAATATGTGTGTATGTATATATTTACACATATATATACACACAAGTGTATATGTGTGTGTGTGTATTGAGCCATGGGACAAATTTTTGTGCAGGGGTAGCAGTCCTTTTTGTACTGGGTCTGTCTGTAAAAATGTGCTCCTCAAAGGAGGTGTGTAGGGGTAGGCTGCTTGTTGTAAAAGCAGAATTTTACAACATGGGTTTTGTCTTTATAAATGTGTATGCGCCTAACACAGGGAGAGAGCGGGGGGTTCTATTTGGTGTCTTAGACAGGAACTCTCACAGGAAGCGCCTGAGGAGACGCTGGTGGTCGGGTGGGGACTGGAACTGTGCAATGGATTTTACGAAAGACAGAAATTGGGAAGAGTCTCATTCAGTGGGAGTGTTAAGGGACATCATTAATCAGTTTGACCTAGTGGATGTTTGGAGAACATCCCAACACAAGACAGTATACATGGGTGAAGGTTTTTGGGCCTAGGGTGAGTGCAACCCGACTTGATTGGTTTTACATGTCCAGGAATCGGAGCAATAGGCTGTTGGGCGCTACCATTCTCCCGGTGGGGTTTTCGGATCACCACATAACCATGGCTCGGCTGTCTATTTCACCAGGGCCCCGGCAGGCATCCTATTGGAAGTTTTTAATGTAAAGCTCTTACAAGATGCCACTTTTTGCTCAGATTTCCAGACCTTTTGGGAAAGGTGAGGGCAGCGAAGAGAAGAGTATGAGTCTCTGAGTCAATGGTGGGATGTGGGGAAAGTCCAAATTTGGCTTTTCCGTCAAAAGTACACAGCTCTCATCCTGAGGCTAGGAGAGTATCGGGGGAACTAAAGCGTTGTATTAGTGAGATGGAGGTAGAGATGGTGGGGCAAGGCATTGTAGGCCTCCAGGCTAATTTAGCTGAATTAGGTAGGGACCTGGGTCGTTTTTTTCCAGGTTAAAGCAAAGGGAGCACTTGTAAGAGCTAGGATCTCCATGCTCAAGGAGATGGATGCTCCCAGCTCCTCCTTCTTTGGTTTGGAAAGACAGAGCGGTGAAGCCAAGGGTATTTATTGTCTACGGCTGTCTGATGGGCGGGTGACCTCTGTGGTGGGGGAGATGCGGGAGCGGACTGTGGAGTTTTATACTGAGTTGTATAGGGCAGAAGTGTGTGATCCTATGTGTGCTCAGGTCTTGTTCGCAGGACTCCCTAAGCTCTCTCTGGCACAGAGGGATGAAATGGACATTCCTCTGTTGTCCCATGAACTGGCAGAGGCCGTAACCCAGATGTCCCCCGGTCGTGCACCGGGGGTTGATAGACTCCCAGTGGAGTTTTATAAAAAATTCTGGAGAATAATTGGACAGGACGTCTTTTGCGTGTTGCTTGAATGCGTCGGGGTAGGAGAGTTGCCGATGGAGCTGCCGTCGGGCGGCTCTGACTCTCCTGCCCAAAAAAGGGGACTTGTGTGGACTTAAGAACTGGAGGCCTGTGGCATGACTCTGTGCAGACTACAATATATTTGCCAAGGTCCTCTCTAACAGACTGAAGTCCCATTTGGACTCGATAGTACATAAGGACCAAACATATTGTGTACTGGGACGCTCAATCACGGACAAGTTGTTCTTAATCAGGGACATGTTGGACTTGTCGAGAGGCTCTTTTGTGAACTTTGGACAGGTCTCTTTTGATCAAGAGAAGGCTTTTGATAGAGTGGACCATGAGTATCTGTTTAATGTAATGTTTGGGTTTGGGAAGAGTTTTGACCTGTGTGAAGCTGTTGTATGCTGGGGCGTCATGTATGGTTAAGGTGGGAGGGGGGCTCAGTAGGCCAGTCTGGGTGGGACGGGGCATTAGACAAGGATGCCCTCTATCTGGGCAGTTATACACACTAGCCATTGAGCTTTTTTTGGGGACTGCTATGCAGGAGACTGCAGGGAGTGTGCTGGACAGGCATGGATGTGGTGACAGGCATAGCAGTGTCAGCATATGCAGATGTTTCTGTGATGGTCAGGATATGCAGGCACTAGAGACCAGTCTGAAGGTGTACGAGGGAGCTTCATCAGCTAAGGTAAACTGGGGCAAGAGCAAAGATGTTAGGTGGGACATGGGGGGACAGGGCCCCTCTGCTTCCAGGGGGTTTGCAGTGGGGTTGTGAAGGGCTTACAGTGTTGGGGGTGTACTTGGGCAACGCAAGCTGGTGGACTTTGTCTGGTCGGGCCATCACTGGCTGAGGGCAGCATTGTTGTACATGACCATCCGGACGGCGGATGGCTGCTTTCTGCCTAAAGGCGGTGCAGAGACTGCTGTACCATACTGATGTTGGCTGGAGGGAACCAGAATGCGCGCTGCTGAGGAGAGCTGGCGGATTAGGGTTGGACCGGCAGCTGTTCCTCATGAAGCTGGAGAGGTTGAGTATAGCAGTCTCTCAGATTTTTACTCTGCAGTGCTGAGAGCCTGGCAGCTGCTAAGGCCCACACGAGCAAGGGGTGTGGAGCCTGGGCTGTGGGTGTGGGAGGAGCCTATCTTCCACAACCCAGCCATCCCTTTGAGATCGGTTCAGTCGGCCACCCTGCAGAGGCAACTGGTGGCAGCGGGTTTACAAAGGCTGGGTGACCTGCGACTGCTGGGAGAGGAGGGGTGGAAAACCCCGGAAGTCTTGGCGCAACAAACAGGAATAACGTCTCTTAGGCTGCTGGAGAGATTCCTGGAGGAGGTCCAGGAGGCACTGTCTGAGCCGGTAAGGGGGATGTTTGAGCGGCCAAAGGGAGAGGGGCCACCAATGTTTCCGCCACTGCAGACTGGCAAGGGGTCTGGAGGACTTGTTCGATTTTAACACCCCGAGCCTGAGTTTGAAGGGGTGGGAGGTAAAGCCCTCTACAACCTCTGCGTTAAGGTTAGGAACATTAGGAGCCGAACAGGAGTGAAGGCCCATCAGGGGGTTGTGGGGCAGAGAGTATGGTGGGTTTTAGATGGAGGGCGCTCTACAAAGCCCTAGTACCAAAGAGGTCAGGGGACCTCCAGTAGAGGGTTCTTCATGGAGCCCTGGCCACTAAGAGCTGGTTGGCACGGGTTGAACCGGGAATCGGGCAGGGGTGTCCTTTCCATGTAATGAAAGAAACTGTGATTCATGTGTTTTCTGTGTACGCCAGGTTAATGCCATTTAATGTATCTGTTGGAATGTCTGTGTGAGAGGTTGGGGGTGGAGTTTACTGTTGGGATGTTTATAATGGGATACAGGTATTCGATTAAGAAGAAGGCCAAATGTGTTTTGTTGAATTTTCTGTTTGCTCAGGCGAAGTTGGCTATTTGGCTAACAAGGAGGAACAGGGTCAAAGGTGGGGGGATAACATACCCTTTACTATTGTTTAATGGGATGGTCTCTGTGCCCCTTAGGGTTGAGTTTGAGTATGATAGAATGATAAAAAGTGTGGAGATGTTTCAGGAGATATGGTGTGTTGGGGGGGGGGGGCTGTCTGTATAGCTGGGGAAGATGTTTTGGATATACGGTTGTAGAAGTGGTGTGTTGTTTGGGGTATTGTGATGTTGGTTTGTATCATGTGGTAGATGGAAAGGTGAGTATGGTACATGTATGCAGTACAGGATATATTTCGGTGTTTTATTTTTAATGGGGGGTGAGTTTTTTCTATTTTTTTATGAAGTGAAAGTTTCAGTAAAGAAAGTCAAAAGTCTCTCTCGCTCTCTCTCTTTTTCTTTATAGCCTCAACAGAGGAGTGATGGAAACCTTCCCCTGCTAGGCTCCTGTTGGGCGAGAAAGGAGTGCGCAAGAAGGGGGATCAACCCCAGGTCTGTGATCGATGGTCGACCCCATCAGGGTCTTACCCTCACAGGCCCAGGGTAAAGCTTCTGTGCCTGTGCATCGCAGAGCTTTTTCCTCTGTGTCTGTGTGGCGTCTGTTGGAGTGACTCTGTCCGTCATCCAATGGCAACACATCTCTATTTATGTACCTAAAACATGGTCTTAGGTTGGTCAAGCCCAAAATGTTGTATTTACACAGTATCATCAAAAATATACCTTTTCCCATGGTCAGATACAGTTACAGGATAGTTGAACACCAAGCACTGTGGACTCCTTTATCATTTTCAGAACAAAGTGTGTGTGTGTTTTGGCAGGGACTAGTTTGTGTACAAAAACACGACATAAACACCAAAGTGATAAAAGTGATAATTGAATCCGGTAAGTGTGATAATTGCATCTCAACATCACAAATTGCCTCACCCGATCTCTCACAGACTTCTTGTTTGCATCCCAAATGACTCCCTATTCCCATAAGGCCTGTTCAAAAAAAAGTGAACTGAATAGGGTATAGGGTGCCATTTGGGACATGTGCATAGATTCCTTATCTCTGCTGTGTGGAGAGAAGTAGAAGTACTTAAGGCAGCTCCGTTTCCTCCCTCCCCTCCTCTTCTACCCTTCCTTCTCCTCGTCAAGTCTGGAGAGGTGAGCATCTCATCTTCTCTCATTAAGCTAATTAGGGAATGAGTGAGAACTCATGTGTGGAAGGAAGGAAGGAAGGAAGGAACGACAGAGCTGTGACTCCTACTAAACCTTTCTTAAAGTGCGTTGGTCACTTTTTATTTTTATTTGTCTCTCCCCGTGAGTCAGTTGGTTGATCTGTCTATCTGTGTGTCTATTTCTGTTTGTGTGTCGATCTCACCTTCCCTCTCTCTCTCTGTGTCTCTCTCTCATACCAATGCACATTGTCTAGATATTTGGGGGAAAGGAACTACGAAATATTCTGCTCTTTATTGTAACACAAATTATATTGGAGACAATCACAATATACATGATCAGATAATGATTGTATGTGAATAGTGTCTGTATGAGAGAAGGAGGGGTTGTGGCTAACCAAGAGAGAGACGGACAATAATTGTCAAAATAAACAGTGAACATTAAACACTAAAAATCAGTTCAGAATTTAGAGAAAAGCTAGATTCATAGATACATCGTGTGTTTTTCAAATGAACTGTATTCATCAGTAGCCTACAAACAGGGGGTCAAATGTACTACAACATAATAACCCTGAACCCGCAGCCATGCTGGAAGTCATTGAATCTCATTTACAGTCAAATCAAATCCAATCCAATTTTATTAGTCACATGAGCCAAATACAACAGGTGAAATGCTTACTTACGAGCCCCTAACCAACAATGCCGTTTCTGTCACGCCCTGAACTGTTTCACCTGTTCCTGTTATTGTATCCAACCCCTCCAGGTGTCGCTTATTTTCCCCAGTGCATTTATCCCTGTGTTTCCTGTCTCTCTGTGCCAGTTCGTCTTGTATGTTTCCAAGTCAACCAGTGTTTTTTTCCCGTTTTCCTTTTTGCATTCTCCTTTTTCTAGTCCTCCCGGTTTTGACCCTTGCCTGTTTCTGGACTTTGTACCCGCCTGCCTGACCATTCTGCCTGCCTTCACCACCAGCCTGTCTGTCACTTTGTACCTCCTGGACTCTGATCTGGTTTTGACCTATTTGTGTCTGTCCACGACCATTCTCTTGCCTACACCTTTGGATTAATAAACATTGTAAGACTCCAACCATCTGCATCCTGTGTCTGCATATGTGTCTCGCCATGTGCCTTGATAGTTTAAAAAAATACAGATAAGAATAAGAGAAAAGTAACAAGTAATTAAAGAGCATCAGTGAAATAACAATAGCGAGACTATATACAGGGGGGTACTGATAGAGTCAATATGCGGTGGCACCGGTTATTTGAGGTAGTATGTACATGTAGGTAGATTTATTAAAGTGACTATGCATAGTTTCTTATGACAAATGTTTTTTGTTTTTAGGGGTGCAACTAGAAACCTTTGGGTTGTCGTAGAATTTATAGCACGGCTTTTGATCCTTGGTTGGGGTCTAAGCATATTATTTGTTGTGATTGCACTAGGTCCAGAGTATGACTGTGGCAGTGAGTAGGTCCGGAGAGACGTTGGACAAAACCCACTGAGCTGATGATGGCTCCGAAAGCCTTTTGGAGTGGGACTGTGGATTTTTCCATATGAATATTAAAGTGATTAAAAAATATATATATTATCTGCCATGACTACAAGTTCCCGATAGGAACTCAGTGAGGAACGCTGTATATGGCCCAGAAGGCCTGTAAACAGTAGCTATAAAAAGTGATTGAGTAGGCTGCATAGATTTCATGACTAGAAGCTCAAAAGACGAAAATGCAGTCATTGAAAAATGAAATTTGCTATCGTAAATGTTAGCAACACCTCCGCCTTTGCGGGATGCACGGGGAGAGTCCTCATTTAACACAGTAAATTCATCAGGCTTGAGCCATGTTTGAGTCAGGTCAATCACATCAAGATTATGATCAGTGATTAGTTCATTGACTATAACTGCCTTGGAAGTGAGGGATCTAACATTAAGTAGCCCTATTTTGAGATGTGAGATATCACAATATCTTTCAATAATGACAGGAATGGAGGAGGTCTTTATTCCAGTGAGATTGCTAAGGCGAACACTGCCATGTTTAGTTTTGCCCAACCTAGATCGAGGCACAGACACGGTCTCAATGGGGTTAGCTGAGCTGACTACACTGACTGTACTAGTGGCAGACTCCACTAAGCTGGCAGGCTGGCTAACACCGGCATAGAAGCTAATGATACAAGTAGTGAGGGAGAAAGTTTCAACTGTACAACCATGTGTTACAATCTGTTTTCAGGTGTAACTACCCGAAAGGGCTCTCGCCCAGTGCTGCTAATCGTTGAAGAACCATCCTCGCCTCATGCACAGTGAGTGTGTTGTAATGTTAATGATACACCATACCTTTGGCAGATCGGTCAGTCTCGCTGTCAAAATTATTGGCATTGGTCTAACCCCGCGGATGTTATTGCCTTTTTATATCACCATGAGAAATGGGCAGGTTAAGTCCTTCCCTATCACTTAGGTTCAAAGGCCTTAATGAACACATATTGGCTCTGCAGAACAAATGTGTGGCCTAGACTCCTCCTGGTTGGTCAGGATGCTAAACCCTAGTGAGACTTAACACCTCCCTTGTGATAATTCCAACGCAGCAACCAAACTGGTCTCAAAGGAGAAGAAGAAGTTTGAGCAAACCCAACTCAGTTACTCTAGGCCTTAGGTGATCAACCCCACGGGACAAACTCTGGAGGGACTTGTGCCCTGGTTTGGGGCCAATGAAAATGCTCATGAAATAGATAGGCTGGGTTATGTTCTTGAAGGATATCTTAATGCAAGCATGTTTGTGTTTAGAGCTACCTCTGCAGAAATGAAACAGAATAGGTTAATGACTTTGCAAAATAGTGCAGCCTTGGATTATCTGTTGGCAGCGCAGGGGGGTGTATGTGCTCTAGTGGGAACTTCATGTTGTACTTTCATTCCAGACTCTACTGTAAATATCTCTACTGCCATAGAACAAGCAGACAAGGTAAGGGGCTCGTTAATGGAAGGAGAGGCTGGAGAAGGTAGCTGGCCTTTTGCATGGCTGACTTCCCTGTTTGGGGCATGGGGAGCAACAGTTTTCCATTGGCTCATCTATGGCCTCGTAATCCTTTTTGCTGTACTACTTATCATTGCTTGTGTTAAACTATGTACCAAAGCGGTTGACACTGTCCTCACTATCCCATTACTTTAAAATGTATGTATGCATGTATGTGTTTGTAACCTTTATTTAATTAGGCAAGTCGGTTAAGAATAGATTCTTATTTACAGTGTCGGCCTACCCCGACCAAACCCGGACAACGCTGGGCCATTTGTGTGCTGCCCTATGGGACTCCCAATCACAGCCAGATGTGATACAGCCTGGAATCAAACTGGGAACTGTAGTAACACCTCTTGCACTGAGATCCAGTGCCTTAGACCGCTGCGCCACTCGGGAGCCTTACCACTGAAGATGAGGCATCAGAGACGTACCCCCCAGAATTGTTTCCCATGCCTGATTACATGTCTGATGAAGATGATGCTAATTAAGAGCATCGGAATGACAATTTCGAGATGATGGCACACCTGGTCTGTAGGCCATGCTAACAGCAAGTATTATGTAAATTGTGTATCTAAGGAGTTTCCTTAGGGTCATTTTCACCATGATAAGCCTTAGCAGTGTGGACAATGTCAACGTGACGATTGTCCTCTTTGTACAGACAAAGAAATGTACTCCTTGTAACTGTTTAAATTATTTGTAACTGTTTTAAATGATTCCCTTAATGTTTTGCACCATGTGAAAAAATAAATAAACTCAGTGGCTCAATGGAAGCCAATTACAAAGATAATGTACAAGTGTATGAAAGCCCTCTCCTACAATGCTTTATATTTTGCTTGGTTGAAGTGTTGCTTAGATTATGAAAAAAATGGCTTACATTATGAATTAATACTTAGATGCTTACTTGTAATTTTGTATTAGATTGAGATTAGTCTCAAAGAGGGGATATGGTTGGGAAATTACAAACTGTTAACTTCTTATGGCTGGGGGCAGTATTGAGTAGCTTGGATGAATAAGGTGCCCAGAGTAGACTGCCTCTACTCAGTCCCAGAAGCTAAGATATGCATAGTATTAGTATATTTGGATAGAAAACACTCTGAAGTTTCTAAAACTGTTTGAATGATGTCTGTGAGTATAACAGAACTCATATGGCAGGCAGAAATCTGATAGAAAAATCCAACCAGGAAGTGGGAAATCTGAGGTTTGTAGGTTTTCAACTCATTGCCTATCGAAGATACAGTGGGATATTGGTCATATTGCACTTCCTAAGGCTTCCACTAGATGTCAACAGTCTTTAGAACCTTRTTTGATGCTTCTACTGTGAAGTTGGGGCGAATGAGAGGGGATTGAGTCAGAGGTTTGGTAGAGAGCCACGAGCTAACCATGCGCATTCACGTGAGAGTTAGCTTGAGTTCCATTGCATTTCTACAGACAAAGGAATTCTCCGGTTGGAACATTATTAAAGATTTATGATAAAAACATCCTAAAGATTGATTCTATACATCATTTGACATGTTTCTACGGACTGTAACGGAACTTTTTGAATTTTCGTCTGCTCGCGCGAATTTGAATTTGTGAACACAAAGGAGGCATTTGGACATAAATTATGAACTTTATCGAACAAATCAAACATTTATTGTGTAACCTGGATTCCTGGGAGTGCATTCTGATGATCATCAAAGGTAAGTGAATATTTATAATGCTGTTTCTGACTTCTGTTGACTACACAACATGGCGGATATCTGTTTGGTTTGTTTTGGTCTCTGAGCGCTGTACTCAGATTATTGCATGGTGTGCTTTTTCGGTAAAGCTTTTTTGAAATCTGACCCAGCGGTTGCATTAAGGAGAAGTTTATCTAAAGTTCCATGTATAACACTTGTATTTTCATCAACATTTATGATGAGTATTTCTGTAAATTGATATGGCTCTCTGCAAAATCACTGGATGTTTTTGGAACTACTGAACATAACGCGCCAATGTATACTGAGATTTTTTATATAAATATGAACTTTATTGAACAAAACATACATGTATTGTGTAACATGAAGTCCTATGAGTGTCATCTGATGAAGATCATCAAAGGTTAGTGATTCATTTTATCTCTATTTCTGCTTTTTGTGATTCCTCTCTTTGGCTGGAAAAATGGCTGTGTTTTTCTGTGACTTGGCGCTGACCTAACATAATAGTTTGTGGTGCTTTCGTCGGTAAGCCTATTTGAAATCGGACACTGTGGTGGGATTAACAAGAAGTGTATCTTTAAAATGGTGTAAAATACTCGTATGTTTGAGGAATTGTAATTATGAGATTTCTGTTTGAATTTGGCGCCCTGCACTTTCACTGGCTGTTGTCATATCGAAGCCATAAGTTAAGCATATGCGCTGTATAAGCCTTAACCTTTTCACATGTGACTTCCAAATATCTCTAACAGTTGCCCCTGAGTGAGTTTTTTCATGCGCGCGATGTCAGAATGCTCCCACTGTTCCAAAATGTGATTGTTACGCAACAGTACAGTTACCCGCACTGCCATCAAACCAAGGCACGCTGCCTGCAAATTATCAATAGGCTATGTTTCAACTTGTAGTCCATTTCACTCTTGCGGACAATTTATGTTTGAGGTTTTACTGAGCGGACAAACTTATCTCTTCAACGTGAGCCCAAGCACTTCCCTAGTGTTTTCCCAGATCAATGATGAAGACATTGTGCAGAACAGGCCTTGCACAAATGTTTTCCCCCAGCATATTTTCTGGCTGGCGCCCGCATTGCCTTCTTGATTGTTTGTCTAACAAATTGGACTTTGGACATGTGTGCGTTCCTATCAAAGTAAGTGGCTTATTTTCTGTATTTTCTGCTGTCGTTTCATGTTTTCAAGTACTACTGACAAATCATGCATTCTGATTCTTGCTTAGATTGTAATGGACACATACAGTGGGGCAAAAAAGTATTTAGTCAGCCACCAATTGTGCAAGTTCTCCCACTTAAAAAGATGAGAGAGGCCTGTCATTTTCATCATAGGTACACTTCAACTATGACAGACAAAATGAGAAAAAAAATCCAGAAAATCACATTGTAAGATTTTTAATGAATTTATCTGCAAATTATGGTGGAAAATAAGTATTTGGTCAATAACAAAAGTTTATCTCAATACTTTGTTATATACTCTTTGTTGGCAATCGGACAGAGGTCAAACGTTTTCTGTAAGTCTTCACAAGGTTTTCACACACTGTTGCTGGTATTTTGGCCCATTCCTCCATGCAGATCTCCTCTAGAGCAGTGATGTTTTGGGCTGTTGCTGGGCAACACGGACTTTCAACTCCCTCCAAAGATTTCTATGGGGTTGAGATCTGGAGACTGGCTAGGCCACTCCAGGACCTTGAAATGCTTCTTACGAGCCACTCCTTCGTTGCCCGGCGCGTGTGTTTGGATCATTGTCATGCTGAAAGACCCAGCCACGTTTCATCTTCAATGCCCTTGCTGATGGAAGGAGGTTTTCACTCAAAATCTCACGATACATGGACCCATTTATTCTTTCCTTTACACGGATCAGTCGTCCTGGTCCTTTGCAGAAAAACAGCCCCAAAGCATGATGTTTCCACCCCCATGCTTCACAGTAGGTATGGTGTTCTTTGGATGCAACTCAGCATTCTTTGTCCTCCAAACACGACGAGTTGAGTTTTTACCAAAAAGTTCTATTTTGGTTTCATCTGACCATATGACATTCTCCCACATCTTCTTCTGGATCATCCAAATGCTCTCTAGCAAACTTCAGACGGGCCTGGACATGTACTGGCTTAAGCAGGGACACGTCTGGAACTGCAGGATTTGAGTCCCTGGCGGCGTAGTGTGTTACTGATGGTAGGCTTTGTTACTTTAGTCCCAGCTCTCTGCAGGTCATTCACTAGGTCCCCCCGTGTGTTCTGGATTTTTGCTCACCGTTCTTGTGATCATTTTGACCCCACGGGTGAGCTCTTGCGTGGAGCCCCAGATCGAGGGAGATTATCGTGGTCTTTGTATGTCTTCCATTTCCTAAAAATTGCTCCCACAGTTGATTTCTTCAAACCAAGCTGCTTACCTATTGCAGATKCAGTCTTCCCAGCCTGGTGCAGGTCTACAATTTTGTTTCTGGTGTCCTTTGACAGCTCTTTGGTCTTGGCCATAGTGGAGTTTGGAGTGTGACTGTTTGAGGTTGTGGACAGGTGTCTTTTATACTGATAACAAGTTCAAACAGGTGCCATTAATACAGGTAACAAGTGAAGGACAGAGGAGCCTCTTAAAGAAGAAGTTACAGGTCTGTGAGAGCCAGAAATCTTGCTTGTTTGTAGGTGACCAAATACTTATTTTCCACCATAATTTGCAAATAAATTCATTAAAAATCCTACAATGTGATTTTCTGGATTTTTTTTCTCATTTTGTCTGTCATAGTTGAAGTGTACCTATGATGAAAATTACAGGCCTCTCTCATCTTTTTAAGTGGGAGAACTTGCACAATTGGTGGCTGACTAAATACTTTTTTGCCCCACTGTATGATGTGTGTAAAAAACTTGAATATTGTACTGATTATGATGAGCTAATGGTAAGTTATTTGCCGGCTATGTGTGGCACCATGTTTGTTGATATCATACAATGCGTTCTGTTTGTCACTTAAGCGTCTGTCAGACCAAAGATGTTATATCAAGGGACAACTCTGACAAATACCAGTTAAAATCATGACGTCAATGATCTTCAGCTCAGAAAGTCGGAGCTCTAGAAAGAGGCCCTAGTTCCGAGTTAGATGACCGTTCCAAACATTTTTTCCCCCGAGTTCCCAGTTGTCTTGAACATGGCATCAGATTGTAACTTTGGTACCTTAGTGTTGCCAGCTAAGACCCCCCCCCCCCCCCTTTTCTTCGGGGTGATTTGTATTTAGCGTATAACCTTCTCTTGTGTTTGCCATTATAGTAGTATTTCCTGCATCATATCCCCCCACGATACCTCCCCCATTTCTACCCCCCACGGACTTGAAAACCACACACAAATTAAATTAACCGGCCCACAAACCCCCCTAAAATGGTTCCATCCCTTTTTAGCTTTTGCGCTACAGTTAGTCTAGGCAGTAGGCTTGTATTTGATGTGATGATCTGTGAGGTGAAAACATTTAATTTCTTTTTGATTTGTCAAAAACGGTTAACGACTTGTCAAGTCATGTGCTCCTGTTTCTTGTATGCTGAAAAGTGGCTAAACTAAGTTCATATTTTTCAGGCAATGAGCGCAGCCATCTTTGACTTTGTTTATTCGTGTTTTATGATGGCATTCTGGGATTAGGGAGTTTTTGCTTGTCAAATGTAACAAACATGGCTGCCATCATAAAGAATGTAGCTGCTGTTAGCTTAGCTAACACACATACTGCCGTTATCACTTGTTTGTACGCTATGTTCCCGCCATGATCTCACACGCATTCTAAACTGCCACATAGACCAAAGAGGTTGTATTTTCCTATAAAGGCTGAGATCCAACTCTTGTTTGTTGGGCTCTTAACTCTGCATCTTTTGAGTCATTGTTAACCGCTCCAAAATTGCAATTCTTATAATAAAATAAGGTAAGTTGTTTCGAAGAATCTGCTGTCTCTCTTTCTAAATGGTTATAATTTCCATGACAATGCGTTGTAAATGTATTAATAACAAATCAAATAGAGTTGTTAGCACATTTTAGAAACAGCCCGCCCGCTCCTTTACATTCACCTGCTTCGGGGGATCACACACACACACACAGGTACACATACACACATGTAGTACCCTGTTAAAATCATGTATTAGAAACACTGTTGAGCATATTTTGTAATTACATTCCATCAAACAAATGTGTTTCTTTCAAGTGCAAACTTCAAAGAAAATACATGTCAATCATTTGGGAATCACTGTTTGGTGGAATTCTATAATGTACTGTCCAGTTAATTTGTTTGACCTTTGAGTTCGTGTAAATTGCAGTAACCTGGTTTTGTTTAGCCAATGAGAAGCCTTGCTAAGTTTTGGGAAAGCCGTGTGAACTCTGGGTTTACTTTGCACAGGACTTTTGGGGCTCTCAGGCTCGTGATGCTGCTCGAGAAGAGACAACACTGTTGTTGACTTTACACTTTTACATCTGTGAAGATACAACACTGTTGCTTAATCTTGCTGCTTGAGTAGCATTGGGTTCCCATTCAATTGCTGAGTCATTTGTCTTAGTTGCGCTCCCAACACGTGCCAACATTAGTTTGCAAGACTGAGTTTTAAGAGTGCACTCTACACAAGGTTTGGTTTTTATTACTTTAAATTGTGATTGTGTTATGTTAGAGATCACTATACTCTTAATACGTTTTAGTCAAATTGCATTCCGTGTGTTGTATTTTCCTTAAGTCATTGTTATTGCATGGGATGGGATGGGATGGGAGAACAGTCTGAAAACAGTAACCTAAGCCTTTATATATATATATTAGTAATATCCCTCTCGTTTTCCCAGAGTGAATCAATATCATTCAAGTTAATTTACTGAGATGTAGTGCCATCCAAATGACTGCGGTCTCAGTAATAACCGTTCGAATAGCAAAACGACGGTTTATTTTCATGACGGTCTTCATCCATAACCATCGGCTACACAGATATACGGTAATTGTGTCAGCCCTACTGAGATGTAATTTTCACCATTATTCACATGCTGATTCACCTGAGCCTTGTGGTGAGGGGGTTACACACACAAATGCACACACACGCGCAAACACACAGGCATGCATGTTCACACACACAGTATAAACACACAGCCTAGCACACACTATCACGCCTAAAACACCTGATGGAAATGCCACTCTTGATCTCCCTATCTGGTGGAAATAAATTAAGAAAAACATCCCCAGTGCAAGGGTCCTGATAAGGACCGCTCCCTCCCTCTACGGGCAACCTGTTGCCTTTCGGCATTTCCCAGTCACAGACAGATCAGCGCAGATAAAAACCTCTTCATGTTCTCACACACATGTTCACAAGCACGGCTCAGGTGGGGTTATTTCCCTTATTTTATCTCTCTCTCGCTTTCTTTTCGGTGTTGTTCTTATGTGTTTCTGTTCTTCTATGACAACAAAAGAAGGAATGTAATTCAAGCCATGCCAAAGCAATTATGAGCATGCAGCACGACGAGCCGCCTGATGTGATGTGCATGATTTTAAAAAGAGGACCCTAAGTGCAGACACCCCTGAAATGACTAAAGGATGAATTCAGAATAACAATACAAATGCACAGTCATGATAGGTTGTCCTGCCATTTGCCTGAAATCCTATTTAGATCATGTGATGTTGGGTTGCGAAATGGCAGTGATTTTCCCCACATTCTCAGGTTTTCCAGAATTTTTTTTATACAGATTTTTCTGTATATTCCCTCTTGGTTTTAGGAATATTCCAACCAGCATTTCTGAAATAACTTGTGGATTTTGGGAAAGATACAGTAGGTAAGTCCTGCATCAAAAAATTTAATGAATTTAAAAAAAATTGTATTTAGCCCCTAGCCATAACTTGCTTCTTTATACATTAGCTATTGTTTTCATCAGTTGAGCGTTCAGTGAGTTTTCCATCCCTTGACGATATCATGTCTTATATAAGACAGGAGATGTATTGTGTAGAGGTATGCCCATATGTGTCTGGATCTCTCAAGTGAGGCGCAAGACGGACTTTCCTCAATAACAACAAAAAATGCTACTTTTTTTCAGAAATTAATTATTGTACATGTGAACTTTCATCATGCTTAATTACAAACCCGTAGGTGATCTATAAATATGAATACATTTTTTTTAAATTATGAGCCTAGTATCATTGAGCCAGACATTGCAGAGTTTCGCTACACTCGCAATAACATCTGCTAACCATTAGTATGTGACATATAAAATTTGATTTGATGACAGTGGGTAGTGCATATGGTCAAGCTCCCTGCCATCCAGGACCTCTATACCAGGTGGTGTCAGAGGAAGGCCCTCAACATTTTCAAAGACTCCAGCCACCCTAGTCATAGACTGTTCCCTCTGCTACCGCACAGTAGTGACAGTCTAGGTCCAAAAGGCTTCTTAACAGCTTCTACTCCAAAGCCATAATACTCCTCAACAGTTTTGTCGCACCTGGACTACCCTGCTGTGTGGTCATGTCCGGCAGGGAAGGACATAGGTCAGTTGCAGTTGGTCCAGAGCAAAGCAGCGCGTATTGCACTTATATGTACATGGAGGGAAAGTGTCAGTAACATGCATGTCTCTCCTGGCTAAAAGTTGAGGAGAGATTGACTGCATTACTATTGGTCATTCTGCAGGGTATTGATGTGTTGAAGGTACCGAACTTGAAGGTACCGAACTGTTCAAGCAGCTGGCACGGAGTTCAGACCATCATCGGTACAACATAAGATGTGCAACCACAGGTCTCTTCACAGTCCCCAGGTCCTTGAACATAGGCTGGGAAAGGCACAGTATTAAATAGAGCATTGACTACATGGAACTCTCTATCACCCCAGGTAACTCAAGCTTGTCACGTCTACTCCTGCTCCTCCCCTCCGGCGTTTGACGTCGCCGGAATACTAACCACTGGTCCTGGGATCCATCATTACGCACACCTGGCATCATCATTACGCGCACCTGGCATCATCATTACGCGCACCTGCAGATCATCATGATACTCACCTGGACTTCCTGATTACCTCCTCTATATCTGTCACTCCCTTGGGTTCCTTCCTCATTCAATATTGTTCCTGTTTTCATGCGTAAACGCCTGTCGTTTATGTTTGTCGTTTCATGTCGTTTCATGTTTGTTGTTTTATTAAATGTTGCACCTGCTTCTCGACTGGCAGCGTCTCCGTTACAAAGCTAGCAATAAAAACGGATAAATAGCACCTTATTGTACCAAAGGGTACTGTGAAGAGACACAGCCATTTTATATAATGTATCTTGTATTGTAATTTGCACTCTGTCACGTTCTGACCATAGTTCTGTTTTTCTTGTTTTAGTGTTTGGTCAGGACGTGAGCTGGGTGGGCATTCTATGTTGTGTGTCTAGTTTGTCTGTTTCTATGTTTGGCCTAATATGGTTCTCAATCAGAGGCAGGTGTTTGGTATTGTCTCTGATTGGGAATCATATTTAGGTGGCTTGTTTTGTATTGGGATTTTGTGGGTGGTTGTTTCCTGTCTTTGTGTTTTCTCTGCACCAGATAGGGCTGTATCCGTTTGCCACATTTTGTTATTTTGTATTTGTAAGTGTTCACTGTTTTTCGTCTTAATTAAATATGTTGAGGAAGGCTGCTGTTACAGAACCACCCACCAAACTCGGACCAAGCAGCGTGGCTACGGGCAGCAGCAGCAGCAGCAGCAGCGAGTTCAGGAATGGACATGGGAGGACGAGCTGGACGGTAAAGGACCCTGGGCAGAGCCAGAGGAATATCGCCGCCCCAAAGCGGAGCTGGAGGCAGCGAAAGCGGAGAGGCGGCGTTTTGAGGAGCTAGCTCGGCAGCGTGAGCAGGATCTGGGTTATACCACTTGGGAGGAAATAGACAGGTGGTAGATCGACCCAGGGAGAGTGCCGGAGCCCGTCTGGGATTCCATGGAGCAATGTGCAGAGGGATACCGGCGAATGAGGTTAGCACGACGCGGTAGGAAGCCCGAGAAGAAACCCCAAACATTTCTTGGGGGGGCTAAAGGGGAGTGTAGCTGGGTCAGGTAGGAGACTTGAGCCAACTCCCCCTGCTTACCGTAAGGAGCCAAGGATGGAACCAGAGCTGGTGAGGGCGGTATTGGAGGTGAGCGAAGTATCAAATCAAATCAAATCAAGTTTATTTTATATAGCCCTTCGTACATCAGCTAATATCTCGAAGTGCTGTACAGAAACCCAGCCTAAAACCCAAAACAACAAGCAATGCAGGTGTAGAAGCACGGTGGCTAGGAAAAACTCCCTAGAAAGGCCAAAACCTAGGAAGAAACCTAGAGAGGAACCAGGCTATGAAGGGTGGCCAGTCCTCTTCTGGCTGTGCCGGGTGGAGATTATAACAGAACATGGCCAAAATGTTCATAAATGACAAGCATGGTCAAATAATAATCAGGAATAAATGTCAGTTGGCTTTTCATAGCCGATCATTAAGAGTTGAAAACAGCAGGTCTGGGACAGGTAGGGGTTCCATAACCGCAGGCAGAACAGTTGAAACTGGAACAGCAGCAAGGCCAGGTGGACTGGGGACAGCAAGGAGTCATCATGCCCGGTAGTCCTGACGTATGGTCCTAGGGCTCAGGTCCTCCGAGAGAGAGAAAGAAAGAGAGAAGGAGAGCATACTTAAATTCACACAGGACACTGGATAAGACAGGAGAAGTACTCCAGATATAACCAACTCACCCTAGCCCCCCGACACATAAACTACTGCAGCATAAATACTGGAGGCTGAGACAGGAGGGGTCAGGAGACACTGTGGCCCCATCCGATGATACCCCCGGACAGGGCCAAATAGGAAGAATATAACCCCACCCACTTTGCCAAAGCACAGCCCCCGCACCACTAGAGGGATATCTCAACCACCAACTTACAATCCTGAGACAAGGCTGAGTATAGCCCACAAAGATCTCCACCACAGCACAAACCAAGGGGGGGCGCCAACCCAGACAGGAAGATCACGTCAGTAACTTGGTCACTCAAGTGACGCACCCCGCCTAGGGACGGCATGAAAGAGCACCAGTAAGCCAGTGACTCAGCCCCTGTAATAGGGTTAGAGGCAGAGAATCCCAGTGGAGAGAGGGGAATCGGCCAGGCAGAGACAGCAAGGGCGGTTCGTTGCTCCAGAGCCTTTCCGTTCACCTTCACACTCCTGGGCCAGACTACACTCAATCATATGACCTACTGAAGAGATAAGTCTTCAGTAAAGACTTAAAGGTTGAGACCGAGTCTGCGTCTCTCACATGGGTAGGCAGACCATTCCATAAAAATTTAGATCTATAGGAGAAAGCCCTGCCTCCAGCTGTTTGCTTAGAAATTCTAGGGACAATTAGGAGGCCTGCGTCTTGTGACCGTGTAGGTATGTACGGCAGGACCAACTCGGAAAGATAGGTAGGAGCAAGCCCATGTAACGCTTTATAGGTTAACAGTAAAACCTTGAAATCAGCCCTTGCCTTAACAGGAAGCCAGTGTAGGGAAGCTAGCACTGGAGTAATATGATCAAATTTCTTGGTTCTAGTCAGGATTCTAGCAGCCGTATTTAGCACTAACTGAAGTTTATTTAGTGCTTTATCCGGGTAGCCGGAAAGTAGAGCATTGCAGTAGTCTAACCTAGAAGTAACAAATGCATAGATACATTTTTCTGCATCATTTTTGGACAGAAAATGTCAGATTTTTGCCATTTTTGCAAAGTAGAAACTGTGAAGGATCTAATGGGGAAATTGGAGGAGAAAGAAATGAGGGATTTGCTGGTTCTTTCTCACCTGGCATTGACACTTTATCTTCTATTTTTTATATATTAATACCTTTCTATTGACAAATTAATACGGCACTGTTGAGAAAGAGCTTTTCACTGTACTGTCTACACCTTTTGTATCCTGTGCATGTCACATATAAACTTTGATACGGTTTGATTTGATATATAGTGTGTTTACCAGAGACAATGTGAAGAACAACATGCTAGGATATAGAGCAAGGACTAGATACAAATGTATTTTTACCTGGTGATTTTCCTACTTTCACCACTTGTTTACTGCACTTCTTTAATAACCACTTAAAGAGATGGGTGGGACTAAGGCTTAAGAGGGTGTGAACGATGCTGAATGAGTGTACTAAAAAATATATATTGATCAAGTGTGAAACACTTTCATGGGAATTTTCTGGTAATTGTCTACAAGGTAGATTAACAGGTTTATTAGCATAACATTGCCATGTTTCCCCAACTGCAGTGTAGAAAAAAAATAACCTTGGAAATGGTATATAAGGCTCAAATTTTTATTAAATTTTTTTATTTCACCTTTATTTAACCAGGTAGGCCAATTGAGAAAAAGTTCTAATTTACAACTGCGACCTGGCCAAGATAAAGCAAAGCAGTGCAACACAAACAGAGTTACACATGGGATAAACAAACGTAAAGTCAATAACACAATTGAAAAATCTATATACAGTGTTTGCAAATGTAGTAAGATTAGGGAGGTAAGGCAATAAATAGGCCATAGTGGCGAAATAATTACAATTAGCATTAACACTGGAGTGATGGATGTGCAGAAAATGAATGCGCAAGTAGAGATACTGGGGTGCAAAGGAGCAAAAAATAACAATATGGGGATTAGGTAGTTGGGTGGGCTATTTACAGATGGGCTGTGTACAGGTGCAATGATCGGTAAGCTGCTCTGACAGCTGATGCTTAAAGTTAGTGAGGGAGATATAAGACTCCAGCTTCAATGATTTTTGCAATTTGTTCCAGTCATTGGCAGCAGAGAACTAGAAGGAAAGACGGCCAAAGGAGGTGCTACGGGTGGGTGCTGCTATGGTGATCAGTGAGATGAGATAAGGCAGGGCTTTAACTAGCAAAGACTTATAGATGACCTGGAGCCAGTGGGTTTGGCGACGAATATGAAGCGAGGGCCAGCCAACGAGAGCATACAGGTTGCAGTGGTGGGTGGTATATGGGGCTTTGGTGACAAAATGGATACCACTGTGATAGACTACATTCAACTTGCTGAGTAGAGTGTTGGAGGCTATTTTGTCAAATACATCGCCGAAGTCAAGGATCGGTAGGATAGTCAGTTTTACGAGGGTATGTTTGGCAGCATGAGTGAAGGATGCTTTGTTGCGAAATAGGAAGCCTGTCCAGATTTAATTTTGGATTGGAGATGCTTAATGTGAGTCTGGAAGGAGAGTTTACAGTCCAACCAGACACCTAGGTATTTGTAGTTGTCCACATATTCTAAGTCAGAACCGTCTAGAGTAGTGATGCTAGACGGGCGGGTGGGTGCAGGCAGCGATCGGTTGAAGAGCATGCATTTAGTTTTACTAGCATTTAAAAGCAGTTGGAGGCCACGGAAGGAGTGTTGTATAGCATTGAAGCTCGTCTGGAGGTTTGTTAACACAGTGTCCAAAGAAGGGCCAGAAGTATACAGAATGGTGTCGTCTGCATAGAGGTGGATCAGAGAATCACCAGGAGCAAGAGCGACATCATTGATGTGTACAGAGAATAGAGTCGGCCCGAGAATTGAACCCTGTGGCACCCCCATAGAGACTGGCAGAGGTCCGGACAACAGGCCCTCCGATTTGACACACTGAACTCTATCTGAGAAGTAGTTGGTGAACCAGGCGAGGCAGTCATTTGAGAAACCAAGGCTGTTGAGTCTGCCGATAAGAATGCGGTGATTGACAGAGTCGAAAGCCTTGGCCAGGTCGATGAAGATGGCTGCACAGTATTGTCTTTTATCGATGGCGGTTGTGATATCGTTTAGGACCTTGAGCGGGTTGAGGTGCACCCATGACAAGGTCGGAACCCAGATTGCATAGGGGAGAAGGTACGGTGGGATTCGAAATGGTCGGTGATCTGTTTGTTAACTTGGCTTTCGAAGACTTTAGAAAGGCAGGGTAGGATAGATATAGGTCTGTAACAGTGTGGGTCTAGAGTGTCTCCCCCTTTGAAGAGGGGGATGACCGCGGCAGCTTTCCAATCTTTGTGGATCTCAGACGATACAAAAGAGAGGTTGAACATGCTAGTACAGGGGTTGAATTGCAAACAATTGCAACAATTGCAACAAATCATGTCCAATCAATTGAATTTATCACATGTGGACCCTAATTAAGTGGTAGAAACATCTCAAGGATGATCAATGAAAACAGGATGGAACTTAGCTCAATTTCGAGTCTCATAGCAAAGGGTCTGAATACTTATGCTTTTTCATTATGGGGTGTTGTGTGTAGATTGATGATCAATTTGTTTTATTTAATCAATTTTGGAATAAGGCTGTAACGTATTAACCAACACAACTGCAAAGCACACACTGCACCACAAATGACCTTTGTCAAACTCTTCTTTTTTCTGAGTTCAACTTCATTGTTATTGCCTGTACTGTGATTTTGTCCCATCTTTTTTTACACTGCCCAACCAATATCTCTTTTTACACAGTGTTCACCCATTTCCCCTTTCTCCTGTCTCTCCAGTGGTTGTCAGTGTCTAGTGGACCGCTGTGAAATGCCAGATGTCAGGTTGACGGGCGTGGTGTCACCCCTGTGCCATCACATTGCTGAAGCGACAAGCCGTCACTGTGTATGTGTGTGTCTGTGTGTGTGCTGCATGTGTGGGCTGCATGTGTGTGTGTACGCATAAGAGAGACGGACGAGGTGGCTGAAAGGAAAGGCCCGGGGGTGAGGGGAGGAAAGGTCAAGAGAGGAATGGACAGAGTGAGGCTGTAGATAAAAGGAGAGGAGGCAGTGGTGGCCACAGGAAAGAGAACAGGCAGCTGGAGAGAGATGATTAAACAAGGGAAAGAGGGAAAAAAGAGAGACAGTGGTGTCTGGGAGCAGAAGCAAGGACAGACACAAGAAAAAGAGAGAGAGAGAGAGAGAGAGAGAGAGAGATTGAGAAGGGAAGAGTGGGAGAGAACAGAACGGCAGATAGACTAAAAGAACAGGACAAATTAATGGATTTTTTCATTTTTTTTTAAGACAGAAAGGGCATTATTGAAAAAGTAAAAGAGAGAACAGAAAGAGGGGGATTATGGGAGATAGCAATGACAGCAAAGCGGATAGGAATTAAAAGAGAAGGACGGAGAGAATATGAGGGGTAGATGGTGAAGGATACACTGAGTTCTGAAAGACCTTAGCATTGTCACAGAGCGGAGGGAAAGACAACGTTATCTTCTTTCTTGCTAAAGACATGCAGGCTAAAGACATGCCCACAGCCCAACTAGATTCAATGGCTGATACAATGATAGATATTCACATAAGCATAATGCCATACTGTGTTCGATCTTGTCTAGCCATCTTGTGTCAAGAGGACGACAATGAATATATATGTCCCAGACTTTATTGTGTGTTATCCTCCATGATTTTATTCATGTGCATGTATGGCTTTTAAGTTTTATGTCTGCTTGTTTTTTTAAATAGTCGAATTAATAAACTAAACTAAACTAAACTAAGCAGGCAAGGTGTCCAGAGCCTTACAAATTATCTATAATAGTAGTTGCCCATCCGTGATTTGAACCTACAATTCTCTGGCAGTATATCTAGCATAATAATCATTGCCCTGTATTCTATTGGCTGATGCAGTATTTGGGTTATTTATGAGAGCCGCTAATTCCAAAGGTGTCTGACCCCGGACCCTTATGAATATTGATAGTGTTGGAATGATAGGGTTGGTATGCAATCACTTCCTTAGCAACCAGACAATTAAACATAGGTTGATGACTAGGGTAGAAAATTTACTTATTTCAACAGAACACCTCAACACACCCCGACGGCGCCAAACGGCAGCACTAACTCTCCGAAGCAACCTTGTTGACTCTCTAATTTGTGCTCGTTTAGCTGGCAAATGAAAGGTGTGCATTGGTGCACACTAAGGAGAAAAGAACGTCTAAGAGAAAAATGTGACAGTTTTCGCCTCGAGACAGCGTTGAACACCAGCCAGGGAGTTGTATGACTCACGACGATGTGGCTCCTGACTCACTGACCGACGCGACCCACAGACCACAGCCCAGGGGTGTCCTTGCGATCCCGCCGCAACTGAGGACTCACGTTACTGTACTGTATTACATGTACGGGCTGTCAAGTAAGTCAGGTGGAAATGTATATGTAGCTATATAGGTTTTCTCTGATTTGCACAAAACATTAGGAACAGCTTCCTAATATTGAGTTGCACCTGCCATTTCCCTCAGAACAGCCTCAATTCGTCGAGGCATGGACTCTACAAGGTCTCGAAAGCATTCCACAGAGATGCTGGCCATGTTGACTCCAATGCTTCCCACAGTTGTGTCAAGTTGGCTGGATGTCCTTTGGGAGATGGACCATTCTTGATACACACGGGAAACTGTTGAGTGTGAAAAACCCAGCAGCTTTGCAGTTCTTGCAGTTCTTGACACACTCAAGGAACTTCAATCTTTTGTCTGGCGCATTCCTTAGCAACCATTTTCTGAATGGCACGCACACAATCCATGTCTCAACTGTCTCAAGGCTTAAAAATCCTTCTTTCACCGGTCTCCTCCCCTTCATCTACACTGATTGAAGTAGATTTAACAGGTGACATCAATAAGGGATCAAAGCTTTCATAATGTAAACAGTATGTAGGTTAGGTTAATTAATAGTAGCAGTGTTGCTCATGTAGCATCATGCTCTATAGGCCCCTGGCTGGCTCTTATCTTAGTAGCTATCACTGCGCACGTTGGTGTCAGCATTTGACTGACATCCGCTTGACTGGCATAACTCTTTCTTTCTCACTCACTCATTCACTCACTCACTCACTCACTCACTCACTCACTCACTCACTCACTCACTCACTCACTCACTCTCGCTATCTTTTCCATATCTCTCTCGCCCTTGCTCTGTGTCGCTGTCTCTGTGTGAGTTAGAGATCCTAATAATGAAATTCATTACTAGTACAGATAGGGAGTAACACCCTTTTAGAGATCCGTGTCGAAAATCAATCACAGGCAGTTGGAGTGTGGAATGTTCCCCGTGGTGCTCTCTCTCTGACTTTCTTTCTCTCTCACACACACACACACAGACACACACACACACACACACACATACAGAGAAAGACAGATACACAAACACAAACAGACACACACACACACACACACAAAGTGGTTGATGTGGCCCCGAACAGCCACTGTGTTATTGTCAAAGGAGGGGGATTTATTCTTCAGGTGGGGGTGATACGATCCGTTGGATGACCTTGCTGCATCGAATGTGTTTCTATGGTGCTATCTATACTGAGGTTGACAAAAACACACCAAGAAAGAGAGTTTGGGCACCTATTTGATTTAAGGGTGAAAGAAGGAGTTTCTCAGGTTGTGTGTCGCCGCCCGCATTGATTTCTGATGTTGAAAGAAAAATGTTGATACAAGGTCAGTGGTCTGGGTCTGGCTCCATGAAACTAAAGAGGGTGGAGAGATTAAAACTAAATTAGTCTCTGTTTACAGGGTGGAACCCGAGCCTGCTTTTAATTCCAGAGGGACAGTTGAACAGGGTGCACCTATAATGTGCTATCACCAACCCACGTCAAACAACCCACGCCAAACAACCCACGTCAAACAACCCACGTCAAACAACCCACGTCAAACAACCCACGCCAAACAACCCACGTCAAACAACCCACGCCAAACAACCCACGCCAAACATTGAACCAGTATATACAAACCTTATGGGTACCATACTATATCGGGTCAAAGGGACACAAGCTTAGTTCACTCTGAGAACTTTGTAGTCCTAAAAATACAGTACTCAATCAAAAAAATATATATAAGCCGCCCCGAGTAAGGTCAAATCAATAGAATAAATATCAGTAGAAATAACAGCTAGACTCGGAGTCGGCAGGCCCATTCTTGCAGTTCTGTCTGACGCAATCTGAATGTTTCCTTAGGTCTCGAGCACTGAATTACTCGAAGGAGCAAAGGTTGGGTGGTACCTGAGATTGAAATAGGAGGAAGTAGGTGAAAAAAAAAAGGAGCATCTATTTGGACCTTACCAGGTCTCCCTATAGAAAATGATGTTACACAATATGGAGTTACACTGAAACATTTCCCACAAAGCATTACCACTCGGGCCCCCCAGGTCACACCTAGACCACTGCCGTTCAATGCTTGTCTCTGAAATGCGTAGAAGGTTGACGTGCAGTGCAACGGTATGCAATTTGCAGTAATGCGTACATTAATAAGTATCGGCCATTCTGAAGGCCCTAAGAAAAAACAGAAACTCTCCTTGCATTCATCCTCAGTGTTGGTAAGACCAGGTTCCGTTTCAGAGCTTTAAGAACATGGCCCTGCAAGTGTTTATGTGCCTGTTTTGTGTGATCTCTGCAAATGACGCTAATGGAAGGAATCCCCAAGGGACACTACTGTACAGAAAACATTAACTTGTCTGCTTGTTTTCAAGGTGCAGTACATCCGCTGCATTGTCAAGTTTTAAAGTGGCAGTACTTCTCCTGCATTTGCTTGTTTTAAAGTTGCCGTACTTCTCCTGCATTTGCTTGTTTTAAAGTTGCCGTACTTCTTCTGCATTTGCTTGTTTTAAAGTTGCCGTACTTCTCCTGCATTTGCTTGTTTTAAAGTTGCCATACTTCTCCTGCATTTGCTTGTTTTAAAGTTGCCGTACCTCCCACTGCATTCCCTTTTTTTAAAGGTGAGGTATTTCCACTGTGTTCACTTGTTTTATAGCTGCAGTACCTTCGCAACATTCACTTTGTTTAAAGATTCAGTACAGAGTAGAGACACACTATACCACTAGAGGTTAAAGACTTCCTCCAGCCATTTCTGAACTTTTACTGTTGAAAAGCGACATCCCAAGTATAAATACAATAAAGTACACACACACTTTTTTTTTGCTAAATAGTGTTTTTTATAGACACAATTGCATACTTCAAGGAGTAGGGCACATATGTCAGAGTCAAGGCCCGCGGGCCACATCCGGCCCGCGAGAAGGTTTTTTACGGCCCCTGGGATGATCTTGATTTATTATTAGAACCGGCCCGCAGACCGCAGCAAGCCGGCAGCCCGCAGATCTTTTACACGCACCAATACTACATTTCCCACAATGCAAYGGTGACGCACCGAGCAGTAGGCTGCTTCATTTCAATATTTATTGGCACAGCAGTCGTCAGCATCACAGTAAAATTAACTTTCAGATACCCATCAAAAATGGCAAAACGGAAGGTGGACACTGAGAACCGGGGGTTTCAAACAAGGTGGGAGTCGGAGTATAAGGTAGAAAGTAACATGCAGTGAAAACAAATATTAAACTTTAACTTTTAAACTTGAACTGAGTAAAACTCTAAATATGTGATTGCACAGTAATGTTCACTTGTTTGAGGTTGAGGGTGATACTTGGTGGTGTCCCATCTTTTCCACAAGTTCATCAATGTTCGGGGTAAGGCTCTGAGCTGAGGAAATCCTCAGAATTGAGTGGAGGTGTTCAGCAGTAAGTCGACTTCTGTGTGATGTTTTGTTCAGGTTCATCAAAGAAAACAGTTGTTCACACAGGTATGTGCTGCCAAACATAGACAACGTTTGAGCAGCCTGGATGGCAGCTGGGGCATTGTGTCGGGGAGGAAACGGGCGAACTCCGCAGCACCCACTGCCGCATATTTTGCCCTCAGTGCATCATTGCATTGGAGGTCAATCAACTCCATTTGGAGGTTTGGTGGTGGACTTTCCACGTCAAAGCAAATGGGTTACCGAGCAGTTCCAACCTGCTTTTTTTGTGCTTCAAAGTCAGCAAATCGGCGTCGAAAGTCAGCGGCAAGCATACCTATTTTATCAGCACTGTCGTGCGTCGGGAACGCACTGGTAGAGAGCTTCTCTTTCATGGTCTGGCAGCTGGAAAGTGGCTCAATTTTCTTTCCGCATCTGCGTCTCCCACAGAGTCAGTTTGGTTTTAAATGCCTTCACTGTACTGTACATATCAGAGATGACATGATCCCGACCCTGCAGCTGCAAGTTCATTGCATTCAGATGACTCGTAATGTCAACCAGAAAAGCCATTTCACACAGAAACATTTCGTCTCGGAGTTGTGTTGTGTCTTTCCCTTTGCTGTCCAAGAACAGACAAATCTCCTCACGAAGCTCGAACATCTTTGAAGCACCTTTCCCTGGCTTAGCCATCGCACCTCTGTGTGATAAGGCAAATCACCATGCTCCGTTTCTACTCCGTCAGAAATGCCTTGAACTGGCGGTGATTCAAACCTTTGGCTCTGATAAAGTTAACTGTGCGCGTGATGATGCTCATTACATGCTCCATTTTCAAGGCTTTACCGCACAACGCTTCCTGGTGTATGATACAATGATAAGCTGTCAGCTCACCTGTCGCGTTTTCCTCTTGCATCTTTTCCCGTATCTTCGCCACCAGTCCGCTCCTGTGTCCACACATCGCAGTGCTCCGTCGGTTGTCAAACCCACGAGTTTTCCCAAGGCAGCTCCATCTCATTTACACATCTTGACACCTCTTCATACAAATCATGCCCCGTAGTTGTGCCATGCATAGGACGTAAAGCCAAAACTCCTCTGTCACGCTTAGGCTGGAGTCCACTCCGCGGATGAAAATTGACAACTGGGCAATGTCAGAAATGTCGGTGCTCTCATCCACAGCCAAGGAATATGCAATGAAATCTTTTCCCTTTTTCACAAGCTGCTCTTTTAGATTGATGGACAACTGGTCTACTCTCTCGGCAATGGTGTTTCTGCTCAGACTCACATTTAAAAAGAGTTGCTTTTTTCTGGGCAAACTTCGTCACAAACTTTAATCATGCAGTTTTTGATGAAATCCCCCTCCGTAAATGGCCGGGCTGATTTAGCGATCTCTTCTGCCAAAATAAAACTGGCCTTACAGCAGCCTGGCCTTGTGATTTGGCTTTTTTGACAGAGCCTGTCGAGATTTGAGGCCTCGTTTTAATTCCTCTGCTTTTGTAGCCTTTGTTCCATGTCCATATTCTTGTTTTTGTCCGCGTGTTTCGTTTCATAATGTCGTCTCAGATTATACTCTTTCAGTACCGCCACACTTTCTCCACACAGAAGACACACAGGTTTTCCAGCTACCTCCGTGAACATATTA
>NC_036876.1:12974808-13051720 GCF_002910315.2 Salvelinus sp. IW2-2015
TGCAGTAGATGGTATAGAGTACAGTATAACATATAAGATGAGTAATGTAGGGTGTGTAAACTATAAAGTGGCATAGTTTAAAGTGGCTAGTGATACATGTATTACATAAAGATGGCAAGATGTAGTAGATGATATAGAGTACAGTAATACATATACATATGAGATGAGTAATGTAGGGTATGTAAACATTATATTAAGTGGCATTGTTTAAAGTGGCTAGTGGTACATTTTTACATAATTTCCATAAATTCCCATTATTAAAGTGTCTGGAGTTGAGTCAGTATGTTGGCAGCGCCACTAAATGTTAGTGGTGGCTGTTTAACAGTCTGATGGCCTTGAGATAGAAGCTGTTTTTCAGTCTCTCGGTCCCTGCTTTGATGCACCTGTACTGACCTCGCCTTCTGGATGATAGCGGGGTGAACAGGCAGTGGCTTGGGTGGTTGTGTCCTTGATGATCTTTATGGCCTTCCTGTGACATCGGGTGGTGTAGGTGTCCTGGAGGGCAGGTAGTTTGCCCCCCGGTGATGCGTTGTGCAGACTTCACTACCCTCTGGAGAGCCTTACGGTTGTGGGCGGAACAGTTGCCGTACCAGGCGGTGATACAGCCCGACAAGGATGCTCTCGATGTGCATCTGTAGAAGTTTGTGAGTGCTTTTGGTGACAAGCCGAATTTCTTCAGCCTCCTGAGGTGAAGAGGCGCTGCTGCGCCTTCTTCACAACGCTGTCTGTGTGGGTGGACCAATTCAGTTTGTCCGTGATCTGTACACCGAGGAACTTAAAACTTTCCACCTTCTCCACTACTGTCCCGTCGATGTGGATAGGGGGGTGCTCCCTCTGCTGTTTCCTGAAGTCCACAATCATCTCCTTGTTTTGTTGACGTTGAGTGTGAGGTTATTTTCCTGACATCACACTCCGAGGGCCCTCACCTCCTCCCTGTAGGCCGTCTCGTCGTTGTGGTAATCAAGTCTACCACTGTAGTGTCGTCCGCAAACTTGATGATTGAGTTGGAGGCGTGCATGGCCACGCAGTCGTGGGTGAACAGGAGTACAGGAGAGGGCTCAGAACGCACCCTTGTGGGGCCCCGGTGTTGAGGATCAGCGGGGTGGAGATGTTGTTACCTACCCTCACCACCTGGGGCGGCCGTCAGGAAGTCCAGGGCCCAGTTGCACAGGGGGGGTCGAGACCCAGGGTCTCGAGCTTGATGACAAGTTTGGAGGGTACTATGGTGTTAAATGCTGAGCTGTAGTCGATGAACAGCATTCTCACATAGAATTCCTCTTGTCCAGATGGGTTAGGGCAGTGTGCAGTGTGGTTGCGATTGCGTCGTCTGTGGACCTATTGGGTCGGTAAGCAAATTGGAGTGGGTCTAGGGTGTCAGGTAGGGTGGAGGTGATATGGTCCTTGACTAGGCTCTCTCAAAGCACTTCATGATGACGGAAGTGAGTGCTACGGGCGGTAGTCGTTTAGCTCAGTTACCTTAGCTTTCTTGGGAACAGGAACAATGGTGGCCCTCTTGAAGCATGTGGGAACAGCAGACTGGGATAAGGATTGATTGGATATGTCCTTAAACACACCAGCCAGCTGGTCTGCGCATGCTCTGAGGACGCGGCTGGAATGCCGTCTGGGCCTGCAGCCTTGCGGGGTTAACACGTTTAAATGTTTTACTCACCTCGGCTGCAGTGAAGGAGAGCCCGCAGGTTTTGGTAGCGGGCCGTGTCAGTGGCACTGTATTGTCCTCAAAGCGAGCAAAAAAGTTATTTAGCCTGTCTGGGAGCAAGACATTCCGTCCGCGACGGGGCTGGTTTCTTTTTGTAATCCGTGATTGACTGTAGACCCTGCCACATACCTCTTGTGTCTGAGCTGTTGAATTGCGAATCTACTTTGTCTCTATACTGGGACTTAGCTTGTTTGATTGCCTTGCGGAGAGAATAGCTACACTGTTTGTATTCGGTCATGTTTCCGGTCACCTTGCCCTGGTTAAAAGCAGTGGTTCGCGCTTTCAGTTTCACGCGGAATGCGCCATCAATCCACGGTTTCTGGTTTGGGAATGTTTTAATCGTTGCTGTGGTACGACATCGTCAATGCACTTTCTAATGAACTCGCTCACCGAATCAGCGTATTCGTATATTGTTGTTGAACATATCCCAATCCACGTGATCGAAGCAGTCTTGAAGAGTGGAATCAGATTGGTCGGACCAGCGTTGAACAGACCTGAGCGAGGGAGTTTGTTGTTTTTAGTTTCTGTTGTAGGCTGGAAGCAACAAAATGGAGTCGTGGTCAGCTTTTCCGAAAGGAGGGCGGGGGAGGGCCTTATATGCGTCGCGGAAGTTAGATAACAATGATCCAAGGTTTTACCAGCCTTGGTAGCACAATCGATATGCTGATAGAATTTAGGGAGTTTTGTTTTTCAGATTAGCCTTGTTAAAATCCCAGCTACGATGAATGCAGCCTCAGGGTGTGTGGTTTCCAGTTTACAAAGAGTCAGATAAAGTTCGTTCAGGGCCATCGATGTGTCTGCTTGGGGGGGAATATATACGCCTGTGATTATAATCGAAGAGAATTCCCTTGGTAGATAATGCGGTCGACATTTGATTGTGAGGAATTCTAGATCAGGTGAACAGAATGACTTGAGTTCCTGTATGTTGTTATGATCACACCACGTCTCGTTAATCATAAAGCATACACCCCCGCCCCTCTTCTTACCAGAAAGATGTTTGTTTCTGTCGGCGCGATGCGTGAAGAAACCAGCTGGCTGCACCGACTCCGTTAGCGTCTCTGAGTGAGCCATGTTTCCGTGAAGCAGAGAACGTTACAATCTCTGATGTCTCTCTGAAATGTTACCCTTGCTCGGATTTCATCAACCTTATTGTCAAGAGACTGGACATTGGACGGAGATGTAGTGAAGATGCTTAAGGAGTGAAGATGACTCCTTTGAGCCCTCGACAAATGTGCCCTTGTGTATCTTCTCTCGAAAGGTTTCTCATTACCTATGAGCGTCAGCGTGACAAGAAATTTAATAGAAGAAGCACCGACCATTGTCCGCGTTCTCGTCCACACCTTTAATATCACTGGAAAATGGTCATGGGCAGAGGGTCGGCATTAGTTCGGTCTGTACCGGACTTAGTGCGACCTCATCACGATCTTGTTAGGTCCTTCTCGAAGCATTAGTGAAAACCTCCATTACGCAATTTCAGTCTTATACTGTTTTACAAATAAGCACCTGCGCACACAGGCCGGACCGCAATAAAAAAGCTGATGGGTGTGAGAAAGGCCAAAACACTATGGTTTAATTTCAGCTCGCTCTGGTGACATACGTCATTTCTATTCATTTTTCCTTATCTTGCCTATGCCGTTCTGTACCATCACTCATTCATATATCTTTATGTACATATTATTTATCCCTTTACACTTGTGTGTATAAGGTAGTAGTTGTGGAATTGTTAGGTTAGATTACTTGTTGGTTATTACTGCATTGCCGGAACTAGAAGCACAAGCATTTCGCTACACTCGCATTAACATCTGCTAACCATGTGTATGTGACAAATAAAATTTGATTTGATTTGACCTATCTTTACATGTAATGTCTTTACATTACGCATTTTTGATATTCTAGAGAATACAGACCATATCCAATGCATATTTTAAGTTTTGTGTATGTGCAACATATCCTGACGAATTCTGAATCCAGATGTGCCTTTTATGTGACCCGTTTCAGGAAACTAGGCGTATGTCGCAAGTCACGACTTCACAGGAGGGAGAGCCATTTGATCGTTTTTTATATTTTTTTATCAAAATGCATTTTTTGGCAGAAATGCCTTTCTTCAACATGTGAACTTTCATGTGCCTTAATAATACACTTGTATGCCATCTGTAAATACGAATAAAATTGTTAAATTACAAGCCTTGTCAGTTCAGCCACAGAAAAAGTAAGCAACCTTCCCACTAGCCTTGATTGGCTGAGATAATGAATGGGCTGGACAGAGGAGTTCAGATTGGTCTGCCATATAGAAGGCTTCTGTCTATTTCAGCTGATCAGTCTGTGGTAATCCTGTCCATTTTTTTATGTGTAGTGGAGCTGCATAAGTGTTGCTCTCCACTTTCTGTAAGATTGAGTTTTGAAATCAGTGGAATTAGAGTATGATAGCTAAAGAGATGGAGAAAACACCTGTTTCCGGATTACATCTTCAAACTAAGGGCAACCGTGGTATGGCATCCGTGACAGGGAGACGCGTCCATCATGCATGATTATGTATACGTGTTAAGATAGTCTAGCTAGCTACATTTTCAGATATTACACGTTTCACATTCATTGTTTATCTAGCTAGCTACATGTCTTAAGCTAACGTGTACAGTTAGCTAGCTAGCTAGCTGGCTCCCTAGCTAACATTACGTGTATGATGTTTTTATTCGTATCCCAAAGCCGTTTGCTTTGCTAGTTAGAGCCTAATGTTAGCTAGCAAACATTGCACCTGGTTGGTTAGCTCCCAACAGATTCATGCAGGGTAGCAATGACATGATTTGGAACTATGTTCATTGTTGTTTAACTAGCTAACGTTAGCTGGCTGGCTCGTTAGCTAACGTTACGTGACATGTGTGATCTTACACATTGTTTACCTAGCTAGGTTCATTGTTTACCTAGCTAGCTAGCTAGTTACATGTCTTAAGCTAAAGTGTACAACATCCGTTGAATATGGCAGCAAAAAAGCGTAATGAAATTGTTGCCGGCACAGTTGGTTAGGCTGTTTTAATGTTATCCAGAGGTAAACAAATCATCAGCCAGAGCGTCAAGTGTGCGCTCTGAATGCTCCGAGAGCGAAACGAGATGGGTGGGGAGAAAGCTTAAGAGGGTGTGAACGATGCTGAATGGGTGTAGACAAAGAAAATCTCTTCACTAGATACCAAAATTTCAAAAGCCATTTTCAAAGGCCAACAGGTTTATCAACTTTCAAAGCAGAATTACTTTCCCATTGTACCTCAAAAATGCAGTGTATGGTATACCATTTTGTAGCTCTGAGTCTCTATTTTTATCCAATGTAAAAACAAATTTTCAAATGTTGCTACATAAGACCAAGTCCAGGTGGTGAGTCACATATATGATATTGGGATTACTCCGAATATCACACGTGGATATGGACGCATTTGATATTCTGAGACATGTGACATCCTATTTTCTCTCTTGATGCTGACAAACAATGACTGTATACATGTTTTCATATCTGTGTTTTCTCAGCACATTCAAGATATGAAGCTATATTGATTCCAGATATACATGTCTTGGCTGAGGTCCATATCCAGATCTTGATGTGCTTTTTGATATACTGAAAATAAGAAAGATTTTTTGATGCATTTCTGAGTTTTCAACATATGCTCAAAAAAATAAAATGAAATCCATATTTGCCTTACATGCGCAAATAATGTGTTGATTCCCTCCAGATATCATACATGCTATGGCCGGATATTGACTCATTAGATATCCTAAAATAGGCCTACGTGGACATTTTACTTTCTCTATGATGACAAATACTGACAGTATATTTTATCAGCACACACAATGCATATGATCTTGTCTGTAGTCAATGTCAGGATCTTGATTGGCAAAAATAAGGACAATTTCTGATGCATGAAATATCATTTTATTTGTCACATGCACCAAAGACAACAGGTGTAGATCTTACCGTGAAATGCTTACTTACAAGCCCTTAACCAACAATGCAGATTTAAGAAAATAGAGTTAAGAAAAGATTTACTAAATAAACTAGAGTAAAAAATATATATACACTACCGTTCAAAAGTTTGGGGTCACTTAGAAATGTCCTTGTTTTTGAAAGAAAAGCAAATGTTTTGTCCATTTTAAAAGAACATAAAATTGATCAGAAATACAGTGTGAACATTGTTAATGTTGTAAATGACTATTGTAGCTGGAAACGGCATATTTTTTATGGAATATCTACATAGGCGTACAGAGGCCCATTATCAGCAACCATCACTCCTGTGTTCCAATGGCACGTTGTGTTAGCTAATCCAAGTTTGTCATTTAAAAGGCCAATTGATCGTTAGAAAACGCTTTTGCAATTATGTTAGAACCGCTGAAAACTGTTGTTCTGATTAAAGAACCAATAAAACTGGTCACCTTTAGACTAGTTGAGTATTGTGGGTGAAAAATCCAGCTCTTTGGTCATTTTCCAGTACCCATGTTGGAGAGTCTCCGGTCACCTAGTAATCTTCCAGTGCCCATACTATTTCCTTTGGAAGTAGGAAGAAGAAGCAGTATAAAGTCTAAGTGCAGGAGTGGTCCAAACATTAGACATAAAGAAACAGAACTAAGTGGTGTCTATGTGAATAAGCTAAGTTGAGCCAACAAAGACCAGACTGTTTGGAGCCACATAGAATCTAGTCAAGGCAACTGCAGGGTACAGGGATTCATAATTTCCAAGTGACACAGACCTGAACTGGTGTGGGACAGTGACTATGCATTTTTACCAACCAATAAAGGAGCCACAAACTATGTATATATATTGGGAGGACATGGTTGTGTTCTTTGAAATGTACTTATAATGGGAACATATATATGTAATAAATGTATTATTTTTATAGAGGACCTGTGGGTGCGCCACCAATATAATCTAACCTAAACCAGATGTGGGCGTACACAATCCAGAATTAAGTCATAAAGATAATAGTGGCGCACGGCCAAGGGGAGATAATCATCTACATAAGAAGGAGGGAACATGCCTGGTGGAAATGTATAAATTAGAGGTCGGACGATTTAATCGGAATGGCCGATTAATTAGGCCGATTTAAAGTTTTCATAACAATCGGAAATCGGTATTTTTGGACACCGATTTGGCCCCCAATTTTTATTTTTTTATTTTTATTTTTATTTACACCTTTATTTAACTAAGTAAGTCAGTTAAGAACACATTCTTATTTTCAAGGACGGCCTAGAAACGATGGGTTAACTGCCTTGTTCAGGGGCAGAACGACAGATTTTTACCTTGTCAGCTCGGGGATTCAGTCTTGCAACCTTACAGTTAACTAGTCCAACGCTCTAACCACCTGCTTTACATTGCACTCCACGAGGAGCCTGCCTGTTACGCGAATGCAATAAGAAGCCAAGGTAAGTTTCTAGCGAGTATTAAACTTATCTTATAAAAAACAATCAATCAATCAATCATAATCACTAGTTAACTACACATGGTTGATGATATTACTAGTTTATCTAGTGCACATATGTCAGAGTCAAGGCCCGCGGGCCACATCCGGCCCGCGAGAAGGTTTTTTACGGCCCCTGGGATGATCTTGATTTATTATTAGAACCGGCCCGCAGACCGCAGCAAGCCGGCAGCCCGCAGATCTTTTACACGCACCAATACTACATTTCCCACAATGCAACGGTGACGCACCGAGCAGTAGGCTGCTTCATTTCAATATTTATTGGCACAGCAGTCGTCAGCATCACAGTAAAATTAACTTTCAGATACCCATCAAAAATGGCAAAACGGAAGGTGGACACTGAGAACCGGGGGTTTCAAACAAGGTGGGAGTCGGAGTATATGTTCACGGAGATGGAGTAGGGCATTCAAGGAGTTTGTCTGGTGGGAATCTGTGATGTCATCGGCCTCCCCACTTGCTTGAGGAGCAATAGAGAAGAAAAGAGAAAAGGTCCAAATCAGAGGCCTTCCGCGCCGACCGAGATGGCCGCCCGCTTCGCGTTCCTAGGAAAATATGCAGTATTTTGTTTTTTTATGTGTTATTCCTTACATTGGTACCCCAGTAATCTTAGGTTTCATTACATACAGTCGGGAGAACTACTGAATATAAGAGCAACGTCAACTCACCATCTTACAACCAGGAATATGACTTTCCCGAAGCGGATCCAGTGTTTTGCCTTCCACCCAATACAATGGATCTGATCCCAGCCGGCGACCCTAAGCGACGCCGTAAAAGGGCAAACGAGGCGTCTCCTTGTCAGGCTTCGGAGACGGGGCACATCGCGCTCCACTCCCTAGCATACTACTCGCCAATGTCCAGCTCTTGCAATAAGGTTGATGAAATCCGAGCAAGGGTAACTTTTCAGAGAGACAATCAGAGATTGTAACGTTCTCTTGCTTCACGGAAACATGGCTCACTCAAGAGACGCTACGGAGTCGGTGCAGCAGCTGGTTTCTTCACGCATCGCGGCCGACCAGAAACAAACATCTTTCTGGTAAGAAGGGGGCGGGGTGTATTGCTTTATGATTAACGAGACGTGGTGTGATCATAACAACATACAGAACTCAAAGTCATTCTGTTCACCTGATCTAGAATTCCTCACAATCAAATGTCGACCGCATTATCTACCAAGGGAATTCTCTTCGATTATAATCACAGGCGTATATATTCCCCCCCAAGCAGACACAATCGATGCCCTGAACGAACTTTTATCTGACTCTTTGTAAACTGGAAACCACACACCCTGAGGCTGCATTCATCGTAGCTGGGGATTTAACAAGGCTAATCTTGAAAACAAAACTCCCTAAATTCTATCAGCATATCGATTGTGCTACCAAGGCTGGTAAAAACCTTGGATCATTGTTATACTAACTTCCGCGACGCATATAAGGCCCTCCCCCGCCCTCCTTTCGGAAAAGCTGACACGACTCCATTTTGTTGCTTCCAGCCTACAAACAGAAACTAAAACAACAAACTCCCTCGCCTCAGGTCTGTTCAACGCTGGTTCCGACCAATCTGATTCCCACTCTTCAAGACTGCTGTCGATCACGTGGATTGGGATATGTTCAACAACAATATTGACGAATACGCTGGATTCGGTGAGCGAGTTCATTAGAAAGTGCATTTGACGATGTCTACCACAGCAACGATTAAAACATTCCCAAACCAGAAACCGTGGATGATGGCAGCATTCGCGGTGAAACTGAAAGCGCGAACCACTGCTTTTAACCAGGGCAAGTGACCGGAAACATGACCGAATACAAACAGTGTAGCTATTTCTCGCTCCGCAAGGCAATCAAACAAGCTAAGTTCCCAGTATAGAGGACAAAGTAGATTCGCAATTCAACAGCTCAGACACAAGAGGTATGTGGCAGGGTCTACAGTCAATCACGGATTACAAAAAGAAACCAGCCCCGTCGCGGACTAGAATGTCTTGCTCCCAGACAGGCTAAATAACTTTTTGCTCGCTTTGAGGACCAATACAGTGCCACTGACACGGCCCGCTACCAAAACCTGCGGGCTCTCCTTCACTGCAGCCGAGGTGAGTTAAAAACATTTAAACGTGTTAACCCTCCAAGGCTGCAGGCCCAGACGCATTCCCAGCCGCGTCCTCAGAGCATGCGCAGGACCAGCTGGCTGGGTGTGTTAAGACATATTCAATCAATCCTTATCCCAGTCTGCTCGTTCCCACATGCTTCAAGAGGCCACCATTGTTCCTGTTCCCAAGAAAGCTAAAGGTAACTGAGCTAAACGACTACCGCCCCGTAGCACTCACTTCCGTCATCATGAAGTGCTTTGAGAGACTAGTCAAGGACCATATCACCTCCACCCTACCTGACACCCTAGACCCACTCCAATTTGCTTACCGACCCAATAGGTCCACAGACGACGCAATCGCAACCACACTGCACACTGCCCTAACCCATCTGGACAAAGAGAATACTATGTTGAGAATTGCTGTCATCGACTACAGCGCAGCAGATTAACACCATAGTACCTCCAAACTTGTCATCAAGCTTCGAGGACCCTGGGTCTCGACCCCGCCCTGTGCAACTGGCCCTGGACTTCCTGACGGGCCGCCCCCAGGTGGTGAGGGTAGGTAAACAACATCTCCACCCCGCTGAGCCTCAACACCGGGCCCCACAAGGTGCGTTCTGAGCCCTCTCCTGTACTCCTGTTCACCCACGACTGCGTGGCCATGCACGCCTCCAACTCCAATCATCAAGTTTGCGGCGAACACTACAGTGGTAGACTGGATTACCAACAACGACGAGACGGCCTACAGGGAGGAGGTGAGGGCCCTCGGAGTGTGATGTCAGAAAATAAACTTCACACGTCAACGTCAACAAACACAAGGAGATGATTGTGGACTTCAGGAAACAGCAGAGGGAGCACCCCCCTATCCACATCGACGGGACAGTAGTGGAGAAGGTGAAAGTTTTAAGTTCTCGGTGTACAGATCAACGGACAAACTGAAATTGGTCCACCCACACAGACAGCGTGTGAAGAAGGCGCAGCAGCGCCTCTTCAACCTCAGGAGGCTGAAGAAATTCGCTTGTCACCAAAAGCACTCACAAACTTCTACAGATGCACAATCGAGAGCATCCTGTTCGGGCTGTATCACCGAACCTGGTACGGCAACTGCTCCGCCCACAACCGTAAGGCTCTCCAGAGGGTAGTGAAGTCTGCAACACGCATCACCGGGGGCAAACTACCTGCCCTCCAGGACACCTACACCACCCGATGTCACAGGAAGGCCATAAAGATCATCAAGGACAACAACCACCCAAAGCCACTGCCTGTTCACCCCGCTATATCCAGAAGGCGAGGTCAGTACAGGTGCATCAAAGCAGGGACCGAAGAGACTGAAAACAGCTTCTATCTCAAGGCCATCAGACTGTTAAACAGCCACCACTAACATTAGTGGCCGCTGCCAACAACTGACTCAACTCCAGACACTTTAATAATGGGAATTTATGGAAATTATGTAAAAATGTACCACTAGCCACTTTAAACAATGCCACTTAATATAATGTTTACATTACCCTACATACTCATCTCATATGTATATGTTATACTGTACTCTATATCATCTACTAACATCTTGCCATCTTTATGTAATACATGTATCACTAGCCACTTTAAACTATGCCACTTTATGTTTACACACCCTACATTACTCATCTTATATGTATATACTGTACTCTATACCATCTACTGCATCTTGCCTATGCCGTTCTGTAACCATCACTCATTCATATATCTTTATGTACATATTATTTATCCCTTTAACTTGTGTGTATAAGGTAGTAGTTGGGGAATTTTAGGTTAGATTACTTGTTGGTTATTACTGCATGCCGCCGAACTAGAAGCACAAGCATTTCGCTACACTCGCATTAACATCTGCTAACCATGTGTATGTGACAAATAAAATTTGATTTGATTTGACCTATCTTTACATGAATGTCTTTACATTACGCATTTTGATATTCTGAGAAATACAGACCATATCCAATGCATATTTTAAGTTTTGTGTATGTGCAACATATCCTGACGAATTCTGAATCCAGATGTGCCTTTTATGTGACCCGTTTCAGGAAACTAGGCGTATGTCGCAAGTCACGACTTCACAGGAGGGAAGCCATTTGATCGTTTTTTATATTTTTTTATCAAAATGCATTTTTTGGCAGAAATGCCTTTCTTCAAAATGTGAACTTTCATGTGCCTTAATAATACACTTGTATGCCATCTGTAAATACGAATAAAATTGTTAAATTACAAGCCTTGGTCAGTTCAGCCACAGAAAAAGTAAGCAACCTTCCCACTAGCCTTGATTGGCTGAGATAATGAATGGGCTGGACAGAGGAGTTCAGATTGGTCTGCCATATAGAAGGCTTCTGTCTATTTCAGCTGATCAGTCTGTGGTAATCCTGTCCATTTTTTATGTGTAGTGGAGCTGCATAAGTGTTGCTCTCCACTTTCTGTAAGATTGAGTTTTGAAATCAGTGGAATTAGAGTATGATAGCTAAAGAGATGGAGAAAACACCTGTTTCCGGATTACATCTTCAAACTAAGGGCAACCGTTGGTATGGCATCCGTGACAGGGAGACGCGTCCATCATGCATGATTATGTATACGTGTTAAGATAGTCTAGCTAGCTACATTTTCAGATATTACACGTTTCACATTCATTTTTATCTAGCTAGCTACATGTCTTAAGCTAACGTGTACAGTTAGCTAGCTAGCTAGCTGGCTCCCTAGCTAACATTACGTGTATGATGTTTTTATTCGTATCCCAAAGCCGTTTGCTTTGCTAGTTAGAGCCTAATGTTAGCTAGCAAACATTGCACCTGGTTGGTTAGCTCCCAACAGATTCATGCAGGGTAGCAATGACATGATTTGGAACTATGTTCATTGTTTGTTTAACTAGCTAACGTTAGCTGGCTGGCTCGTTAGCTAACGTTACGTGACATGTGTGATCTTACACATTGTTTACCTAGCTAGGTTCATTGTTTACCTAGCTAGCTAGCTAGTTACATGTCTTAAGCTAAAGTGTACAACATCCGTTGAATTATGGCAGCAAAAAAGCGTAATGAAATTTGGCCGGCACAGTTGGTTAGGCTGTTTAATGTTATCCAGAGGTAAACAAATCATCAGCCAGAGCGTCAAGTGTGCGCTCTGAATGCTCCGAGAGCGAAACAGATGGGTGGGGAGAAAGCTTAAGAGGGTGTGAACGATGCTGAATGGGTGTAGACAAAGAAAATCTCTTCACTAGATACCAAAATTTCAAAAGCCATTTTCAAAGGCCAACAGGTTTTCAACTTTCAAAGCAGAATTACTTTCCCATTGTACCTCAAAAATGCAGTGTATGGTATACCATTTGTAGCTCTGAGTCTCTATTTTTATCCAATGTAAAAACAAATTTTCAAATTTGCTACATAAGACCACCCCACTTTTGCTAAAATAGAAAATATAGGCTACTGATGGTGCCTTGAATACCGGTTTCTTTCATTTAATGTTCATGTTATGGGGATTTTTATATAAAGGAAATTTGTCTTTTGTGTCTGTTGAAAATTAAAGATTACTGACAGAGCCATAAGAAAATATTGCTTTATTTATCTGATCATATTGGAATATATTTGTTAGGTTTTCAGTAGGTTCAATTAGGTTCACTAGACTATATGCGTCATTTAAAAATTTTTCAATGAACATTCGAACAGTCCGGCCCTCGGCTTGTAGCTAAATTTTTTATTTGGCCCTCCGTCCATTTGACTTTGACACCCCTGTAGTGTGTCCTGCGTTGCATATAATCGATGCGGTGCGCATTCACGAAAAAGGACTGTCATTGCTCCAACGTGTACCTAACCATAAATATCAATGCCTTTCCTTAAAATCAATACACAGAAGTATATATTTTTTATATATATATATATTATATATTTTTTAAACCTGCATATTTAGTTAATATTGCCTGCTAACATGAATTTCTTTTAACTAGGAAAATGGTGTCACTTCTCTTGCAACAGAGTCAGGGTATATGCAGCAGTTTGTGCCGCCTGGCTCGTTGCGAACTGTGTGAAGACTATTTCTTCCTAACAAAGACAGCCAACTTCGCCAAACGGGGAATGATTTAACATAAGCACATTTGCGAAAAAAGCACAATCGTTGCACGACTGTACCTAACCATAAACATCAATGCCTTTCTTAAAATCAATACACAGAAGTATATATTTTTAAACCTGCATATTTAGCTAAAAGAAATCCAGGTTAGCAGGCAATATTAACCAGGTGAAATTGTGTCACTTCTCTTGCGTTCATTGCACGCAGAGTCAGGGTATATGCAACAGTTTGGGCCGCCTGGCTCGTTGCGAACTAATTTGCCAGAATTTTACGTAATTATGACATAACATTGAAGGTTGTGCAATGTAACAGAAATATTTAGACTTATGGATGCCACCCGTTAGATAAAATACGGAACAGTTCCGTATTTCACTGAAAGAATAAACGTTTTGTTTTCGAGATGATAGTTTCCGGATTCGACCATATTAATGACCTACGGCTCGTATTTCTGTGTGTTATTATGTTATAATTAAGTCTATGATTTGATAGAACAGTCTGACTGAGCGGTGGTAGGCAGCAGCAGGCTCGTAAGCATTCATTCAAACAGCACTTTCGTGCGTTTTACCAGCAGCTCTTCGCAATGCTTCAAGCATTGAGCTATTTATGACTTCAAGCCTATCAACTCCCGAGATTGGCTGGTGTAACAGATGTGAAATGGCTACCGAGTTGCACACTAATAGCGTTTCAAACGTCACTCGCTCTGAGACTTGGGGTAGTTGTTCCCCTTGCTCTGCATGGGTAACGCTGCTTCGAGGGTGGCTGTTGTCGATGTGTTCCTGGTTCGAGCCCAGGTAGCGGCGAGCAGAGGGATGGAAGCTATACTGTTACACTGGCAATACTGAAGTGCCTATAAGAACATCCAATAGTCAAAGGTATATGAAATACAAATCGTATAGAGAGAAATAGTCCTATAATTCCTATAATAACTACAAACTAAAACTTCTTACCTGGGAATATTGAAGACTCCTGTTAAAAGGAACCACCAGCTTTCATATGTTCTCATGTTCTGAGCAAGGGACTTAAATTTTCTTACATGGCACATATTGCACTTTTACTTTCTTCTCCAACACTTTGTTTTTGCATGATTTAAACCAAATTGAACATGTTTCATTATTTATTTGAGGCTAAATTGATTTTATTGATGTATTATATTAAGTTAAAATAAGTGTTCATTCAGTATTGTTGTAATTGTCATTATTACAAATAAATAAATAAAAATCGGCCGATTAATCAGTATCAACTTTTTGGTCCTCCAATAATCGGTATCGGCGTTGAAAAATCATAATCGGTCGACCTCTAGTATAAATACTGATGTTCTGAACAAGAAGGGCAGTTCTTCCATGGAATTGCTCCGCTCTGTTACTTTGTAATAAAGTATTTTTGAATTCATAAGTTCCGGTATCTGAGAAATATTTTATTCAATATTTCCACAACAGTATCTGGAGCATCAGCATTTGTGGGTTCGATTACAGGCTCAAAATGTCCAGAAACAAAGTTCCTCTGTCCGGTGTCTGTTCTTTTAACCATCTTAATCTTTTATTTTTTTGGGCCAGTCTGAGATATGGCTTTTTCTTTGCAACTCTGCCTAGAAGGCCAGCATCCCAGAGTCGCCTCTTCACTGTTGACATTGAGACTGGTGTTTTGCGGGTACTATTTAATGAAGCTGCCAATTGAGGACTTGTGAGGCGTATGTTTCTCAAATGTACTTGTCTTCTTGCTCAGTCGTGCACCGGGGCCTCCCACTCATCTTTCTATTCTGGTTAGAGCCAGTTTACGCTGTTCTGTGAAGGGAGTAGTTCACAGCATTGTATGAGATCTTCAGTTTCTTGGCAATTTCTCGCATGGAATAGCCTTCATTTCTCAGAACAAGAATAGACTGATGAGTTTCAGAAGGTCTTTGTTTCTGGCCATTTTAAGCCTGTAATCGATCATCTCCGGCGCCATTCTGTCAAAAGAGGGACTGTGCTTATTTGAATTTTGAGGACATGCTCAATAATTTGACATATATTAAATCCATATAATTATTTCAGACACTTGATATCATTTTTTGAATTTCCTCTGGATAAAGGCTCGTGCAAAGTTCCAACTGTCTTTTTTAAAATTTGGGCGCCACAAATGAGTATGTTAGCGGTTGAATTGACAACTGGAGAAACAAAGAAGTGAGAAGCTGTTCAAAGTTAGTTAACGCTAAAGAGAGTAGCAAATTTTAGATGTTTTATTTATCTTAGTAACTACAATAAAGAACGTTAGCTAATATGGCCAGCAGCCAGTATACTCACTAAAAAAGGTTTCCAAAAGGGTTATTTGGTTGTCCCCATTGGAGCACCCTTTTTGGTTCCAGGTAGAACCCTTTTTGGTTATAGGTAGAACCCTTTTGGGTTCCATGTAGAACCCTCTATGGAAAGGGTTCTACATGGAACCCAAAAGGGTTCTACCTGGAACCAAAAAAAGCATTCTTCAAAAGGTTATACAATGGGAACAACAGAAAAACCCTTTTAGATTATAGGTACAGTAGCACCTTTTTTTATAAGAGTGTAGGGCTAGCTAGCTAGCTAGATAACTGGTAGCCTAGCTAGCTAACAAATAATGAGATTGCCTTACCATCAGGGAATAACATTTTTACCCCCTTTCAAGCCTGAAGGTTACAGCTAATGTTTTGCAATATTTTGCATTATTTGTTGTATAAGCTAGCTAGCTAACTAGCAACTTGGCTAGCTAGCTAGCTAGCTAGCTAGTTCCAGTTAGTTCTCTTGTCATGAAAGAAGCAGGTAGAGTAGCTGGCTACCTTGTGGTGGGGTCATGTGAAATGACAATATCTCTTTGCAATATTGACACAATTTTGATTCATGTATTGACAGTTTGGAGTGAATCACAGACCAATAGTACCACCATATTGGGTCTGGACTGTGAGGGAGTGCCGCTGACCACTCAATCTGCATTGATCGCATCGTCCATCACAAACAGGGCAGGGAGAGGTATTAAGGTTGTTCACCTTTTATTTTCAGTTAAATGAATAAATTACATTTTTTTTCTCGCAATGATTGACCTACATTTGCATCTTCCCAGAAAACATGTGTTGTGATTGGAGCTCTGGATTTGCTATGCTGCATTTTTTAAACAGAAATGGCAGAGATGTACTTTGTAAATAGCAACTTGGATTAATTATGATGATGTTTGCCTTTCTATGCCTTGTATAGCCTACTAATACTGAATATGGTGCAAATGCTCAGATATGATTTTTGGCACCTGAACAGGTAAAATTATTTGAGCACTGGACATTTCATGAGTCAGATTTAGCCCATTTTCGATCAGACGTAGAGGGTTAAAACATAAAAATATCTATGATTAGCGTATCATGTAAGGAAATCTATTGAAATTATGATAAAAAAATGAATACGGATACATTAATTATCAGGTAATGACGACAGGTACGATACATTTCTGAAAATATGTGGATTTGTTCATGCCAAAGTATAAAGGCTGAGATATGTCACCATGTTGACACATACCCTTTCCGGAGTTAGAATATTCTACAAATATTTAAGTGTGTGCACGCGCATCACGCGCCAGTCTTGAATGTATCTCACCTAGACATCTCCCTGGACTCATATGATAGCAGGGAGATTTTGGAGGTCCGGATTGGATGCATGTAGAAACTGTCCCATTGTGGAGAATATCCTAGCTCCATACAGTATATGAAATTAAGGATATGCGTATCTGGAGCATGTCTACTCCTTATATCTAATTAAATGTCAGATATATGTAAATATATAGCTAAAGATATCCTGTGATATTGACCCTTTTCACCCAGTGCTGGACCACTTATTGAGATGTGCCTTTTGTTAAAGGAAAAATCCACCCAAAACCACTAATTTCTATAATTTACCATGTTAAATAACAGTAATATGTGAAAACAATATTTTTTGTGAACAAATGTTTTGTTGTTATTGTAAGGTTGGTAGCAACATGTGAAAATCGTTGTGGAAATTTGTTGCAGTTCAAGTGGACTACAAAACCAAAAATGCAATGCTCTCTCTCTGGCTCTCTGGCTTGCTAAGTAGCTAGCTAGCAAACGTAGCTACACAAAATAATATCAAAGTCAATATCAGCATGTGAAGTTAGCTGTAAAATGGTCTAAACAAACTGCACTCTCAATTTAGGAGTACACAATCTCACCTGCAGATCATGTGCCTCGCAATGTGGAGTCTCACGTTTGCAACGGCCATGCAACAACGCCCTGCAACGCACTCTGGACTGAAGAGGGAGACAAATAGGAGAAATGTCGTGGTCCCTCTGTTAAATTACACATTTCTCAAGCTAGGAATATCGCAAAAATATGATAAATGGCTCAATCAAGGGAAGACAACCTCCCCAATTATGACATCCAACAGTATTAATGTTGTGCGATCCAAAAATCATCTTCCTTTTAACTTCCAGTGTAGTGAGAGCGGCTTTAGCACAATGCTACGTCATACCGGCTGTATGTCTGCCTGCGTGGCGGCAAGAGCTCAGATACACATGAAAACCTGAAATTACCCCGGGAATCGATAGAACATTGCTCAGAGATGCACAAATAAGATAAAACATGCATCATGGGTGAATGTAAATGAGGTGAAAATGAGACTGGAATGCCACTTTAAGGAAATCTGACCCTTCCTTGACCTCTTCTGGTAATTCTTGGATTGTTTCTTTCTACATTGTTGTGTTCAGACCTCTGTATTACTGAGAATGTGTCGAAGAATTTGAGAGAGCACTTTGTTTCGTTGCCACTGGGAAGTTTCGTAAATATCATCAGTAGAAGTCCTTGAAAATGAAAACCCTTGAGACAATGATGAGTGTTTTCCTTTTTTCTTTCTTTTATAAGTCGCTCTCTCTCTCTCTCTCTCTCTCTCTCTCTCTGCAGTAGATAATAGCTTGTCAGAGAGTGACCCTTCCTTTTAGTAATCTTAAATGCCTGAATCAGAATCCCAGTCTTATCATTGTCTAAATACTAAAAAAAGTACTTAGAGGGTTCCCCTCTCTGCCTCTCTTCTCAGCACCCATCCCTTGCCTCCAGGGCCCGCCGGATGACGTTTTCTAGGTCGTAGACGCTGTTTGTCAGACTCTTCAATCAAATCCCCAGAGTGCTCTTTTGTTCAAACCTAAAATGAAGGTTGGAATTTCTGTAACCTAAGAGTTAGTGAATAAATCAAAATCAAATCAAATGTATTTATAAAGCCCTTTTTACATCAGCATATGTCACAAAGTGCTTATACAGAAACCGAGCCTAAAACACCAAGCAGCAAGCAATGCAGTTGTAGAAGCATGGTGTAGAGGCACGGTGGCTAGGAAAAACTCCATAGAATGGCAGGAACTTAGGAAGAAACCTAGAAAGAAACCAGGCTCTGAGGGTTGGCCAGTCCTCTTCTGGCTGTGCCGGGTGGAGATTATAAGATTACATGGCCATTAAGGCCAAATTGTTCTTCAACGTTCGTAGATGAGCAGCAGGGTCAAATAATAATTGCAGTGGTTGTAGAGGGTGCAACAGGTCACCACCTCAGGAGTAAATGTCAGTTGGCTTTTCATAACTGAGCATTCAGAGGTCGAGACAGCAGGTGTGGTAGAGAGAGAGAAGACAGGCTATGTGCACACTGCCCACAAAATGAGGTGGAAACTGAGCAGCACTTCCTAACCTCCTGGCAAATGCATGAACATATTAGAGACACATTTTTCTCTCAGATTACACAGACCCACAAAGAATTCGAAAACAAACCTAATTTTGATCAACTCCTAAATCCATTGGGTGAAATACCACAGTGTGCCATCACAGATGTGTGACCTGTTGCCACAAGAAAAGGACAACCAGTGAAGAACAAACACCACTGTAAATACAACCCATATTTATGTTCATTTATTTTCCCTTTTGTACTTCAACTATTTGCACATTATATAACATTTGAAATGTCTTTATTCTTCTTTATTCTTGTAATGTTTCCTGTAAAGAACATTTAGTTCATTATCTATGTCACTTGCTTTGGCAATGTAAATTCCCATGCCAATAAAGCCCTTGAATTGAGAGAGAGAGGGTCGAAAACAGCAGGTCCGTGACAAGGTAGCACGTTCGGTGAACAGCTCAGGGTTCTATTGCAGCAGACAGAATAGTTGAAACTGGAGCAGTAGTACGACAAGGTAGCACATCTGGTTAACAGGTCAGGGTTCCAAAGCCACAGGCAGAACAGCAGAAACTGGATCAGCAGCACAATCAGGTTGACTGGGGACAGCCCGGAGTCATCACTCCAGGCAGTCCTGAGGCATGGTCCTAGGGCTCAGGTCCTCCAAGAGAGATAGAGAGAGAAAGGGAGAGAGAGATGGGAGAAATAGAGAGAGCATATTTAAATTCCCATAGGACACCATATAATGTCACCAGATAGGACAGACCGACCCTAGCCCCCCAGCACTTAGAGTATTGCAGCATAGATACTGGAGGCTGAGACAGAGGGGTTGGGGGACACTGTGGATCCTGTCCGACGATACCCCCGGACAGGGCCAACCAGGCAGGATATAACCCACCCATTTTGCCAAATCACAGCCCCCACACCACTAGAAGGATATCAACAGACCACCAACTTACTACCCTGAGACAAGGCTGAGTATAGCCCACAAAGATCTCCTCCACCACACAAGCTTGAGGGGGCACAAAACTGGACAGGAAGATCACGTCAGTGACTCAACCCACTCAAGTCGAGTAATACGAAAAAAGCTTGGCACGATTTGTGACGCAACCCTCCTAGGGACGGCATGGAAGAGCACTAGTAAGTCATTGACTCAGCCCCCGTAATAGGGTCAGAGGCAGAGAATCCCAGTGGAGAGAGGGGAGCCGGCCAGGCAGAGACAGCAAGGGCGGTTCGTCATTCCAGTGCCTTGCCGTTCACCTTCGCACCCCTGGGCCAGACTACACTCAATCATAGGACTTACTGAAGAGATGAGTCTTCAATAAAGACTTAAAGGTCGAGACCGAGTCTGCATCTCTCACATGGATAGTCAGGCCATACCATAAAACTGGAGCTCTATAGGAGAAAGCCCTGCCTCCAGCTGTTTGCTTAGAAATTCTAAGGACAATAAGGAGGCCTGCGTCTTGTGACCATAGCGTACGTGTAGGTACGTGTAGGTATGGCAGGACCAAATCGGAGATCGGTATGAGCAAGTCCATGTAATGCTTTGTAGGTTAGCAGTAAGACTTTGAAATCAGCTCTAGACTTAACAGGAGGCCAATGTAGAGGGTCTAGCACTGGAGTAATATTATGTAATTTTTGGGTTCTAGTCAAGATTCTAGCAGCCGTATTTAGCACTAACTGAAGTATATTTAGTACTTTATCCATGTAGCCAGAGAGTAGAGCATTGCACTTGTCTAATCTAGAAGTGACAAAAAGTTTATGATTTTTTGAAATGTTACGAAGATGGAAAAAAGCTTCCCTTGAAATATTCTTGATATGTTCGTCAAAAGAGAGATCAGGGTCCAGAGTAACGCCAAGGTCCTTCACAGTTTTATTTGAGACAACTGTACAACCATCAAGATTAATTGTCAGATCAAATAGTAGATCCCTTTGTTTCTTGGGACCTAGAACTAGCATCTCTGTTTTATCCCATTTTAAAAGTTAAAGATTTGCCGCCATCATCTTCCTTATCTTTGAAACACAGGCTTCCAGGGAAGTTCATTTTGGGGCTCCACCATGTTTTTGTCATCCGCATAGCAGTGAAAGTTGACATTGTGTTTCTGAATTACATCAACAATAGGTAGAATACCTAGTAAAAACAATAGCGGTCCTAAAACGGAACCTTGAGGAACACCAAAATGTGCAGTTGATTTGTCAGAGGACAAACCATCCACAGAGACAAACTAATTTCTTTCCTACAGATAAGATCTAAACCATCTCTCCAAAAGAATGTGGTGATTGATGGTTTCAAAAGCAGCACTAAGGCCTAGGAGCACAAGGACAGATGCAAAGCCTTGGTCTGACGCCATTAAAAGGTAATTTACCACCTTCACGAGTGCAGTCTCAGTACTATGATGGGGTCTAAAACCAGACTGGAGCGTTTCTGTCACGTTCCTGACCTATTTTATGTTATTTTTGTATATGTTTAGAGGGTCAGGGCGTGAGTTGGGGTGGGCATTATATGTTTTGTGTTTCATTGTTTAGGTCACTTGTAATTAGCCTTATATGGTTCTCAATCAGAGACAGGTGTTTGACGTTTTCCTCTGATTGAGAACCATATATAGGTTGGCTGTTTCACACTGTTTGTTGTTGGGTGATTGTCTCCTGTTTCAGTGTTTGTCGCACCATACGGGACTGTTCGTATGTTTGTACATCGTCATTTTTGTGTAGTCTATTTTTCCCTGTTCGTGCGTTCTTCGTGTTTTATTGTAAGTTCGTATGTCTAGGTTTGTCTACAACATTCGTTTTGTTATTTTGTTAGTTAATTCAAGTCTAGTTCGGTTTCTGTCTTAGTTGTTTGGTCGTGTCTTTATTAAATCATGTCATTTCACAAAGCTGCGCCTTGGTTCAATCACTACTCCTCCTCTTCGGTTGAAGAGGAGGAGGACTACCGTAACAGAACACCCACCAATCCAGAACCAAGCAGCATAAGTTCGAGCAGTGGAACACGCAACAGGAGAGGCTTAATTATTTGGAGAAATGGACATGGGAGGAGACCTAGAAGGCAAAGGACCCTGGGCGCAGCCAGGAGAATATCGCCGCCCCAAAGCTGAGCTGGAGGCAGCGAAAGCAGAGAGGCGGCGATATGAGGAGGCAGCTAGGAAGCAAGGCTGGAGACCGGAGAATCAAGCCCAAAACTGCAGATATGAGGGGACGCGTCTAGCACGGAAGCCCGAAAAGCCCGTGAGTACTACCCAAACATTTCTTTGGGGGGCTAAGAGGTAGTGGGCCAAGGGCAGGTAGGAGACTGCGCCCACTTACCAGGCTAACCGTGGAGAGCGGAAGTACGGGCAGACACCGTGTTAGCGCAGTAGAGCGCACGGTGTCTCCTGTACGTGTGCATAGCCCAGTGCGGTTATTCCACCCCCCGCACTGGTAGGGCTAGATTGAGCATTGAGCCAATGCCATGAAGCCGGCTCTACATATCTGGCCACCAGTACGTCTCCTTGGGCCGGCTTACATGGCACCAGCCTTACGCATGGTGTCCCCGGTTCGCCTACATAGCCCGGTGCGGGTTATTCCACCTCCCCGCACGGGCGGGCGACGGGGGGCATTCAACCAGGTAAGGTTGGGCAGGTACGGTGCTCAAGGGAGCCAGTACGCCTGCACGGTCCGTATTTCCGGCGCCACCTCCCCGCCCCAGCCTAGTACCAACAGTGCCTACACCAGCACCAGGCTTCCAGTGCGTTTCCAGAGCCCTGTTCCTCCTCAACGCACTCTCCCTGTAGTGCGTGTATCCAGTTCGGTGCCTCCAGTTCCGGCACCAGCCACTAAGCCACCTGTGCGTCTCCAGAGCCCTGTACACACTGTTCCTTCTCCCCGTACTAGTCCTGATGTGCGTGCCCTCAGCCCGGTACCTCCAGTTCCGGTACCACGCACCAGGCAAAGAGTACTTTTTAGAGTCCAGTGTGCCCTGTCCCTGCTCCCCCCACTAGCATGAAGGTGCGTGTCCTTAGCCCGGTGCCTCCAGTTCCGGCCACCACGCACTAGGTCTACAGTGCGCCTATCCGGCCAGAGCCATCCGTCTCCCCAGCGCCATCTGAACCATCCGTTCCCCACGCCATCTGAGCCACCGTCTCCCCAGCGCCGTCTGAGCCATCCGTCTCCCCCAGCGCCATCTGAGCCATCCGTCTCCCCAGCGCCATCTGACCATCCGTCTCCCCAGCGCCGTCTGAGCCATCCGTCTGCCCCGAGCCATTAGAGCCGCCGTCGCTGTCCCGAGCCGTCAGAGCCGATAGTCAGTCAGGAGCCGCTAGAGCCATTCGTCAGAAGGATTGCCAGAGCCCACCAACAGGATCTGCCAGAGCCGCCAACCAGACAATCGCCAGAACGCCAACCAGACAGGATCTGCCAGAGCCGCCAACCAGACAGGATCTGCCAGACCGCCAACCAGACAGGATCTGCCAGAGCCGCCAACCAGACAGGATCTGCCAGAGCCGCCAACCAGACAGGATCTGCCAGAGCCGCCAGTAGCCATGAGCTCCAGAACCCCAGTGAGCCATGAGCGTCCAGAACCGCCAGTGAGCCATGAGCGTCCAGAACCGCCAGTGAGCCATGAGCGTCCAGAGCCGTAGCCAGCCATGAGCGTCCAGAGCCGTCAGCCAGCCATGAGCGTCCAGAGCCGTTAGCCAGCCATGACCAGCCAGACCGTCATCCAGCCATGACCAGCCAGAGCCTTCCGCCAGCCAGGATCCGCCAGAGCCTTCCGCCAGCCAGGATCCGCCAGAGCCAGCCAGCCAGGATCCGCCAGAGCCAGCCAGCCAGGACCTGCCAGCCAGCCAGGATCCGCCAGAACCTTCCGCCAGCCAGGATCCGCCAGCCAGTCTGGTGGTGCCCCCCATTCTGGTGTTGTCCCTCATCCTGGTGATGCCCTTAATTTAGGTGGGGTTATATGGAGGTGGTCATTTTGAGGAGGCTACGAAAGCGGGTAGTGACTAAGAGGGGATGGGAACCACGCCCAGAGCCTGAGCCACCACCGTGGTCAGATGCCCACCCAGACCCTCCCCTAGACTTTTGGTAGTGCGTCCGGAGTACGCACCTTGAGGGGGGGTTATGTCACGTTCCTGACCTATTTTATGTTATTTTTGCATATGTTTAGAGGGTCAGGAGCTTGAGGTGGGCATTATATGTTTGTGTTTCATTGTTAGTCACTTTATATATTCTATTATTTCTCAAATCAGAGACAGGTGTTTGACGTTTTCCTCTGATTGAGAACCATATATAGGTTGGCTGTTTCACACTGTTTGTTTGTGGGTGATTGTCTCCTGTTTCAGTGTTTGTCGCACCATACGGGACTGTTCGGTATGTTTGTACATCGTCATTTTTGTGTAGTCTATTTTTCCCTGTTCGTGCGTTCTTCGTGTTTTATTGTAAGTTCGTATGTCTAGGTTTGTCTACACATTCGTTTTGTTATTTTGTTAGTTAATTCAAGTCTAGTTCGTTTTCTGTCTTAGTTGTTTGGTCGTGTCTTTATTAAATCATGTCATTTCACAAAGCTGCGCCTTGGTTCAATCACTACTCCTCCTCTTCGGTTGAAGAGGAGGAGGACTACCGTAACAGTTTCGTATACACTATTTGTCTTCAGGAAGGCAGTGAGTTGCTGCATAACAGCTTTTTCTAAAAATGTGGAGAGGAATGGGAGATTCAATATAAGCCGATTTTTGAATTTTCAGAGTAAAGGTTTGGCTTTTTTAGGAGAGGCATTATTACTGCCACTTTTAGTGAATTTGGTACAGATCCGGAGGATAGGGAGCCATTTATTATGTTCAACATAGGAAGGCCCAGCACAGGAAGTAGCTCTTTCAGTAGTTTAGTTGGAATAGGGTCCAGTAGGCAGCTGGAAGGTTTAGAGGTCATGACTATTTTTGTGAATGTGTCGAGAGATACAGGATTAAAAAATTTGAGTGTCACCATTGATCTTAGGTCCTGTCAGTTCTGTGCAGACCCGGGGCAACTGAGATTTGGAGAAATACGCAGATTCAAAGAGTCAGTCATTTGCTTTCTAATGATCATGATCTTTTCATCGAAGAAGTTGAATTCATCACTGCTGAAGTGAAGGCCATCCTCTCTTGGGGAATGTTGCTTTTTAGTTAGCTTTGCGACATGTATAAACATTTTCTTTGGGATTGTTTTTATTCTCCTCAGGTTGGAAATGTAGGGGCTTCGATGCTGCACGGTACTGTCTTTCCAAGCTAGTCAGAAACCGTCCAGTTTGGTGGAGCGCCATTTCCATTCTAATTTTCTGAAAGCTTGCTTCAGGGTTCGGGTATTTTCTGTATACCAGGGAGCTAATTTCTTGTGACAAATGTTTGTTTTTAGAGGTGAGACTGCATCTAGGGTATTATGTAAAAATGTAATTTAGATCCTCGGTTAGGTGGTTAAATGATTGATGTACTCCGATGTCTTTGGGTAGGTGGAGGGAGTCTGGAAGGGCATCAAGGAATTTTTGGGTTGTCTGAGAATTTATCGCGCAGCTTTTGATAATCCTTGGTTGGGGTTTTAGAAGATTATTTGTTGCGATTGCAAACGTAGTAAAATGGTGGTCCGATAGTCCAGGATTACGAGGAAACATTTAGATCCACAATATTTATTCCATGGGACAAAACTAGATCCAGGGTATGACTGTGGCAATGAGTAGGACCGGAGACATGTTGGACAAAATCCATTGAGTAGATGATGGGCCCGAAAGCCTTATGGAGTGGGTCTGTGGACTTTCCCTGTGAATATTGAAATCACCAAAATGTGAATATTATATGCCATGACGACAAGGTCCAACAGGAATTCAAGGAACTCCGTAAGGAAAGCTGTATATGGACCAGGAGGCCTGTAAACTGTAGCTATATAATGTGATTGAGTACGCTGCATAGATTTCATGACTAAAAGCTCAAAAGACGAAAATTGTAAGTGAATAATTTGTAATAGCATTACTTTAAGGTTTATATAAATGATAGGTGTGTACAATCCTGTTACTCTGGTTGTGTAAATTGCTGTTTTCACAGAACTCAGTACCTAATTCAACACGGCTGTGCACATCTCGTGTTCTTACCCCCACCCTCTGTACTCTGAAACATGCATGTTCGAAACGAACGTTCGTTGACCAGCTCCATTATTGCAGTAGTTAATAGATATCAAATCAAGATTGATTGTTCGAATATTTTTTTTATTTTACTAGGCAAGTCAGTTAAGAACAAATTCTTATTTTCAATGATGGCCTAGAAACAGTGGGTTAACTGCCTTGTTCAGGGGCAGAACGACAGATTTTTACCTGGTCAGTTTGGGGATTCGATCTTGCAACCTTCCGGGTACTAGTCTAACGCTCTAACCACTACCACTACCTGCCACTCCGGTGGATGACAACGTCTCTCTCACTTGATTAGAACTTCCATGACAAAAGACAGACTTTTTTTATTATTATTGAAATTTACTGTCATAAATGTTAGCAACACCTCCGCCTTTGCGGGATGTGCAGGGGATATGGTCACAAGTGTAACCAGGAGGAGAGGCCTCATTGAACACAGTAAATTCATCAGGCTTGAGCCATTTTTCAGTCAGGCCAATCACATCAAGGTAATGATCAGTGATTAGTTCATTGACTATGACTGCCTTGGAAGTGAGGGATCTAACATTAAGTAGCCCTATTTTGACATGTGAGATATTATCACAATCTCTTTCAATAATGACAGGAATGGAGGAGGTCTTTATCCTAGTGAGATTGCTAAGGCGAACACCGCCATGTTTAGTTTTACCCGACCTAGATCGAGGCAAAGACAGTCTCAACGGGGAAAGCTGAGCTGACTACACTGACTGTGCTAGTGGCAGACCACTAAGCTGGCAGGCTGGCTAATAGGGTGCAGGCCAGGCAGCAGGCTATCTCATTGTGGTGCTAGAGGAAATGGAGTTATGTCTATGTTGACAGATAAGATGAGAACACCTCTCCAGCTTGGATGGAGTCCGCTACTCCTCAGCAGGCCAGGCTTGGTCCAGTTTGTGCGGGAGTCCCAGAAAGAGGACCAAATATCTACAAATTGTATCTTTTGGCAGGGTCAGAAAGCAGTTTTCATCCAGGGATTGAGTTGTGCGAGTCTGCTGTAGAGCTCATCACTCCCCCTAACTGGGAGGGGGGCAGAGACAATTGCCCAATGCCAACACATCTTTCTAGCTATTTTACACGCTGAAGTTATGTTGCGCTTGGTGACCTTTCATCCAAACATCATTGGTGCCAACGTGGATAAAAATATCCATATACCATCTACACTTGCTAGTTTAAGCCTCAGCCAGCACCATATTCAGATTAGCCTTGATGTCGGTAGCCCTGTATGATCACATCAAACAATGTATGATCACTGGATGATTCTTTTTAAGTCTAATATTGCCGGCAATGGAGTCACCAATGACTAGGGTTTTCAATTCATCAGGGCTAATGGTAGGAGGCTTCGGCGGCTCAAACCCAGTAACGGGTGGAGGAGAGACCTGAGAAGGCTCTGATTCTGACTTGTTGCTTAGTGGGGGAAACCGTTTCGATCGGCTAAATGAGCGACACCGGTTGAGCATGTCAAAAGCATTTCTTTCCAGAAGCAAAGGGAACATTTTCCGGCTGCGGAGACTGTGCACTACGACCTGAATTTACTGTGGGCACAGACGCTGTATCATCCTTTCCTACACTTAAACTGCCCTTGAATAACAATTGCGTCTGAAGCCGAGCTTGCAACTCTGCTATCATCACCATGAGGTGAAGGTTCTGCTGTATATTAAGAGTACAGCGACTGCAATGAGAAAGCATAATATACGTGGACACCCCTTCAAATTAGTGGATTTAGCTATTTCAGCCGTCATAGTATGCCACCTTTCCAACAAGTCAGTTCTTCACATTTCTGCCCTGCTAGAGCTGCCAAAGTCAACTGGAAGTGCTGTTATTGTGAAGTGGAAACGTCTAGAAGCAACGATGGCTCAGTCGAGAAGTGGTAGGTCACACAAGCTCACAGAACACAGAGAGCGTAAAAATCATCTGTCCTCAGTTGCAACACTCACTACCGAGTTCCAAACTGCCCCTGGAAGCAACGTCAGCACAGCAAGGTCGGGAGCTTCAGGAAATGGGTTTCCATAGTCGAGCAGCCGCACACAAGCCTAAGATCACCATGCGCATTGCCAAGCGTCGGCTGGAGTGGTGTAAAGCTTGCCGCCATTGGACTCTGAGGCAGTGGAGATGCGTTCTGAGTGATGAATCACGCTTCACCAACTGGAGGTCTGACAGACAAATCTAGGTTTGGCGGATGCCAGGAGAACACTACCTACCCCACTGCATAGTGCCAACTGTAAAGTTTGGCGAAGGAGGAATAATGGTCTGGGGCTGTTTTTCATGGTTCGGACATTCTGGATGATTCTGTGCTTCCAACGTTGTGGTAACAGTTTGGGGAAGGCCCTTTCGGGATTCAGCATGACACTTCCCATGTGCACAAAGTGAGGTTCATACAGAAATGGTTTGTCGAGATCGGTGTGGAATAACTTGACTGGCTTACACACAGCCCTGACATCCTTTGGGATGAATTGGAACACTGACTGCGAGCCAGGCCTAATCGCCCAACATCAGTGCCCGACCTCACTAATGCGCTTGTGATTGAATGGAACCAAGTCTCCGCAGCAATGTTCCAACATCTAGTGGAAAGCCTTCCCAGAAGACAAGAGGCTGTTATTTAAAAAAAAATTAACCTTCATTTAAGTAGGAAAGTCAGTTAAGAACAAATTCTTATTTATAATGACGGCCTATACCGGCCAAACCTGGACAACGCTGAGCCAACTGTGCACCGCCCTATAGGTTCCCAATCATGGACAGTTTTGAAAGAGCCTGTAGTTACACTTCTAGCACTGACAGGCAGTGCCTTAGACCACTGTGCCACTCGGGAGCCCATCAAAGGCGGGACCAACTCCATATTAATGCCCATGATTTTGGAATTAGATGTTTGACGAGCAGGTGTCCATAGACTTTTGGTCATGTAGTGTCCAGATAAAGCGTACGGGGTGAAAAAGTTTAATTAAAAAAGTTGTGTGAGGCCAAAACTAAAACCTAAACTTCTTAAATAGAGAGTTTGATTCAATAGTTATTAAGACTCAAATGCGAAAAAAAGTTTGGTAGGTAGCCAAGTAGCAACGAACAGTACAGCAGTGCGTCACCAGATAAGTGTCCAAGACTCTGCTGCATCAGATGACCTGGCTGTCATCAAGGCTTTGAAGAATCTCAAATATAAAATATATTTTGATTTGTTTAACACTTTTTCGGTTGCTACTTGATTCCATATGTGTTATTTCATAGTTGTTATGTCTTCACTATTATTCTACATTGTAGAAAATAGTAAAAATAACAAAACTAGTGCACTGTGCCTTTACTACTAAATCGCAGCACCCACACCCCCAAACATCGTCCTACGGCTATGAGCAAAACCGTGTATGGCTGCGAGGAAATCACAGAGCTAAACACAGCATGGTGTCCTTTTGTCTCAAATAGACCTACACAGTAAAATCAGGGCTAGGGTATGATGGACAAATATAAATATAAATAGAAGGATAATGTACTACTCTCTTTCCGTCTCTTACACAAAACTATGGCACTGAACTGAAGAGTGAGAAGTTCTTGTGATCAATAGTCCTGAACACTTATCCACAAACCCTTGGGTTAGAAGAAAGGGAAATATTTAGGTTTGAACAAAGGAGCAGAGCACTTGAGAGAGGAACCATTGCAGTAAATGGTTAATGTTTAATGTAGCAAAGGGTTCCTGGAGGAACCTTTTTCTGGTGCGTGCAGACCACTCTGAATATATTTTGCTGATTTTATTTATTGAGCTGCCAGACTCTGAGGAAGATGAAAATATGTGGTTTGTGGCCTTCTGAGTGGCGCAGTGGTCTAAGGCATCTGCATCGCAGTTCTAGCTGTGCCACTAGAGATTCTTGGTTCAAGTCCAGGCTCTGTCCATGGGTCGACGCACAATTGGCCCAGCATTGTCTGGTTTAGGGGAGGGTTTGGCCAGTCACGCTGACACTGTCACCAGGTGTACAGTGTTTCCTCTGACACATTGGTGTGGCTGGCTTCCGGGTTGGATGGGCATTGTGTCAAGAAGTAGTGCGGCTTGGCTTGGCTGTGTTTTGGAGGACGCATGGCTCTCGACCTTCGCCTCTCCCGAGTCTGTACGGGAGTTACAGCGATGAAACAAGACTGTAACTACTACCAATTGGATAACACAAAATTGGGGTGATTTTTTTTATTTTTATAAATAAAATATAGGCCCATGGAGTTGGTGGAAGAATCCTTTAATTCATGGCCACTTGCTCAGCTGGGCCAGGGGCGCTTTAATTAGGTCAGGTAGAAATGTCCGACAGATCTCAACTCATTAAAAGGAGGAAATCGCCATCGCCCGATCTCGCTGCTTTCTCTTCCTTAACTCCGTCTAATCCAGAAGTTCTGTGCGTCCATTAAGCCACGTAACTCCACCAAATCTGTTACCTTTTCATCTGAACTATCTGTTGCGATCGGGAGAGGGGGCCATCAGTTATTGTTTATAGTTATTACCGCGGAGCGCGGCTTGGAGCGCACGCTTCAAACCTCTTGTGTTATGTAAATGGTCAATGATCACGGCCCTACAGATCATCACAGGCCAATCATCAATTACTTGGCTCATCGCGCTCTAGCGACTCCTTGTGGCAGGCCGGGCACCTGCAAGCTGACTTCAGTTGTCATTGAACAGTGTTTCCACCGACATATTGGTGCGGCTGGCTTCCGGGTTAAGCGGCCAGTGTTAAGGTGCACGGTTTGGCGGGTCATGTTTCGGAGGATAAATGACTTGACCTTCACCTCTCCTGAGCTCGTTTTGGAGTTGCAGCAATGAGACAAGATCGTAATTGGATATGATGAAATTGTGTTGAAAAAGGAGTGTTAAATACACAAGAAACAAGATAAAAAAATGTAGGAAAATATGTGGTTTTCAGCAATGGCTTTATGGGACAGTTATCAGCTTGTAAACAATTACCCATTCCTATATGAGTATTATTTTAATAGCATTATTAAAATTATTTTAATGTTGAATAATACAATATTTTTATCAAGCCAATTACAGTACATAATGACTGTAGCCTCCTGTTTAAATTCCGGACAAAATCTGTTTGTTAATGATGATAATTATTACGTGTCGCTAGCTAGCTACAGTATCTTCAACCTAGCCTAAACTATTAAAAATGCTGGGATGTTTGGGTGACCCAACAGCTGTGTTGCAGGCATTGGGTCCTCTGTCCAGTGTGTGTGTTCTTTTGAACATCTTAATCTTTTATTTGTATTGGCCAGTCTGAGATGTGGCTTTTTCTTTGCAACTCTGCCTAGAAGGCCAGCATCCCGGAGTCGCCTCTTCACTGTTGACATTGAGACTGGTGTTTTGCGGGTACTATTTAATGAAGCTGCCAGTTGAGGACTTGTGAGGCGTCTATTTCTCAAACTAGACACACTAATGTACTTGTCCTCTTGCTCAGTTGTGCACCGGGGCCTCCCACTCCTCTTTCTATTCTGGTTAGAGCCAGTTTGCGCTGTTCTGTGAAGGGAGTAGTGCACAGCGTTGTACGAGATCTTCAGTTCTTGGCAATTTCTCGCATGGAATAGCCTTCATTTCTCAGAACAAGAATAGACTGACGAGTTTCAGAAGAAAGGTCTTTGTTTCTGGCCATTCTGAGCCTGTAATCGAACCCACAAATGCTGATGCTCCAGATACTCAACTAGTCTAAAGAAGGCCAGTTTTATTGCTTCTTTAAACAGAACGACCGTTTTCAGATGTGCTATCATAATTGCAAAAGGGTTTTCTAATGATCAATTGGCTTTTTAAAATTATAAACTTGGATTAGCTAACACAACGTGCCATTGGAACACATGAGTGATGGTTGCTGTTAATGGGCCTCTGTACGCCTATGTAGAGATTCCATTAAAAGAATCTGCCGTTTCCAGCTACAATAGTCGTTTACAATGTTAACCATGTCTATACTGTATTTCTGATCAATTTGATGTTGTTTATTTTTTTAAATGTGCTTTTCTTTCATAAACAAGGACATTTCTAAGTGACCCCAAACTTTTGAACGGTAGTGTATATTTCCAAACTATGAGGTTTTGATAATTATGATAATGCCCTTTTAGTGTAAGAGCTGTTTGAAAAGACCACCTGAAATTTCAGCCTGTTTTGGTGGGATGGAGTTTTGGCCTGCCTGGTGAATTAGTTAATAGTTCCAAGTCTCTCTGCCAGTAACAGCACATTTTCAGTTTTCTCCTCCCCACTCAGACCAGTCTCAGATAATCCTAGCAAAATTCTTGCTTGAGAAATTGCTCTTTGCTAAGAAATGAAAGGATCCTGTTTGAACCTTTACACAGGGCTTTAATTTTTTACCTGACAAGGTTCCCCGACAGTGGCAGTCTTTTGAATCCCAGAAGGTTTTTCGAGACTCCTTTACTTCTAAGAGTGTGCTACACAGCTAAATAGCTCCTCCAGGCTGTCCCTTTGGTGGGTTTAAGATGAGCAGAATAAAGGTTAACGATGAGCAGAATAATGAGTGGAGGCACACAGCCACACTGCTGCACACGCCGGCCTTATCATCTGTTTTTGCATTTCATCCATGGCTGCTGATGTAACCTGCTCCTGCGCACACAAAAAAATGCCGTCCTTCAGACGAGTGGTTAGTTTATGTGCTGCCTGGATGCCGAGTGCCTTGGATTTTCACGGTTGTTATTGATGTGGCTCTTTTTCCCATCCTGCCATTTTTCGCTCACCCCTTCCTCCCGAAACGTGGGCCATGTTTGTCTACTCTGTTGAGCACCAAAATGGTATCTATAAGAGATTACCTCAGTCAGCAGACATTTCGTATTTGTCCCGAAAGGTCATCGGCATTTTGTCATTGTTTCATCATCACTCTGTCTTTTGCATCTTTAAATGGCCTAGTTGTTATCACCTCTGTCATCATGCAGGTCTATGATAAGAGTGTGTGTTTAATCTCACTGCTTTAGTCTGAATATGCATGAATGTCACAGTGTAATGTAGATACACGCGCGTCAATTCCCCCAGTATCAAACTCATAAGCTGTGATTTATTCAAAGAGAGGCGGAGGAAGAGGATAGTAATATATTCCAATACAGCATAATCACAAGGAGCCTCCAGTAGTAATATCACCTTGGATATACTGAAGGCATAACAGTGGTTAAAAACTACACTCTACCTTGTATCTTGGGGAAAGAGAGAGAAAAAACAACAGTCAATTCTGATATCAGACCATCATTTATTTTGAGGCGTTATTAAACCCCAGCCTTCCCTGGAAAATATTTCCATAATGATTTTCCCTTAACCTACTACACTCATACGGAACATCCAAGTAGACTCCCAGGCAAACAGTGTATCCCATATTAAATCTATTGAGCTGTGAATTTACTCCAAGCTCCACATGATTAATGAAGCTTAAACTCCAATACAATATTCTACCCTGTACCAGCATGGTAACACAACATCACAACCTGAAGCGGGAGCTAGGTAGGTAGGTGGGCTGAACTTAATCAAGGCTGAAGTTGAGCAACAGAAAGAGCAACTTATTTCCCTCGAAAGCTTATCAGGTGTGTTTCAACTCAATACGGTCTTCAAATGTGTTCTAGTATGAAGTGGTGTTTCGTGATTCATTCAGTCTAGGCAACAATCAGTGTTGGGATAATGAGATTCCTTGTTTCAAGGAGTTGAAACAAGGAATTGTGCATATGGTGTCATTACACCATATTGATCATCTTCTATCGTCATAACTACAGTGTTAGACACTGGTGATTAAACAGCATATCTAGGCCATCACACACACATATACACACGCACACACATACTACGCACACGTGCGCGCACATCACAGCGCTCGAAACAGTCGCACACCAGTCGTCGTCGCGTGCACAGCTAGGAATCAATCCCACCCGGCACAAAAACAAGTTAGGCAATGCATAAACACTCAAGGATACATACCCACCAAGATGTGTCTCTGCCTCTTATCCTTCTCTGAGGCCTGGGAGCCTTGGGGAGCTGTGAGCCACACACAAACAGATGAATGGATCTCAATATCCAGAAACTCTAGCCCCCATGGACCTCGTCCCTCCCTCCCTCCCTCCCTCCCACACACACACACTCATTCAGGCAAATAAACGCGCATGCAGGTACGCACACACACACACATGCGTTCACGCACGCACATACATAGCACACACAGTCCCGAATCCTCGCCAGCTAGCTGCAGCATTGTTACTTTGTCACCTTACAGTCAATAAGGCTAGAGCCCCCCTGTTGTGCTTCACTCTATCACCTGTTAATTATACTTAATATTTAAACGGGTTCGAGGGAAAAAGTTCATTCGGTGTAGGAGAAATTAATGAGTGCACTTTGAATGCACTGGTTGAAAGCACAGGGCCAGCACCATCTCTCCTTTCCTTATTCCCTTTGACCCCTCCTCACTCCATATCCTTGATCTTCTCCCTCTCTCTTTTTATTATACTCAACCCTCATTTTCCCTCACTGTTCTTGGCCTCTCGCACACTTATCTTCCCTCTCCTGGGGCCTCATTTATCAACAGTGCGTACATTTCGTAATACATTCTGGCATATGTGAAGATTCTATGGTTTGTGCGCGCTACAAACTATTGGGATTTATCAAACTGTGGCATGCAAAATATACACATGTTTTCAGTGATTCAATCAGAGCCATGATATATTTGTGAGAAAATATTTACTAAATAAACTCATGTAATTATAAAACGAACACAGTAAAATAACAATTCACGAGGCTATATACAGGGGGTAACGGTTTCAAATCAAATTTTATTGGTCACATACACGTGATTAGCAGATGTTATTGCAGGTGTAGTGAAATGCTTGTGCTTCTAGCTCTGACAGTGCAGTAATATCTAACAAGTAACATCTACCAAATTGCAGAACATATACCTAATACACACAAATCTTATTAGGAATGAATTGAGACTATATACATATAGATGAGCGATGTCAGAGCGGAACGGACTAGGATACCGTAGACTAGTATAGAATACAGTATATACATATGAGATGAGTAATGCAAATATGTAAACATTATTATGTGGTTATTAAGATACTGTAGAATAGTATAGAATACAGTATATACCTATGAGACTAGCAATGCCAGATATGTAAACATTATTAAAATTACTAGTGTTCCATTCCTTAAAGTGGCCAGTGAGTCCTAGTCTATGCCTATAGGCAGCAGCCTCTAATGTGCTAGTGATGGCTGTTTAACAGTCTGATGGCATTGAGATAGAAGCTGTTTTTCAGTCTCTCGGTCCCAACTTTGATGCCACTGTACTGACCTCGCCTTCTGGATGATAGCGGGGTGAACAGGCAGTGGCTCGGGTGGTTGTTGTCCTTGATGATCTTTTTGGCCTTCCTGTGACATCGGGTGCTGTAGGTGTCCTGGAGGGAAGGTAGTTTTCCCCCGGTAATGCGTTGGGCAGACTGCACCACCCTTTGGAGAGCCTTGCGGTTGCAGACAGTGCAGTTGCCGTACCAGGCGGTGATACAGCCTGACAGGATGCTTTCAATTGTGCACCTGTAAAAATGTGTGAGTGTTTTAGGTGACAAGCCAAATTTCTTTAGCCTCCTGAGGTTGTGCCTTCTTCACCACACTGTCTGTGTGGGTGGTCTATTTCAGTTTGTCAGTGATGTGTACGCCAAGGAATAGTGAATAACTACACTGTAGTTATATCCCTGTTTATATTCTGACATATTACCAGTCGCCTTGCCCTGGTAAAATGCGATGGTTCACGCTTTAAGTTTCGCGCGAATGCTACCCTCTGTCCACAGTTTCTGGTTAGGTTTTAATAGTCACAGTGGGTACTACATTTCCTATACACTTCCTTATGAACTCCGACACCGTATCCGTGTATGCGTCTAGATTATTTTCGCAAGCTACCTGGAACATATCCCAGTCCACGTGATCAAAACAATCCTGAAGCATGGATTCCGATTGGTCAGACCAGAGTTGAATAGTATGAAGCATGGGCACTTCCGGTTTGAGTTTCTGCCTATAGGACGGGAAGAGCAAGATGGAGTCGTGGTCAGATTTGCCGAAAGGAGGGCGGGGGAGGGCCTTGTAATAATTCCGTAAGTTTGAATTGCAATGGTTGAGAGTCTTAGTAGCGCGAGTAAGACAGTCAATATGTTGATAGAACTTCGGCAGCCTAGTCCTCAGATTTGCTTTGTTAAAATCCCCTGCTACAATAAATGCAGCCTCAGGATGGGGTGTCAATGTACATAATCCTGGTGGACATTTAATTAATTGTTCAGCTGTCTTTTGGCTTGGGGGTAGAGACTGTTAAGGAAGCTGTTTTATCTCACAGCAATACTGTGGCCTACCTATACTGTTTAGGCTACCTGTCTATTACTTTCAAGCATGCTTGGCTATTGAATGAGCGATGAATATATAGTAGCCTAATATTTGTCATGTCAGAAAATATGATTATGATTTAGGCCCATTTATTACAACTCAAAGAAACATATTAGACTACATGCTGCTTTGCGATCCTTACCAACGGCAAATGCACGTTTTATCACTAGCGTACGTTTTAAGGTTTTTATTAGCCTACCATTATTCTAATTCCTGTATCAAACATCTCTATTTACCCCAAATGCAATTCTTCAACCACGAGTAGTCGTGCCTACACATGATCTGAGATTTGCGTGGAGATACGCACACTTTCCTGTCAAGTTCAAAATTGATAAATACCAACCTTTTCAGAAAAGTGGCACATTCAAGGTTTTGAGTCTTTTCTGTGCATACGCACCTTCGATAAATGAGGCCGCTGCCTTTCAATCTGCAGGACTAGTTATGGGTTCATATAGATGGGCGGGCAACAGATACATCTTCAACACATGAGTATTTAAGGGCAGAGAGTCAGCCATGCTCACCTGCATCCATCAATGTCGGTGGGCTCGGTCGGCAAGTCGCGGCCGCATCCCACAACTCCGCAGCAGTTACAGATGGATGTGCTATACTCCAGCGCCCTCGCATCCCCTCTCTCTGACTCCGAGTTCTCCAACCAAAAATGGGGATTGTCCCAAAATACTAAGGGAGAACAATCTTCCACCTCTTACTGGGCTGTTAAATTTCAGACCTTTAACAATCTCCCTTGGCTATTAAAGGTTGTTCATGGTATCATCACAAGTTAAAACCTTGGAGTTCTCTCTCTGTTAAATGTTTGAACTGTGTACAGAGGGTGAGCTGGGTATTTTTGGCCAGAAGAGATAATAGTTTTGACATTCAGCTTTTATACGATGATCTTCTTGAGGGAGAATTAATTTGCAGCCGAGACTGTGAGTGGGGCGACCTCTTAGAGCTAGAGAAGGTCATCATTAAAGTCATTAAGCAGCTATACCAGGATAAGGTAGCAGGAGATGTAATAATTGAATAATCAGATAATAGAAACGTTTAGATGTGGGGGCGTTTTGAGAGGTTCTTATTGAAATATTGAAATGCAAATATTCTCTCTACAATAAAGTGACAATTGTTTTGTCCCCACTAATTTTGAAGAAAACCTTACTGATGATGATGATGATGATGATGATGAGGATGATGATGGCAGTGATTATAATATAGTGCAAAAACTACAACCCTGTACAAAGCCACTGAGTAGAACGCCCAATCATATCCAGTGGCGGATACCGTATTGCCCACTAACAACAACATTACAGGCCAGCATCATTCATGAAGCTCAAATCTACCAGGTCTGCTTTTCCTATTGTGCCTGCAGCATTAGAATGACCTTGCTTTACCCTGTTTTCACCAGGCGTCCTCTCTGATCCTCCAGCCTCATCTGGCTCCAGATCACACCGTCCTCCATAGAACCTGCCTCTTTTTACTCGGTAGAGGTCAGCCCATGGTGTGGCGACCCAATTGGAATCCTAGTAGGGCAGACCACAGTGAAGCGACTACCAACGCTTTAGCACTGAAACCGCTGTGGAAGTTTAGAATAGAGGAAGAAATATGATAAAATGTGTAGCATGGACGTTTAGTAGATGCATGTTACATACAGTATGTGTGGCGTGTGCAGGAATTTATTCCTGACCCATAGCTCGGGTGTTGCAAACACCACGCTCAAGCCACTTATTTTTACTCAGCTCTCATCTTCATGATTATTGAGAAGCCTGACGTTCCCAGTCTGTCTGCTTTTAGACAAGGTTAAAGCTCTTGAAGACTTGCTCATGTGTTCTGAAACAGCATTACCTATCCAGCTGGTAGTTAGAGTACCAGTGTGGATTAACACCCACCTCAAGGGTAAAATGACATGCTAACCCCACACAGCAAGATATTATATTACGGGAGAGCCTACATGCTAATGTTTCTCCACCACGACAGTGGCAGTTTCCCTACACTGAAGCCCAGTCCAAATGCTAAGGGGGAAACTGAATCCCCAAACGGCTGAAGATGGCAGGCTGGTTTCCTGGTTGCTGTCTGCTCAGCCATTCGGAGAGCGTCCATAAAAGCATGTGGGGGGGACGAGCGAACACCATAGGCCTGGGCTGCCTGCTTCATACACTGACAGGGGGCAGTGGAGCGCACTCCATGCATACAGACATGCACGCAGGCACACGCTATCACAAACACAGACACATAGACACGCACGTGAACACACACACACCACAGGCGGCTGGTGGCACCTTAATTGGGGAGGATGGGCTCATAGTAATGGCTGGAATGGAATAAATGAAATGGTTTCCATGTGTTTAATACCATTCCATTCACTCCATTCCAGCCATTATTATGAGCCATCCTGCCCTCAGCAGCCTCCTGTGACACACACACACACCCTACCCCCATGACCCCAGTGTCACCATGCAGGCCCCAGTGAGCGTCTGCTACAGTACATATGTGTCAGATCAAACAGTCCTGTGTGTCTGCCTCTCTCCCCGCCGTGTAGATGTGTGTTTTTACGCCTCTGCTCGCAAGTGATGGAGGGTTGAGGGGACTTCTAGAAAGTTCCTCTTACAGTGGTGATGGATGTACTTTTTTTTTGCTCTGAGCGGTGAAGAGAGAGATGGAGAGAGCTCCAGGACTAGCTGTCAGCTAGCATTAGCCTCCCAGGCAGAAAACAACTCGCCCACGGACTGGAGTCATGGAGGGAGGCTCTGCCATACAGACACAACGTCTGCTTCACTGGTCTGCTACTACTGCTACTTATGCTGCTGCTGTTTCTACTTCTGCTACTGCTGCTACTACTACTACTACTACTGCTGCTACTACTGCTGCTACTACTACTACTACTACTGCTATTACTACTACTACTACTGCTACTACTGCTGCTACTACTACTGCTACTGCTGCTGCTATCGCTACTACTACTACTACTACAACTACTGCTGCTGCTGCTACTGCTACTACTGCTTGCTGCTGATACTGCTACTGCTGCTGCTACTAGGCTGCTGCTACTACTGCTACTGCTGTGCTACTGCATCTGCTACTGCTACTACTGCTATTACTACTATACTGCTGCTGCTGCTAGTTCCTCCACTGCTGCTCTTGCTACTATTTACTACTGCTGCTGTACTGCTACGCTTAGCTACTTGTCACTGCTACTATCTGCTTCTCCTACTGCTGCTACTGCTTCGCTACTACTACAGTACTACTGCTGCTGCTGCTACTGGTTGCTGGCTACCTAACTATGCTGCGTTACTACTACTGCTGCTCCAACTACTGCTGCTCTAACTACTGCTGCTCCAACTACTGCTGCTCCAACTACTGCTGCTCCAACTACTGCTGCTGCTACTGCTGCTACTACTACTGCGGCCCCACACTGTCATTATCAACACACACACACAAAGTAATAAATACTGTGTCTGAAAACACAGACACGTAATAGACACCAACAAAGTCATAACATACAAATTGCCAAGCAACACCAATCAAACAGGCACACGGACACACACACAAAGACAGACATAAACAACCTCATAGGCACTCCCAGCCTCTCGCTAAAAGCTTTTCCTGACGTCTCTCTCTCTCTGTCTCCTCTCTGTCCCTCTGTCTCTTCTTTCTATCTCCATCTCTCCTCCCTCGCTCCCTCATACACACACGTACCTCACATATCACAATGCAATCCATCCACACATAATGTTTGTCTGCAATTCTCCACTCTACTTGTTATTTCTACCTTCTCCGTCCTCTCTCTCTTCGCTCTCTTCTTTCAAACTCTTCAGACTAGATTTGGCTTCCGTCTCTGATTCATAGTGTCTCTCTATTTTTCTCTCCTCTGTTCCTCTCTCATTTGGATGTTATCCACACAAACAAGCAGATTCAACATTTCAGAACACCTCCCCCAGTCTGCTTCCTCCACCTTAAACCGCTCTCCTTCAAATGTCATCAGAATTGGAAATGTCAGACGAACCACAGAGCTAGCACTCCAGCTTCTCCCAGACACGGCCATTTTAATGATTGATTTAGACTCAATGGTCTCGCTCTACACCATTGCTACAACCAGAAAATGGCCAACACTATGATCAGAGATGGAAGTCAATCTAGTCTGAAAGAGTGTTTGAAAGAAGATAGAGAGAACAGAGAGGCCGAGAGAACAAGTAGGGTGAAGAATTGCAGACACTGTGTGGCCAACTTCCTCCACGGCTGTGTAGCTCTATAGCTAGCTAACGTTAGCGCTGCATCATCCACGGCCCTGACAAGCTGTTAACACTGAAGCTAAACCGTCTAAAACCGTCCAGAACTGGGGCTCCTCTCAGGAGAGACAAACCAATTAAACAGAACACCAGTCTTTCCAGAGTTTTGTCTTTGTGTTTGCCCCTCAACCCCCCCCCCCCCCCCCCTCCTCCCCCTCTCCCCCATCATTCGTGAGAGCCTGTTTAACTTTAAAGGCCGGGGCAAGGGAGGAGGGAGTTGGGGGGGTTAGCCTTTGTGTCTTTGTTGCTGGGGGTATTCATGGGTAATTGCTGCTGTTCGTCGTTAATGAACGGTATGTCTGAGATAAGCGCGCGAGAGAGAGAGAGAGAGAGAGAGAGAGAGAGGGGCTCTGTGTGCTGTCTGCGTGGATTGCCAGATAAAAAGGACACTTTTGAGATGAGAACCAACCTTGGTGACATGGCAGCTCCACTCAGAAAGAAAGGAAGAGAAACCAGGGGGGGAAAAGAAGGGAACATTCCAGATATACTGTAATTAGGAAGGGAGAGAACACGTGCTAACGTTTGTACGGCTGGACAGGTACTTTATTTCAAAGCAAGGTAGCTGTCTTCCACGGGAACAATAGCAGTCCCCACACGAAATTCACTGTGAAAAATGGCTGGTCACTAGTCAAGTCTTGCTTTAGTCAGACATGTACTTTATTTCAAAGCAAGGTTAGTGCCTTCGCTCCTATAGGTACAGTAACATTGCTCTACTAAATCTATGCTAAAACCACTGTAAAAAAAAATGCCTGTTTACTTGTCCCGTCTTGCTTGAGGCAGATACAGTAATATTACTGTGATAATACATCCTCTAATGCATGACTTCCTCATCGAATAAAGTCAAAAAGGTCATCAGGAATATGTGAGCCTACGGTAATAGATGTTGTTAGCTAATTATATTGGATATACAGTTCACTGACGCTAATCCCTGAGTGACACCATGTGCCTGAATATAAAGGCCAGTGGAGGATGGGGAGTTTACTGAAGGATTATAGGTAAGGAAATGTGCAACAGTAAAGGACTCTAACAGTAAACACTATGAGATTGGGCTGTGCAAAAAAAAAGTGGGTGTCTCTTCAGTTTATATTCGACAGTGGTTTAAAGTAGCATCCCTTAGAGAGAACCCCACGAGCACATACACTCCCAGGATACATTGTGGCTGGTGTGACAGTCTGGTAGACTAATAGTTCAGTCACATTTTTAGCGCTGTATCATCTCGCTAACTTCACTGACGCTAATCCCTGAGTGACACCATGTGCCTGAATATAAAAGGCCAGTGGGAGGGGATGGGGAGTTTACTGAAGGATTATAGGTAAGGAAATGTGCAAACATTAAAGACTCTAACAGTAAACACTATGAGATTGGGCTGTGCAGCAACAACAACAAAAATATACAATTGAAATCTGTGCGAGAGTAGCTAGCGGTGAACTGGCTAATATGTCAAATACCAGTTTACAAATGTGGCTACGCTAATGTTTTATTAATGTGATATTTAATAGCCTTGCTGTCTGTCACGCTGTCCCTCCGCTCTTTTCATCACTACAAAGCAATTTCCAGATCAATATGTGCAATGTGTGTAATACGGACAGACACAGGACATGCCTTTCTGCTGATGGCAGTGCTTTTCATACCGTCGTGATGGGATACCTCAGCTCCCTTGTCCTGCTTCCCTATTATTCCCAGCCATGGTCCCATAGAGATTTAATTTAGCACAATCAGTCTGTCGATTGTGTGCACTCTGTATGCACTCACCACTGTAAGTTGCTTTGGATAAGAGCATCTGCTGAATGGCTAAAATGTCAATGAGTCACCGTGGGCCTGTGGAACGCTTTCAACGCCTTGTAGCGTCCATGCCCCCAATGAATTGAGGCTGTTCTCAGGGCAAAAGCATGGTGCAACTAGATATTGGGCAGGTGTTCCTGATGTTTTGTACACTCTGTGTAAATGAAAGGGATGGAGGGATGCACCGTATGTGTGATGGCAGCACTGCAAAGCCCTGCTCACCTTCGAGGGGGCCCATCGGCACTTTAAGTGACGGAGTCTCGAGAGCAGCGAGGAACGAGGAAGGGACAATTATAAAGGCGAAGTGATGGTGACAGGGCGACAGGTCCGTGTGACAGAAGGTGGGGGGGGGGGCGTGCCCCTAGGGAGATGTGCCCCTAGGGAGATGTGCCCCTAGCCAGTTGACAGGGTACGGCACAGCAACGCGGGCTGGTGATAGCTGCATGTCTCCGGCTGCCAAGTGGCAGCAGTTAGACAGAGGGAGAGGAGAAAGAGAAAGACAGGGAGAGGGAGTGTCAATGTGAGAAAGAGACAGATAGAAGGAAAAGAGAAGGGGCAGAGAGGGAGATACATGGAGAGTGAGTGTCAGTGTGTAAAAGAGGGGGTGGAATAGAGGGGCCGAGAAAGATGGAGCAGAGAGAGACAAGGACGGTGACAGAAAGAGTGTCAGTGTGACAAAGAGAGACGGACCGAAAAGAGAGGAGAGCGAGGAACAGAGAGAATGTGTCTGAGTGCTTCAGTTTAACAATCTCAGGAGAACCGCCACTCCTATGGTAGAATGAATCAATAGTCACGCAGTATATGATAGCATTCAATCACAAAGGTAAACACTGACAGTATTATCAACAAGATTACAACTTCCAAACAGTTTCCTCGCCGTCTGTCTTGTACAGCCAGCCATCCCTCTGTCTCTACCTCCCTCCCTCCTCTTCTCTCTCCCCCTCCCGTTCCCCTATCATCATCCTCTCCACTCGCTCAGTTGTGCCTCTCCCCATGGCATCATGTTTACTCGTTCTCCAGTAACAGTTTCCCTTTCCCATTCTCTCCTCTTCTTCCCCTTTTTCCACTTCCATATCTTTCCGAGCGAGTGGCTCGGCCCTTTAATCGTGAGCGGCACCTGTCCCCGGCATCTTTAATGTCCTCCATCCATCAGAGGCGGATGACGGGCAGCGCCTCACCCCAGTGACGCTGCTCACCGTGGGGTAAGAGAGGCCGTCGCACTGCCTGGGCCTGGATGAAGGCTTGGAGGGGTGGAGGACGGGAAGGAAAGGGAAGGGTGGAAGCTGACACTCATGGTCAGGGCTGTAGAGGACATCCAGGACTGTCCCATTTGAAGATGATTCATGTGTGTCTCTGAGTTGTCGGTCAATGTCTTGATTGATTAAGGCCCACAATAGGAAATATAACCTTTTTCAGTTAAAAAAAATAGAGGGTCAGTGCTGTGGGCTAGAAATTGTAGTTCTAGTGAGGCTTTCAGATTTGAGCTCCATGACATCTTTGGTTGATAATATTCTGTTTATTTGTTTCATTTCACAATTAGGAGGCATCTCAAAACCGAGGTTGTCAAGTAGATATCTTGCTTTTCATCTTGACTCTTGGCAGAGATAACCGAAATCGGAAAAAGCTAATTAACTCTCGTCAACGGGCAAAATGAGCTCTGCCATCCTCATGACACACACACACACACACACACACACACAGTCTCTCACATACACACACATCTCTGTGTTGCGCATCACTCATAATTGGAGGAATCAGCACAAAATGACCTGACTAACATGAAATGTTTCTCTCCTCTCTAGCTCTCCCCCTGCCTCCCTTTCTCTATTCCTCTTATCTCTCTCTCCATTTCTATTTCCATCCCTGGAAATGGAGTAGCCAAGGCTGGGTTGTTAGTACTGGAGCAGATTCATTGAGAGGTGTGCATTTGTCATTAATGCATTCATTGTAGAGTGTGGAAGCTTGCATGAGGCATCCCCATCGAATGCACCCATGTAAAGTATATACCACTTATACCCACGCTGTTTCGGGTTAGTACTAGTAGTACAGGTGTGGGATCTTCATTTGACCCAGTTTGCTACAGCAGGAAAATAATCCTGCAGCAACAAGAAAGTTGAATTATTACATGGATTATAATTAATGGGCAATTCTGAGGGTGTGGATACATTGTTCGTTATGGCAAATCAAGTCTGAAATGTCTTACAAAGAAGAAGCCTTTTTAAAACTCAAATACACTACAAGTTTGCATTTCCTGCTTTGCAGAGAAATTCTCAGCTACGAAATAGTGATCAAATGAAGATCCTACACCTGCATGTACTGTCTGTTGGGACAAGACAGTGGCTCTACAGACTCACATGTATAGCACTTAGGAGAATCGGCTGTATGGATGTCATTTACCCAGCCATTTGGGGACAGCCAGCAAGCAGAGAGCATTGTCACATTTTCTCAACGTCACTGCGGTTTACTTACCATCTCCCTCCGAAAATACAAGCTCAGGGAGTGGAGAGATACGCGTCAGAGAGGAGCCTGGAATGTGTACGTTATTTGGGGCAGGGTTTTGGCAGCCAGGGATAGCGGAAAACGACCTCACAGGTGAAGAGACACTCATTTATGGCACAACAACCTCCATGGCAACATTTGCCATCGCTGCTGGCAACAGAGATCATGGTGTGTTGCTCTTTTAATCACGGAGTGTGCTGCCATCTGTAGATTATGGAGTGTGTTATTATGAGTGGAATTGCAGTAGCAGTAGATGTGTAGCAGTAGATGTTGGTACAACTTTGCATCATGAGGACCCCCGCCATTTCTCCCATTATGTCACAACAGGAAACCTCCTCCTCCCTTGAAGGGAAATGACATATCTATGGTTGCTCCTATATAGAATCCAGATACACAGGAAGTGCTGGGAGGGAAATATAGAATCATTTCCTGCCTGCACTGCCGCTGTACTGGACTCCAGTCTGAATGGTATATATTTGTAGGCAGTGGTGTATTTTAGGAGGTTTGGAGTGTAACAATCACCAGGCTATGGATGTAACATATCCATACAAAACATTTACTACATCATCATACACATCATCGTTCCTTGGTAATCTGCCTGCATTGAACGAGACGTCTGGGTATTCGCGGGCGTTTTTGTCATGTGTGAATGAAGACCGGCATGCTGACAGAATCGGTCGTCCACTTATCTCAACAAGCCAAGCAATTTGAAAGAAAAGTGGCAGTTTTTATTTTTAACCACAAAAGCAGTCCTCACTGGATGCCTTTTAAGACATTGAATAAGAGATTGCCTTGGGTCCTCCACTTACCTCAAAAGTACCAACCGTCTTTGAATAACGGACTTTATAATCGATCTGTGAAGATGTTATGTTTTCACTGAGAACGTTAATAACTGGACACCTTGGAGAAAAAAGTGGACCAAAGTGATAGAACTCAGTACAGACAATATCATCTTCTACTACACAATGAATGTACTGTGAAATCCAGAAAAGGTACTAAAACGTGTTATTTGAACTTATTTTGATATACTATTCATTGGGTGACTGCTTACTCCTAGAAGCCACAAAACAACCTACACCCCAAAAGTCAATTCTCACAAATCACATGAATAATGGTGAAACTGGATCCCCCAAACGTGTCCCTGTGACATTGTCTTTGAGCCGTCATGGCTGCCGCTGCCAGGGCACTTGGCTAATGTCTTTCAGTGGGATCGCTTTTCTGTGTCCTCCAGGAACCACTCAGACTGGTGACCTTCAACACTTCAGGGACCAGAGGTCTCCACCAGCACCAGCCTCCCCTATGTCCACACACACACACACACACACACACACACACACACACACAACACACACATACACACACACACAACACACTGAAATTACAAACACAACGTCAGCTTGCACACACACACAAACATCAGCTTGCACAGACATATCCAAGTTGTCTACCCACACAGACAGTGCACAATACCTTGTTAACAATACTGTACATATACTGTACATGACACATTGATAACTCTCACACCCTTTCTCACACATACGTTTATCTTACATACAGGCACATATCAAGAATCCCCTCCTTAGATGCTGGACGCATCAAAATACTTATTTAACCTGAACGTGAAAATGTGTGTGTGTGTGTGTGTGTGTGTGTGTGTGTGTGTGTGTGATGTGTGTGTGTTGTGTGTGTGTGTGTGTGTGTGTGTGTGTGTGTGTGTGTTGTGTTGTGTGTGTGTGTGTGTGTGTGTGTGTGTGTGTGTGTGTGTGTGTGTGTGCGTGCGTGCGTGCGTTTGGCCAAGGCTGGCCGTGGCGTGTGGACAGCGTGGCTGGTGCTCTTGATTGGGCTGTCACTTAAAAGCAACCATCTTTCAAGGTCAGACTTCATCACAGACAGAAGCCAACTGGGCCTGATGTGACCCTGCCAAGGCTGCATGGCTGGGCACAGTCAGTCGTATGCCACAGCTTCACACACACAGACACAGACACACACACACACACTCACACTCACACTCACACTCACACTCACACTCACACTCACACTCACACTCACACTCACACTCACACTCACACTCACACACACACCAGTGGAGGCTGCTGAGGGGAGGATGGCTCATAATAATGGCTGAAATGGAGTCCATGGAATGGTACCAAATTTATGGTTTCCATGTGGTTGATACCATTCCATTTACCCAATTCCAGCCATTACTGTGAGCTGTCCTCCCCTCAGCAGCCTCCACTGAAACGCACACTCCACTGCCTCCACCCCCCTAAACTGCTGTTTCTGACAAAATCCTGCTGCTCTCAGCACTGAAAAAAAACATGTCTCTGTCCTAATGTGTGTGTCTGTGTGTCTGTCTCACAAACACTGAACAATAGATACACACACTCTCTCTCTCAATATCACGCAGACTGTCTCTCTCTCACACGAACACACTCTCACACCGCTCTTTATCCCTGCCGTTCTGCATCTCTCCCTCTCTTCCTAATCTGGCCCTCAAACCATCATGGCCATCTAATCATCCCCAGCTTTCAACTGGCTCATGTATCCCCCTCCTCAACCCCTACAGCTATTCCCCAGGACGTTGCTGTAAATGAAAATGTGATTTCTCAGTCAACATACCTGATAAAATAAGGGTTAAATAAAAAATTATCATAATAATTCTCTCCTTCTTCTATTTATATTTGCACCATAAATTCTCCCCTCTCCTCCCCTTACTACCCATGTCCGTCATAGAGCTTGTGAGGCAATTGTTTTTGACAATTAAATGAAAACAGAGGGCCTTTACTTTGGCTAATCTTAGCCGCGTGGCGCTGCACTCAAAGTGTGTTCCAGATGGCCCTTGAGATGGTACTTTAACAGGCTGCCTGACGCCTGGATAAAGAATCTCTCTCTCATCTCTCTCTCTCTTCTCTCTCTCTCTCTCTCTCTCTCTCTCTCTCTCTCTCTCTCTCTCTCTCTCTTCTCCTCTCTCGTCTCTCTCTCTCTCTCTCTCTCTCCCTCTCTCTCTCCCTCTCCTCTCTCTCTTCTCTCTCTCTCTTCCTCTCTCTCTCTCTCCTCCTCCCTTCTCTCTTCTCTCTCTCGTCTCTCTCTCTCTCTTCTCTCTCTCTCTCTCTTCTCTCTCTCTCTCTCTCTCTCTCTCGCTCTCTCGTCTTCTCCTCTCTCTCTCTCTCTCTCTCTCTCTCTCTCTCTCTCTCTTCTCTCTTCTCTCTCTCCTCTCTCTCAGCTTGTTTGGAGCCTCCAGCTTTCTCAGGTGTCGGTATACTTTCCGAAAAATGTGGACCTAACATTTTATCTGGGGAAACTCACCTGTCTGTCGAGCAAATACTTTTTTAGGAGGTTCTGTAATTGACATCAGATGATGTTCTGCTGGGCTTTTGACTGCTCTGAAGAAGCTGCTGACATTTACAATTTGACTCATACAAGTGTGATCCGTTGAAAAATGAATGTGGGAAAATATATAATTGGCTAATGGGATATTCATATCACACTCACAGTAGAAGATGAGCAATTGTTCCCTAGCTACTAAGAAGCCTATTAAGAGAACTCACATTCCCTAAATATCCGTGGTGTTAAATATATGTGTTAAATCCATGCCTTGATGTACTTGGATAAGAACAGATGCTTAGCGCTCCCTAATGAATTGAACACTGACTCACGATTTAGGATATTCATTTAACCGTGGTGTAAACTGTGTGCGTGCGTGCGTGCGTGCTTTTGTGCATGAGATCATTTGTGCTTGTGTACTTTTATCTCCCTCTCAGTCAGACCGATGGCTGATGACAACACGGTCCACAAAGAGAATTACCATAACTTCCCCCCCTCTCCCTCTCCCATGACATCCACTGTTCACTGGGTTGTCTCCCAGCACGTTGTGTTTCCGTTGACAAGACGTTGTGGACTTCATCCTTCCTCTAACCAACCAGGAGAGCTGACAGTAGTAAAACATCCCATCCCAGTTACAGCAAAATGCGTTCCTGGACCGCGCTGGGGAATTATACGTTTTAGCTGGCTGCTAGCTGGCTGCTAGCTGGAAGGTTTTTTTCCCACATTAAACCTCATTAAAAGGTACATTTTGACAGAGTTCAGGCTTGTTCACTCCAGGCCATGAAGCTGTGGCTATTAGCACACAGAGACACTGGCTGGTACCGCTACTTAGTCTTATAATGAGTTGGGGGGGGGGAACACCGTGGAGGTGGTATCTAATAGATAATGTCCTGTACTAGTGTGTGATGATGCGGGGGAGTTTTAATATGGATACTATACTGCGGCCATATTACAAGGTAATTTGCTCCAACGTTTGTGTCTAGTACCCAGTGTGATAGTATGGGGTGTTGAAGTGATGGAGGACAGAGGGGATTGAAGCATACATCTTCCCGCCAGAAGGCAAGCAAGGCAACCTGACTGTCATTCATACTCCATTCACCCAGTTCAATGTAACATCGATGGGTTGAGGCTTCTACATGATACTCAGATTTTCCCTCTATCCATGATGAGGTTGCTGCAACCTAGCCTACAAGTGAAAGTTTACAATGTAGGTGCACACATGTCGAGAGAGAAATTTGAGATGACAGAAAGTGACACATGGACAGACAGTGACACATTCAATAAAGCCTTGCACACTCTTGCCTGCATCTAGCTTATCTAGGGTGTAATCATTAGTCCAACAGTTGCAAACGAGAGTTTGTATTACATAAATTCTGGTATTTTTATCCCTGTTTCGTTTGCTTCCGTTTAAGAAACGTTTTTCAACAGAATCGGCGGAATGAATACACCCCTGATCATAGCAGCCACGTTGTATTTATTCTAGCCTCTATGCASTSTCCTCCTCTCACCTTTTCCCTTCGTTTGTGGACTTCAATGAACAACACATCAGCTGTATGTGATCAGATGAAAAAACCTTTCCAAGCCAAACCATGTCATAACTGCTACACACAGCCTACATCGTTGTCCCCATATTAGCTACAGTAACGTCTTAGTCAACATAGCTAATAGAACTAATGTGTTAGTAAACCCGCTACAATTATGCAGTAATGGCACAGTGTATAGTCAGTAAGCAGTTACACTGGCGGGCCCCTGTGTCAATAAGGGGCAATAAATGAATAAAACCAAAAGCTTACCTTGACTTGGAAGAGTTCCAGTGTTGTGTTGGATAGTCATGGCTAGCTAGCTAACATAGCATCCCTCTGTTTGAGCCAGATGATGGAGTAACTAAACTAGTGAAACTGAAAGTGAAAAAAAATTCTGAATATAGCTATCTCCCTCTCTCTTTCTTGCTTCTCCTTCATTTTTAAAGAAAATAATTTGTTCAAAACTGTTCAACTGTTGTCTTTCTCTCTCGAGTCAACTACTCACCACCTTTTGTGCACTGCAATGCTATCTAGCGGTAGCTTATGCATTCTGTACTAGATTCATTCTCCTTTGATTGGGTGGACAACATGTCAGTTCATGCTGCAAGAGCTTTGATAGGTTGGAGGACGTCCACCGGACGTCATATTTGTCATATTTATTGTGTAAGTCTATGGAATGGGGTGAGAACCAAGAGCCTCTTAGGTTTTGTATTGAAGTCAACGTACCAAGAGGATGGAAGCTAGCTGTCCTCTGGCTACACCGTGGTGCTACCCTACAGAGTGCTGTTGAGGCTACTGTAGACCTTCATTGCGAAACAGTGTGTTTTAATCAATTATTTGGTGGCGTGAATATATTTAGTGTAGTTTTTTAATGTTTTACAATTTAAAAAAAAATGAAATTCCCTGAGGAGGATGGTCCTCCCCTTCCTCCTCTGAGGAGCCTCCACTGACACACGCACTCACCCCACCAGACATACCATCAGGTTTTTGTTTCATAGTCCCTCGGTCCAGAACAAATTCACGGAAACGTACTGTATTATACAGAGCCACAAGTGCATGGAACTCCCTTCCATCTCCTATAACGCAAGTGAACAGCAAACCTGGTTTCAAAAAACAAATAAAGCAACACCTCACGGCACAACGCCTCTCCCCCATGTGACCTACTTTTTGTGTGAATGTACTGACATGTATGTGTAACTGACAGATGCAAACACACCCACACACCACACACACACAACACACACACACCACACACCCACACACACACACACACACACCCACACACACACACACACACACACACACACACACACACACACACACACGCTACATGTTAAAACTTTTTTTTAAATGTATGTTGTCTGTATTTTTGCTGTAATGTCTTTTTCGTTATGTGTCGGACCCCAATAAGACTAGCTGTCGCCATTAGCGTCGGCTAACGGGGATCCTATTATAATCGGAAATCAAAATGCCAGGACTTTGCGACCTCCTCACCTCTTTTCTTCCACTCTCCTCTTCTCCTGCCAACACCTCACCCCTACCCCCCTCCAAACATGGATAGCACTGTCCTCTTTCCTCCACACGCTGCACCCCTAACCCCCCTCACCATGGAATAGCTGCCCCTCTTTCCCCAACACCTCACACCCTAACCCCCCTCACAGTGCTATGGATAGCACCTGTCCCTTTTTCCTCCAACATCTCACCCTAACTCCCTTCTCACATGGAAGCACTGCCCCTCGTCCTCCTCCAACACTCGTCACCCCTAACACCCCATCTACTGTGATAGCAAACTGCCCCTACTTTCCCTCCATAACCTGCACCCTAACCCCCCATACATGGATTAGCACTGCCCCTCTTTCCTCCCAAACACTCTCACCCCTAACCCCCCTCACATGGATAGCACTGCCCCTCTTTCTCCCAACACCTCACCCCTAACCCTCCTCACATGGATAGCAACTTGCCCTCTTTCCTTCCAACACCTGCACCCCGAACCTTCCTCACATATAGCACTGCCCCTCTTTTCCTCCCAACACCTCACCCCTAACCCTCCTCACATGGATAGCCACTATGCCCCTCTTTCTCTCCCAGCCTTTAGCTGCCATCACCAGGCAGAGAAGAATGGAAGAGAGTGTTGTAGCTGCGGCTTACATCCCATCTCACCCTTTCAGAAAACCCCCCCCACCCCCCCAGACTGCCCCTCTCAGTGCCAGCAGCAGAGCGGCAAACACATTAAACCCAGCTCCACTCATTACGTCTGCGTCAACTCACAGACCAAAATTACTCCAATTTATTAAACATATTACATGGAGAAATTACTCCACCGCCTGCCTCTCTCCTTCTCTTCCCCCCCCCCCCCCCCCCCCCGTCCCCTCCTCCCTCTCTTTCCTCCCCCGCCTCCGGGGGGTGGCGATTTATGTCTCTCTCTTTTCTCCACGCCACCTCAACCGCAAAGAGAGGCGTGTTGTGTGCGTCTTAACTGGGGGAAGATAAACGTCTCGGCAGTCGTCTAGAGGCGCTAATGCAGGCCCATGATGATTCGTTTAGCGTGCTTATCACTGCTCATAACACGCAGCCAGGCCAGGTAGTACAGCCTTTAGAGGCTTGTGATAACGCCCTGTCTGAGGAAGAGTCGGGTAGTTCACACACACATTCAAATGTATATACACACAATCACACACACCTGTTTGCATGTGCACACATTCACACATGCATGGACACACACACACACACACACACACACACTTGCCCCCTACACAAAAACAGTCTCATTATAGACACCCCACCATAGCATACATACAGTATTCCTTACGTCTTGCTGGTTGGAGGGTACAGTATGTAGATGGGAGTGAGAGTGGGAGGTTCTCGACACAGTACAGCGGTTATGAAAGTGACTTGTGGAGCCTTAATCCGCTGTATTATCTGTGACAGGATTCAAAGGCAGAGAGGAGAGGGGAGGAGAGGGGACTCAGGGACAGGAGGACTAAGAAGCTCTATCTGGTTAGGACTGGATCAGCCATTTACTGGAGCACACATACTTTGATCACAGTCAGCCCAGGTCTCCTCAGTCCACCACTAAAGGCTGGAATTGAATTACAGCCTACAGGTGCAGACACAAAATGTGAAAAATTCATTGCTCTATTTGAATGCTTTTTACTTTGGGGATATATTATTAGCATTTTCTTCATGCAACCCGAAGCAAGTGAAGGACAAAGGACCTACGGCTGTACCTCGAGTTGTAGAAACATTTTCTTTGAATACTTAACTTTGTGATGGACATACAAATATGGCCGTTGTAAAGCCTCACACGTGAACAGAGAGCAAAGAGTGTACTTAGCTATGGTCGCTATTCGGTCAAAGGCTGTGCGTTTCAGTTCTTTTAAAGAACTCAGACGATAACGTTGCAACCCCAGACACCCAGAAGCCTGTGCACATTTAAACAGCACATCAACATTTAATCCAAAACAACATTAGGTTACCAAAGGTTCATTACAAGAACACACCACCTCCCGTCCACATCAAACTCAAACCATCAAAACATGATTTCAACACCGGTAGGGGGTTAAATCTCTAAACCCACATGATCTACTGTTCCATAGTGATGAGTGTTTCTGCTGCTTCATATTCCTAGGCCATGGGAGATGAACATTTAGGGTAGCGAATACAAAGCCATCTGTTATAATTATGTGGACCCTGAAACGGAGACCAGCAACTAAAGCTGGACCTTCTAATTGAATTCTGGGTAGAGTTAATCTCGTCAGAGTGCCAGCGGTTCAGTGCTCGCTACTCCTCCTCCGCGAAGTGACTCCTCCTTACCGAGACGCACGAATGCTGACTGACACTCCAATACGTTCTGAGGAGAGGAGTGTATTCGGGACATCCACTATGTTAGGGAGAGTAGGAGCATAAGTTCAGTACGGACCTGTGTGGAACACTTACCTTGGGGCTTGGACTTTTGGGACTATGCCATTGGTGCCATTGTACCAGGCAAACCAAATGAGCCATGACATGTATTTGAACGTTTTTGACATTATGAACGTGTTTGACCCAGGTCTGGTACACTGCAAGATGAGAAATATACAGTACGGTGGAAGTGATAATGTCTTAGCCAATGTGATGGGTTTCAATTTGATTAAAAGTGGTTCACACGTTCCCCTGCTTGGCTGAAATGTCAACACATTACTGTAGTCCCCTCTTTATAAACACACCCAATGGAATGATGGCCTAAAAGCTAGTTCCTGACGCCGTCTACTACTGCGTGATATGACAACCGGCACTTTGATTAACACCAAACGTATCCTTCCTCTCTCTTCAAACTTCAAAGTGAGAAGTTAAAAGGACCACATCTATATTAACTGATCCCAGATGCCCCGCGAGCTGGGCTGTGATTGATGCTGCTAATTACTGATAATTGCCTAGACGGTGTATCGACAGTAGCTACAATGTGTCGTCTGCCTGTATAGTATGGATAGAACCTTTAGTGGCTATATAACTTTGCAGATACGAAACATACAGACAATCATATAATATTAGTCCAGAATATCAAATTCAAGAGCTATAAAAAAAAAAAAATGTTATATTGTACTAAATATTCCATTATGTATATTCAGTGTTTTTGGCAGAATAGAGGGATGCAGTCAATGCATGATTAATATAACTTACCAATAGAATGCTTGTTAGACTAATAAAAATGTGTTTTAAATCACAGCTGCTACACTGTTTGTTGCCTAAAGCCATTTGGGTGATACACTGTTTTAGTTTCACTCAATATTTTTTACAAATACAGGCGGGCATCAGAATCAAGCTAGCATGGCCGATGACCATAATTCCTAATGTGGCTAATAGGCTACCTTATCTATTTATGTATTTATTTAGCAATCTAAAAACACAGAACCTTGTTGTAGCTAGCTAGCTGCTGGGAGGATGTAATGTCATCGCTTGGACTGGATAAGTGGCATACTTTTTCCTCAAAAAGTTTTTAGCAGCTTTTGTGGCCACAGCTAAGTTGCATGTGTCATTTGGTTAGCTAGCTAACAAGAAATGTGACTCAATTCTAAACTTGAACGACCGTTATCCACTGTTAACATATCTCTTTGTTGTATTTGGCATCGATCAAATTGTCAGGCAGGCAGGCAAGCAAGAAAGCTGGTGAATCCCATTCAGTTGTCAAAAACGTGGGTTATGGGAAATAAGCAGGTAGCCTATTGGAAGGCAGGACGAGCAAGCAGGCTACTATTCCCCATCATGTCAGTGCAAGTACTCGCTGAAAAAAGTTTATCCAAAGATACTGGTTTCCCCTTCTGTCTGTGGTTTATCCCTCACCAAATTTTTGCTTATCTGCCTCTGCCTAAAATTGCGCTGTTGCAGCTGCCTGTAAACACACAGCTCAAAGTGAATGATATATCCCCGTATTGCAATGGCATATTTGCATATAGGCCAACTGTAGCTCTTATTGGTTATGGCGCACCGGTCGGTGTAGAGTCTGGGCAAAGATGGTCTGGACCTGGACAAGACTGAGTTTTTAGTTTTTATTTACTCCGGTGTCCAAATGCACCGCTGTTTCCCCATTCATATTGCTATAGAATTTTCACAAATACCCGACTCTAAGTCATTCCCAAATATTCTATGAATGTATGAAAACGTGAAATTACCATATCTATGTGATCGTTTGTCACAAAATGTTTATTTTTTGTTGCCATATTCTTCCCAAAGGGTTTACAGTATATGAACATACTGTATTTTAATACGATTTAATGCTGCTAAAACACTGTCAGTTCCTCTTTAATGTCCTCGTCATATATAGGAAAGTTTCCTGATCACTTAACCTGAGCAGGAAAAACTCCAAGCCCTAGTTATAGCCTATAACAAACACCCAGAGTTTTTCCTATTGTGTTATGTTGTCACGAAAAGCTCCTAGCCCTAGTCAATCTCGCCAGATATAGGATGTCTTTGTCACAATAGCAACCTTTTAGAGTTACACTGCACCCTTATTTATGTAAGATGACTGTGAATGCTGGAAGCTGTGTGGGGTGAATCGAAGGCAGAGTTATTTTATACCTGGAAGTAGAGTCTGTATAGGGTCGAGTCAACCTCTGGGTGTATTATACAGCCACCTGGCCACCGGAGCTCAGGGAGAGTAGGGGTCTTATGAGACCCTTTCAGTGCCTTTGTATGAGATGACCTTCTCTGCAGCACAATGACTCCACTGATAATATACATCCTGACAGCACTGGACAAAGCCTGTCCATTTCCAGATAAAGCTCCTAAATCTATGTAGTGAAATCTGGAAAAAAAAGGGAGGGAAAAAAACAAAATGGCCACCATTGTGCGAATGCTGCTAAAGCTCTTCTGACACTGCAGTTGGGAGTTTGTTGGCTCGGGGGTTTGTAGTAGCAGTGAGTTAGTGATGACCTCCTAACACAGGGGCGACGCTGACACTCTGACAGTCAGAGTGCGTTGTCTGCTGCCTGTGACCGCCACTGCGTTTTAATGTGTCACTACACCGTCGGCCGTCGAAAGCTAATTCAATGCCTGACCACGTCCCCGTTGGTCCTTGGGGGCTGGGAATTGCCTACATATATAAAAGATGACAGCTGAATTACAAGGCAGCGTATATGCTGCTCTAAGCAGTCCTCTGGCCGCCACTAATTGAATGGAACATTTAAAGGCTGGAATAATGTAATATCTATAGTAGGGTACGAGCTGGAGAGGTTTCGGTGCCACTCATAAATGTATGCATGGTACAGTAGAGAGATGATAGAAAATGGTATAATCTCTGATCCAGATGTGATACCCCCAATGGGGCCTAGTCTGGGCTCCTATTCCTAATCAAATACCTTTTAGGTGTTCAGTAAGAATGCCTCTCTAGGAGAAGCCGTGGATGTATTTCACACTGAAGGGCACCTTTCTCCCCCACATAGATAGAGCGGCACGGACAAATGGAGGAGGCCTAGCTTTAAAAGGAGTAGAGAAAACGCATTTGGAGAGGATTATGGTGATTTAAGATCCTTCCGATTCCCTTCCTCTTCTCCCTCCGGTTTTCACAGTCGGACTGGAACATAATGAAGACACTCCATCCTGCTCTTTATTTAAGCTCTCCATTGTACACACTCCTCTACAGATAGGAGGTAGATAGTGTGTATGTGTGAGAAAAATAAATTGATTTCGTTGTGTGTATGTGTGGGGGGGTAGGGTGTATGGTGTGTGCGTGTGTGTGTGCGTGTGTGCGTGTGTGTGGGAGAGAGAGGAGAGAGAGAGAGAGAGAGGAGAGAGAGAGAGAGAGAGAGAGAGAGAGAGAGAGAGAGGAGAGAGAGGAGAGAGAGAGAGAGAGAGAGAGAGAGGAGAGAGGAGAGAGGAGAGAGAGAGAGAGAGAGAGAGAGAGAGAGAGAGAGAGAGAGAGGAGAGAGAGAGAGAAGAGAGAGAGAGAGGAGAGAAAGAGAGGAGAGAGAAGAGAGAGAGAGAGAAGAGAGAGCAAAGAGAGAGAGAGATTGAAAGAGAGGTAAGCGAGAGAGTGCAGGATATTTTAATGAGAATGTACTGTGTGTGGCGTGTGCGTGTGCGTGTGCGTGTGTGTGTGTTGTGTGTTGTGTGTGTGTTTTGTTGTGGCACTTCATCTGTCTCTCTCTATTTTCTTCTCTCTGCCGCCTGCCTTTTCTTCCCACCATCCTGCCTCTCTGCTGCCTTTCCTCATGGCCACACGCAATCGACTGAGACGGCAGGCTTCAGCAGGGGGAGACGGGAGGGGGAGCCGGAAAATTAACGACCTCACATAGCACACCGGTAAGGGCCAAAAGAATGTTGTCAGATGAAAAACAACAGCAACCTGTGTCAGACCGTAGCATCTCTCCTGTCGCGCTCTCCTCTCTCTCCACTCTACCCGCTCTCTCTCTCTTGCTCTTTTCTCTCATCCCCCTTTGCTTTCTTAATGTGTTCTGTGCCTCTCTCTTAGTGACCATTTGTTTTTCTTTTGGCAGGAGAAGCCAAGTCTTTATCAGATCAGGAAGAGCGAGGGAGAAAGAGGCGAGAGGGGGGGGGGGGGGGGGTTGAGAGGGAACATGAGAGGGAGGGAGAGAGGGAGTTGTCCACTCCTATGGTGCTGAATTTCTCCAATTAATACACCACTAGAGGACAAAGGATGACACACTGTCCGCTACAAAGACATATACAATAGTCATCTGTCGTGACTTGACTTTAAAATTACTCCAAAGACTGTTATTTATCTAAGTACTTAACTATGTTTAATTATTACCCAATTAAATTAATCATGTAACAATTAACTCCTTAGGATCTGGGGCACCACGAGAGCGGTTCTTTAAAGAGTTACCATCTCCTGAATTAAACTCTAAAGGTCTTTACCTATCACATCTATAAACAGTCAACTTATTAATCATAACCTCGTATTATATCATCATTCTGAACAGAGGTAACCTCCTTGCATCTGCAAAAGCCTGAGCCTTACTTATGATTCAGTACTACACAAGTTGGTTTAATTATTTATTTACTAGCTAATTAAATGATAACACAGAATAAACATACACACTTAATACATTAAAAACAGGTACATAGCGGAATGACAACAATATGGCAGCTTGTTACAAAAGAGATGGAGAGGGGGGGGGGGGGGAAGAGAGGGACAGAGACACTTAACAATGGTACATTTGGAAACTACTCTCACTTACAGTAATCATATTCTTCGCACACGAACCGCTGCCCCCTTTGAGTAAGAAATCATGAATGTATTTACGTGAAATGCCAGATCTCTCTCGGTGGACTGGGCCTTGGAAAGGGGGTTGGGCCTTTTCGCGGCACGCTTGTAAGGCTCTGATTGTCCCAGAATGGCTGCAACAAGTCTTCTACTGTTGTTCTTCTCTGTAGTTGTCTGGTATCCGGTGACTTGTCATGTAGTCCTGAACAGAACTACAGAGTTGATTGTCCTTCCATTCGCACCTGAAGATGCCTCATTGAAGATAGGCTAGCCAGCCTTATCGATGGTTTCCCAGTGGGGTGATGAGAGTAGCGCAATATGATGGTTTGAGCAAAGTAGTAGAATGGTCCCACTTAAATGCACTTTTCTAGATACTTAGGACAGCTAATCAGCCATACCAGTGATTTTCCGGGAGGTTGAGTTTATGTTCAGACCACTTCGAGCGTGCAGCTGCAGCTCAACGCTTTTCTGGTCTGATATGTTCATTCTTAACCCTTAATTTTATACAGTTTGGTTCGAAAGGGTTGGCTGACAAACTCTCTGACCTCACTCAGGGGCGCGACTTGTCACTGTGCAAAGTTTATGTTAAAAAATTGTCTCTTATGGCTCCTAAAATCACATCCCTCTCTCAACAGAAACCCTTTCATAATTGTTTATATTTCATGCACAACGCATAGGTTGGACACTTCACACATGTAGTGGGTATGCTTTCCAAGTTACAGTATTTCCTTTGTAACATTTTTAATGACATCACAAAATAACAAACAAAACGACATTAGTGTTCTATAGGTCGCCTCTGACCTTTTCCCATGTTCTATGTTAGAAATATTGTTCCAGGATTCGCTTTTGTACATGTTAGAGTTTCGGCAGGAAAAGCATCTTGAAACAATGCCACATTCCTTTGGTGAATTTGGAGAGGGAGACCTGAATCTTCTCAACTTGATTCACAACAGGACGTGAGTTGTTAACCCCCACCAGTTCTCTCCTCCCTCCTCTGTGGGTGAAAGGGGTCTGGTTGAAGTTATTCATTGCAAACCTGATCTGACCTATTTGAATCCTCACAGGACAGTCATGACTCATCACAACATTCCTACCAATTTACCAATCCAGTTATTCAAAAAGAAATGAACCGTGTTCACAAATACAGTCCCATTCATAGGTCAGAACTTACCCATTCCTCATCAATTCCTAAAGCACTCTGACAGAAGATTAAGTGGAAGAGAGAATGGTCGGGCTGGAAAGATAACCCTGTGGCGAGAATTGATTGCGGGAGACATATGTTGCCCAATGCTGTATTTCACACGCCACGGAATCGTCCCTGTGGGGCAAATCATGCAGGGAAAGATATGGCAGAAGAGAAGAGACAAAACAAAAGAGAGGGAGTAGTGATGGATGACACACCTTGGGAGGAGAGTGGAGGATAGGGGGATGAGGCTGGAGAAGGAGAGGCAGTGTGGTGATGTATACGCTGAGGAGTAGACCTTGATAATAAGCATCATCTAGACGCATTGAGTGGCCCATTTAGGAGGTGGCCATTTCCTTTCAGACAGAGGGAGAGAGAGATGATGGAGAGGAAGATGGACAGAGCGGATAGGAGAGAAGGGAAGGAAGATGGGGGAATGGGAATAGTTACACTTTAATACACACAAGCACACCATAAGCATCACCACACTCACATACACACACACACACACATTCAGATAAACAAGCATGCTGTCAGTGCAGTCTCCGGTAGGGGTCTGTTGATGTGTGAGTATGTGGTAAAGACCATTATATGGAATAATGGCCCATGTACATCATGTGTGTGAGAGCCTGCTGCTGGAAGACTAAACACAGACAGACAGAGAGAGGGAGAGAGAGATTCAGGAAGATATATATATATAGAGAGAGAGAGAGAGAGAGCGACACAGGAAGAGGAGAGAGAGAGATACAGGAAGTAGAAATTGAGAGAGAGAGAGAGATACAGGAAGAGAGAAATGGAGAGAGAGAGAGATACAGGAAGAGGAGAGAGAGCGATAGGGAGAGAGAGATACAGGAAGAGAGAGATGGAGAGAGATACAGGAAGAGGAGAGAAAGAGCGATACAGGGAGAGGTAGAGAGCGAGCGAGAGAGAGAGGGAGAGAGATAGATACAGGAAGAGATAGATGGAGAGAGAGAGAGAGATCTAGGAAGAGAGAGATACAGGAAGAGAGAGCGATACAGGGAGAGAGAGAGAGCGATACAGGGAGAGAGAGAGCGAGAGAGAGACAACCAGGAAGAGAGAAGATGGTAGAGACAGTATACAGGAAGAGAGAGTAAGGAAGAGTGAGAGCTCGGATACAGGATGAGAGATGAGAGAGGCACGATAACAGAGAGAGAGAGCGAGAGTGGAACAGGAAGAGAGAGATGGAGAGAAAGATACAGGAGAGGAGAAAGAGAGCGAATAAGGACAAGGAGAGACCGAGAGAAGAGAGCGATAGAGATGAGAGGAGAGAGATACAGGATAGAAGATGAGATGGAGAGAGATAGAAGACGAGAGAGAGATAACAGGAAAGAGGTAGAGAAGCGAGAGAGCGAGAGAGGAGAGAGAGAGAACAGAGAGTAGATGGAGATAGAGCAGGAAGAGGAGAGATGAGAGCGGATATAGAGAGAGGAGTAGAGCAGAGAGATTACAGAGAGGAGAGAGAGAGGATGATAGAGAGGTAGACAGAGACGATCAGAGAGAGAGAGAGACGAGCAAGAGAGAGAGTACGATGACGAGAGAGAGAGACGAGAGATGAGTAGAGGAGAGAGATAAGACACGAGATAAGAGAGAGAGAGACGGAGAGAGAGAGAGAGAGAGAGAGAGAGAGCCACATGTCAGTTACACACCTACACTCACACTGAGTTGAAAAGTAGCACACCTTCGCCTTCATACATTACCACTACTCAAATTCCCATGAATTCATTTTTAATAATGCTACTATCTGATCCAAGTGTGCGATATATATTTTTTACAGCGAAAGAGCGGAGAAGAAAGGTAAATAAAGGGCAATCCAATGCATTCCATGGTCTGACCAAGCAGATAATGTATAGATTAGTTTTCTATAACAAACATTATTCCCTAAACAGAAATATCGAATTGTTGGACATTTATCTAAACCAAATAAGCAAAGTAAACTTCGAACAGGTGAATCAACGGAAATCAATAGAAGAGACAGAGAAAAGTGTCTGGATGACCCTCGAAGCCAGACAGGCTCTTGTTGTGATGCGTTATGCGCCGTACTTAGCAGTATCCTGGAAAGTGGGATGGCTGTGTTTTTATTCCTCCTGTTGCCATTCCCACTTGATAAAGGAACCCAATGCCATAAAGAGTGTATTGTCAAATAGTCCAGGTCTGGTACACTACCGCATGAAAAGTAGAAATCAATGGAGAAAGAGTTATTCTGTGCAATACAGACAATACTGTGTGTGATTGTGTAGGTGCAGAGGCATCAATAAGACTGAGCATTTGGCTCAGGCCCTGAGACAACTCTAATGGTGATATTTACTACAGACACTCAATGCTGTTAGATTCTCAGAATAATTGTTATTATCAGGCTGTGTTATCCCTCCACCTGGGGAGGAACGAAGATGAAGAAATACATATTTCTGTTGGGGAATCATGTATCGGTTGTGTGTGAGTGTGTTTGTGTGTGCGCATGCCTGTGTGCGTTGCTTGTGTGCCTGTACATACGTGTGTGCATTCTCATACACTCTCACAGCGTTCATACCTATTCTCCGCAAACATTACTCGCAAAAAAATATGACATTCATGTCCCCGTTGTCACATGATGACACAAGCGATTATTGTATCCGTGCAACATGCAATACAAAGGGATGCAAATCAGATCTTATACTCTATCCTCCCCTTTCCTCCCTTCTCCATCTCCACAGCTGTTGAGATGCCCAAACGGATGCATTAATCAATTTGACTGTCTCTTCATGTTCCAGTGGCCACAACGCCAGAACGCGCACACCGCCATCAGACATACAACAGGCAAAAGCAGTTGAATGTGTCACACTATAGACACACCCATCACACACACACACCCACCATGGTGCAGTAGCCCAAGGTCTCACGGTACAGCGCTCTTTCCTGCATGTTTGAGCAGAGCAGCCCAGTCCATCGGAGTAAGGGCCTGTACAGTACATGAACTGGACGTTTCCGGACGTCACAAATGTGCAGAGAGGTACAGTTCGTCATTGACAGCCCGACTCGGGCTGGTGAGTGGGGACAGGCGAGGTGAAATGCATTAGCTATGGAAGAAGACAGAAAACACAATAGCCAACGTCATAGACAAAAGCTCCTTCGTGTAGGAAGCTACGTGAGTGTCAGATGAATAAAGCTGCCTGCGTAACACAGGAAGGTAATTCTTTGCCATATTCAAGTGGTTATCTTGTAGGGTTGAAAGGAACGCTTACATATAGCTAGCTGCATAAAACAGGAAGGTAATTCTTTGCCATATTCAAGTGGTTATCTTGTAGGGTTGAAAGGAACGCTTACATATAGCTAGCTGCATAAAACAGGAAGATACTTGTTGAAAGGAAGGTTTACACCTGACTATATCAGCTTGCTTTTAAATAGAAAGCTACTTCAGGAATGGCTCTAACTCACGTTTCCCTGTGAGTAGATCATTCGATAACAGGCTTGGTTTGACCCCACAGACAATGGTGGATATTGCACTAACTCGGATCGTTACAACCCATCTGCTGAGGTACCTTTTCGTGTCCATTACACGGCAAACATGCAATAGAAAATGATGTTACATATAGCATACATAATACAGCATATGATCCAATGTATAAATGGTCCCGGACATATAGGAGACATGGTCTTTAAGATCAGTGAATTGATTGCTTTGAAGGGCCATATGCCATGATATTGGCTGCATCTGAAAAGTATTATGCCCATAGTGCACTACTTTTTACCAGAGTATGGGCCCTGTATAATGCAATATGTATGGAATATGGTGCTGTTTTATACACAGCCATCACAGGAGGTTGGTGGCACCTTAATTGGGGAGGATGGGCTCGTGGTAATGGCTGTAGCGGAATAAGTGGAATGCTATCAAATACATGGTTTCCATGTGTTTGATGCCATTCCATGTGCTCCATTCCAGCCATTATTATGAGCTGTCCTGCCCTCAGCAGCCTCCACTTTCAGCCATTATCTAATATTAGGCAAATGTGGCTTCAAAAATACTGATACACCTTCTATAGACAAAATGTCATGGCTGAAATTTCCAGCCATGTCATTGTCATGGCTGGAAATTGTTTGGTTGGGTAGTGCAGCTTGTCCCCTACCCTTGTGTCCATCCACAGTAGATAAAGGCAGTGGAGCCTCCTCAGAGGAGGAAGGGGAGGACCATCCTCCTCAGTGAATTTCATACAAATTAAAATAGTGAAACATTTAAAAAGTTATCCTTTTTAGATAAAACTATATTAAATATATTCACGTCACCAAATACTTCATTAAAACACACTGTTTTGCAATGACAGTCTACATTAGCCTCAACAGCACTCTTTAGGAAGCACCATGGTGTAGCCAGAGGACAGCAAGTTTCCGTCCTCCTCTGGGTACATTGAGTTCAATACAAAACCTCGGAGGCTCGTGGTTCTCATCCCCTTCCATAGGCTTACACAGTAATTATGACAACTTCCGGAGGACGTCCTCCAACCTATCAAAGCTCTTGCAGCATGAACTGACATGTTGTCCACCCAATCAAAGGATCAGATAATGAATCTAGTACTGAAAGCATAAGCTACAGCTAGCTACCACTGCAGTGCATAAAATTGCTGTGAGTAGTTGACTCAAAGAGAGAGAAAGACAACAGTTGAACAGTTTTTTTCTATAAAAATGAAGGAGAAGCAAGAAAGAGAGAGGGAGAGAGCTAAACTCAGCAAAAAAAGAAACATCCTCACACTCAAATGCGTTTATGTTCAGCAAACTTAACATGTGTATATATACGTATGAACATAACAAGATTCAACAACTGAGACATAAACTGAACAAGTTCCACAGACATGTGACTAACAGAAAAAAAGTAACAGTCAGTAATTGGTGTGGCCACCAGCTGCATTAAGTACTGCAGTGCATCTCCTCCTCGTGGACTGCACCAGATTTGCCAACAAGCTCAGTCCGATGATGCTGTGACACACCGACCCAGACCATGACGGACCCCCCACCTCCAAATCGATCCCGCTCCAGAGTACAGGCCTCTGTGTAACGCTCATTCCTTCGACGATAAACGCGAATCCGACCATCACCCCTGGTGAGACAAAACTGTGACTCGTCAGTGAAGAGCACTTCTTGCCAGTCCTGTCTGGTCCAGCAACGGTGGGTTTGTGCCCATAGGCGACGTTGTTGCCGGTGATGTCTGGTGAGGACCTGCCTTACAACAGGCCTACAAGCCCTCAGTCCAGCCTCTCAGCCTATTGCGGACAGTCTGAGCACTGATGGAGGGATTTTGCATTCTTGGTGTAACTCGGGCAGTTGTTGTTGCCATCCTGTACTTGTCCCGCAGGTGTGATGTTCGGATGTACCGATCCTGTGCAGGTGTTGTTACACGTGGTCTGCCACTGCGAGGACGATCAGCTGTCCGTCTTGTCTCCCTGTAGCTGTCTTAGGCGTCTCATAGTACGGACATTGCAATTTATTGCCCTGGCCACATCTGCAGTCCTCATGCCTCCTTGCAGCATGCCTAAGGCACGTTCACGCAGGTGAGCAGGGACCCTGGGCATCTTTCTTTTGGTGTTTTTCATAGTCAGTAGAAAGTCCTCTTTAGTGTCCTAAGTTTTCCTAACTGTGACCTTAATTGCCTACCGTCTATAAGCTGTTAGTGTCTTAACGACCGTTCTACAGGTGCATGTTCATTCATTGTTTATGGTTCATTGAACAAGCATGGGAAACAGTGTTTAAACCCTTTACAATGAAGATATTTTTTTCACCTTTATTTAACCAGGTAAGCAAGTTGAGAACAAGTTTATTACATTTGCAATCGCAACAAATAATCTGCTCAGACCCCAACCAAGGATCATCAAAAGTCGTGCTAAAAATTCTCGGACAACCCAAAGATTCCTAGATGCCCTTCCAGACTCCCTCCGCCTACCCAAGGACGTCAGAGKACAAAAATCAGTTAACCACCTAACTGAGGAACACAATTTAACCTTGCGCAATACCCTAGATGAAGACAAAAAACATTTGTCAGAAGAAACTAGCTCCCTAGTATACAGAAAATACACGAGCTCTGAAGCAAGCTTCCAGAAAATTGGAACGGAAATGGCGCCCCACAAACTGGAAGTCTTTCGACTAGCTTGGAAAGACAGTACCGTGCAGTATCATTGTACATCAGTACAAATCATTAAAATCTAGACGGAAAATATTTACACAAGAAGCCACCTAACATCACACAGTCAAACTCTTCAGTCATTTAGTAAGTTTCACCATTCTGCGATTTCTCACTGTTGCTTGATCATCCTATTTTTCCAACTTAATTGAGGGAAATAAGAACAATCCAAAATGTATTTTTGATACTGTCGCAAAGCTAGCTAAAAAGCAGCATTCCCCAAGAGCGGATGGCTTTCACTTCAGCAGTGATAAATTCATGAACTTCTTTGAGGAAAAGATCATGATCATTAGAAAGTAAATTACGGACCCCTCTTTAAATATGTGTATTCCTCCAAAGCTCAGTTGTCCTGAGTCTGCACAACTTTGCCAGGACCTAGGATCAAGGGAGACACTCAAGTGTTTTAGTACTATATCTCCTGACACAATGATGAAAATAATCATGGCCTCTAAACCTTCAAGCTGCATACTGGACCCTATTCCAACTAAACTACTGAAAGAGCTGCTTCCTGTGCTTGGCCCTCCTATGTTAAACATAATAAACGTCTCTCTATCCACCGGATGTGTACCAAACTCACTAAAAGTGGCAGTAATAAATCCTCTCTTGAAAAAGCCAAACCTTGACCCAGAAAATATAAAAAACTATCGTTCTATATCGAATCTCCCATTCCTTTCAAAAAATTTAGAGAAAGCTGTTGCGCAGCAACTCATTGCCTTCCTGAAGACAATTAATGTATACGAAACGCTTCAGTCTGGTTTTAGACCCCATCATAGCACTGACTGCACTTGTGAAGGTGGTAAATGACCTTTTAATGGCGTCAGACCGAGGCTCTGCATCTGTCCTCGTGCTCCTAAACCTTAGTGCTGCTTTTGATACCATCGATCACCAAATTCTTTTGGAGGGATTGGAAACCCAAATTGGTCTACACGGACAAGTTCTGGCCTGGTTTAGTTCATATCTGTCGGAAGATATCAGTTGGTCTCTGTGGATGGTTTGTCCTCTGACAAATCAACTGTAAATGTTGGTGTTCCTCAAGGTTCCGTCTGTGTTTCAGACATAAGGGAGTGGATGGCTGCAAATGTTCTACTTTTAAACTCGGACAATACAGAGATGCTTGTTCTAGGTCCCAAGAAACAAAGAGATCTTCTGTTGAATCTGACAATTAATCTTGATGGTTGTACAGTTGTCTCAAATAAAACTGTGAAGGACCTCAGCGTTACTCTGGGCCCTGATCTCTCTTTTGATTAACATATTAAGACTGTTTCAAGGACAGCTTTTTTCCAGCTACGTAACATTGCAAAAATCAGAAACTTTCTGTACAAAAATGATGCAGAAAAATGTATCCATGCTTTTGTTACTTCTAGGTTAGACTAGTGCAATGCTCTTCTTTCCGGCTACCCGGATAAAGCACTAAATAAACTTCAGTTAGTGCAAACACGGCTGCTAGAATCTTGACTACAACCAAAAAATTTGATCATATTACTCCAGTGCTAGCCTCTCTACACTGGCTTCTTGTTAAGGCAAGGGCTGATTTCAAGGTTTTACTGCTAACCTACAATGCATTACATGGGCTTGCTCCTACCTATCTTTCCAATTTGGTCCTGCCGTACATACCTACACGTACGCTACGGTCACAAGACGCAGGCCTCCTAACTGTCCCTAGAAGTTCTAAGCAAACAGCTGGAGGCAGGGCTGGAGGCAGCTCCTATAGAGCTCAATTTTTATGGAATGGTCTGCCTACCCATGTAAGAGATGCAGACTCGGTCTCAACCTTTAAGTCTTTATTGAAGACTCATCTCTTCAGTAGGACTTATGATTGAGTGTAGTCTGGCCCAGGAGTTTGAAGGTGAACGGAAAGGCACTGGAGCAACGAACCGCCCTTGCTGTCTCTGCCTGACCGGTTCCCCTCTCTCCACTGGGATTCTCTGCTTCTAACCCTATTACAGGGGCTGAGTCACTGGCTTACTGGTGCTCTTCCATGCCGTCCCTAGGAGGGTTGAGTCACTTGAGTGGGTTGAGTCACTGACGTGATCTTCCTGTCTGGGTTGGCGCCCCCCCCTTGGGTTGTGCCGTGGCGGAGATCTTTGTGGGCTATACTCGGCCTTGTCTCAGGATGGTAAGTTGGTGGTTGAAGTTATCCCTCTAGTGGTGTGGGGGCAGTGCTTTGGCAAAGTGGGTGGGGTTATATCCTGCCTGTTTGGCCCTGTCCGGGGGTATGGTCGGATGGGGCCACAATGTCTCCCGACCCCTCCTGTTTCAGCCTCCAGTATTTATGCTGCAGTAGTTTATGTGTCGGGGGGCTAGGGTCAGTCTTTTATATCTGGAGTATTTCTCCTGTCTTATCGGGTGTCCTGTGTGAATTTAAGTATGCTCTCTCTAATTCTCTCCTTCTTTCTTTCTTTCTCTCTCTCGGAGGACCTGAGCCCTAGGACCATGCCTCAGGACTACCTGGCCTGATGACTCCTTGCTGTCCCCAGTCCACCTGGCCATGCTGCTGCTCCAGTTTCAACTGTTCTGCATGCGGCTATGGAACCCTGACTTGTTCACTGGATGTGCTACCTGTCCCAGACCTGCTGTTTCCAACTCTCTAGAGACAGCAGGAGGGGTAGAGATTTTCTGAATGATCGGCTATGAAAAGCCAACTGACATTAACTCCTGAGGCGCTGACCTGTTGCACCCTCGACATCCACTGTGATTATTATTATTTGACCCTGCTGGTCATCTATGAACATTTGAACATCTTGGCCATGTTCTGTTATAATCTCCACCCGACACAGCCAGAAGAGGACTGGCCACCCCTCACAGCCTGGTTCCTCTCTAGGTTTCTTCCTAGATTCTGGTCTTTCTAGGGAGTTTTTCCTAGCCACCGTGCTTCTACACCTGCATTGCTTGCTGTTTGAGGGTTTAGGCTGGATTTCTGTACAGAACTTTGAGATATCAGCTGATGTAAGAAGGGCTTTTTTCTCATTTACAACTGAGACCTGGCCAAGATAAAGCAAAGCAGTGTGACACAAACAACAACACAGGGTTACACATGTAATAAACAAGCGTATAGTCAATAACACAATAGAAAAAAAAGAAAGTCTATATACAGTGTGTGCCAATGGCGAGAGGAGGTAAGGCAATAAATAGGCCATAGTAGCGAAGTAATCACAATTTAGCAAATTAACACTGGAGTGATAGATGAGCAGACGATGATGTGTAAGTATAAAAACTGGTGTGCAAAAGAGCAGAAAAGTAAATAAAAACAATATGGGGATGAGGTAGGTAGATTGGGTGGGCTATTTACAGATTGGCTATGTACAGCTGCAGCGATCGTTTAGCTGCTCAGATAGATGATGTTTAAAGTTAGTGAGGGAAATATAAGTCTCCAGCTTCAGCGATTTTTGCAATTTGTTTCAGTCATTGGCAGACGAGAACTGGAAGGAAAGGCGGCCAAAGGAGGTGTTGGCTTTGGGGATGACCAGTGAGATATACTTGCTGGAGTGTGTGCGACGGTTGGGTGTTGTTATCGTGACCAGTGAGCTGAGATAAGGCAGAGCTTTACCAAGCATAGGCTTATAGACGAACTGGAGCCAGTGGGTCTGGCGATGAATATGTAGCGAGGTCCAGCCGACTAGAGCATACAGGTCACAGTGGTAGTGGTATAAGGGGCTTTGGTGACAAAACAGATGGCACTGTGATAGACTGCATCCAGTTTCCTGAGTAGAGTGTTGGAAGCTATTTTGTAAATGACATCGCCGAAGTCGAGGATCGGTAGGATAGTCAGTTTTACGAGGGTATGTTTGGCGCCGTGAGTGAAGGAGGCTTTGTTGTGAAATAGGAAGCCGATTCTAGATTTAATTTTGGATTGGAGATGTTTAATATGAGTCTGGAAGGAGAGTTTACAGTCTAGCCAGACACCTAGGTATTTGTAGTTGTCCACATATTCTAAGTCAGAACCGTCCAGAGTAGTGATGCTAGTCGGGCGGGCGGGTGCGGGCGGTTGAAAGGCATGCATTTGGTTTTACTAGCGTTTAAGAGCAGTTGGAGGCCACGGAAGGAGTGTTGTGTGGCATTGAAGCTCATTTGGAGGTTTGTTAACACAGTGTCCAAAGAAGGGCCAGATGTATACAGAATGGTGTTGCCTGCGTATAGGTGAATCAGGGAATCACCCGCAGCAAGAGTGACATCGTTGATATATACAGAGAAAAGAGTCTGCCCAAGAATTGAACCCTGTGGTACCCCATAGAGACTGCCAGAGGTCCGGACAACAGGCCCTCCGATTTGACACACTGAACTCTGTCTGAGAAGTAGTTGGTGAACCAGGCGAGGCAGTCATTTGAGAAACCAAGGCTGAGTCTGCCGATAAGAATATGGTGATTGACAGAGTCGAAAGCCTTGGCTAGGTCGATGAAGACGGCTGCACAGTACTGTCTATTATTGATGGCGGTTATGATATCGTTTAGGACCTTGAGCGTGGCTGAGGTGCACCCATGACCAGCTCGGAAACCGGATTGCACAGCGGAGAAGATACGGTGTGATTCGAAATGGTCAGTGATCTGTTTATTAACTTGGCTTTCGAAGACTTTAGAAAGGCAGGGCTGGATATAGGTCTATAACAGTTTGGGTCTGGAGTGTCACCCCCTTTGAAGAGGAGGATGACCATGGCAGCTTTCCAATCTTCAGGGATCTCGGACGATACAAAAGAGAGGTTGAACAGACTAGTAATAGGGCTTGCAACAATGGCGGCAGATAATTTTAGAAAGAGAGGGTCCAGATTGTCTAGTCCAGTTGATTTGTACGGGTCCAGGTTTTGCAGCTCTATCTGGATTTGAGTGAAGGAGAAGCTGGGGAGGCTTGGGCAAGTAGCTGCGGGGGTGCGGAGCTATTGGTCGGGGTTGGGGTAGCCAGGAGGAAACATGGCCAGCCGTAGAGAAATGCTTATTGAAATTCTCGATGATCATGGATTTATCGGTGGTGACAGTGTTACCTAACCTCAGTGCAGTGGGCAGCTGGGAGGAGATGCTCTTATTCTCCATGGAATTTACAGTGTCCCAAAACTTTTTGGAGTTAGAGCTACAGGATGCAAATTTCTGTGATTTTTACGAATTATCTTTGAAAGACAACTTCCTGAAAAAGGGATCTTTCCTTTTTTGCTGAGTTCATATTTATTTGTAGATTTTTTTCACTTTCACTTAGCTAGCGAATGCAGCTAGCTGGTTTAACCTCCTCAACACCCAGCTTGGGCAAGTAGAAGAGAGGGATGCTATGTTAGCTAGCTGGCTATGGCTATCCAACGCTGGAACTCTCAAGGTAAGCGTTTGGTTGTATAAATGTATTGCCACCAGGACCCGCCAGTTTAACTGCTAAACTGCTTGCTGACTGTACTGCATAGTCACGAGTAGTTCTAGTAACTATATTGACTATGACGTTACAAATGTCATTAGCTAATATTGTGACAACAAAGTAGACTGTGTGTAGCGGTTCGTGGTTATGATATAAAGGTTTGGATTGGAACGTTTTTTCCCCCGCCTGGTAACATTTAGCTGATGTGATGTAAAAAGGTGAGAGGAGGAGAGCACATAAGATGCAAGAAAGAATTATACAATGAGCAAAATGTTCCTTCTGTTTGTACTGTATGTGGCTCCTATGGAAGTGAACTGTGTTTGCGTCTGATTCTGTTGAAAAACGTTTCTGAAATGGAAGCAAATGGAACAAAACGGGAATAAACATACCTGAATTTGTCCAATAGAAACTGGACTAATGATTACACACTAGATCAGCTAGATGCTAGCAAGAGTGTGCAAGAAGGTATTGAATTTGTCACTGTCTGCTTTGATTACTCAAATTTTTCACCTTGATTACTCAAATTTCTTCTTTCAACCTGTGCACCTACAGTGCATTTGGAAAGTATTCAGACCCCTTCCTATTTTCCACATTTTGTTTGATTACAGCCTTATTCTAAAATCTATACAATTATTTATTTTATCATCAATCTACACACAATACCCCATAATGACAAAGCGAAAATAGGTTTTCAGAAGTGTTTAAACATTTTTAAAAACACATACCTTATTTACATAAGTATTTAGACCCTTTGCTATGAGACTTGAAATTGAGATGAGGTGTATTCTGTTACCATTGATCATCCTTGGGATGTTGCTACAATTAGATTGGAGTCCACCTGTGGTAAACTCAATTGATTGGACATGATTTGGAAAGACACACACACCTGTCTATAAAAGGTCCCACAATTGACAGTGCATGTCAGAGCGAAAACCAACCCATGAGGTCAAAGGAATTGTCCGTAGAGCTCCGAGACAGGATTGTGTCGGGGTATAGATCTGGGGAAGGGTACCAAAAATATCTGCAGCATTGAAGGTCCCCAAGATCACAGTGGCCTCCATCATTCTTAAATGGAAGAAGTTTGGAGCCACCAAGACTCTTCCTAGAGCTGGCCGCCTGGCCAAACCAAGCAATTGGGGGAGAAGGGCCTTGGTCAGGGATGTTACCGAAAACCTGATGGTCACTCTGACAGACTTTCAGAGTTCCTCTCTGGAGTTGGGAGAACCTTCCAGAAGGACAATCATCTCTGCAGCACTCCAATCAGGTCTTTATGGTAGAGTGGCCAGATGTAAGTCACTCCTCAGTAAAAGGCACATGACAACCTGCTTGGACTTTGCCAAAAGTCACCTAAAGGACTCTCAGACCATGAGAAACAAGATTTTCTGGTCTGATGAAATCAAGATTGAACTCTTTGGCCTGAATGCCAAGCGTCACGTCTGGAGGAAACCGGGCACCATCCCTACGGTGAAGCATGGTGGTGGCAGCATCATGCTGTGGTGATGTTTTTCAGCGGCAAGGACTGGGAGACTAGTCAGGATCAAAGGAAAGATGAACGGAGCAAAGTACAGAGAGATCCTTGATGAAACCCTGCTTCAGAGTGCTCAGGACCTCAGACTGGGGCAAAGGTTCACCTTCCAACAGGACAACAACCCTAAGCACACAGCCAAGACAATGCAGGAGTGGCTACGGAACAAGTCTCTGAATGTCCTTGAGTGACCCTGATCAAACATCTCTGGAAAGACCTGAAAATAGTTGTGCAGACTAGTCCCCATCTAACCTGACAGAGCTTGAGAGGATCTCCAGAGGAAATTGGAAGAAACTCCCCAAACACAGGGGTGCCAAGCTTGTAGCATCCTACCCAAGAAGTACCCGAGGCTGTAATTACTGCCAAAGGTGCTTCAACCAAGTGCTGAGTAAAGGGTCTGAATACTTATGTAAATGTGATATTTCAGTTTATTATTATCATTATGGGGTATTGTGTGTAGATTGATGAGAAAAAAATTATATAATAATCCATTTTAGAATAAGCCTGTATCGTAACAAAATGTGGAAAAAGACAAGGGGACTGAATACTTTCCGAATGCATTGTAACTTGTAAACTTCCATCCGTAGGCTAGGTTGTAGCAACCTCATGATGGGTATAGGGAAAATTGAGTATCGTGTAGTAGCCTACACCTATCGATTGAGCTGGGTGAATGGAATATGAATGACAGTCATCCAATATGCTGTAATATACTGAATAAAAATATTAACGCAACATGCAACAATTTCAAAGAGTTTACTGAGTTACAATTCAATTTAAATAAATTCATTGGGCCCAAATCTATGGATTTCACATGACTGGGAATACGGATATGCATCTGTCGGTCACAGATACCTTTACAAAAAGGTAAGGGCATGGATCGGAAAACCAGTCATTATTTGGTGTGACCACCACTTGCTTCATGCAGCGCGACACATCCCCTTCAAATAGAGTTAATTGTGGCTGTTTGATTGTGGTCTGTGGAGTATTGTCCAACCCCTCTTCAATGGCTGTGCGAAGTTGCTGGATATTGGCGGGAACTGGGACACGCTGTCGTACACCTCGATCCAGAGCATCCCAAACATGCTCAATGGGTGACATGTCTGTTGAGTATGCAGGTCAAGGAAGAACTGGGAGGATTTCAACTTCCAGGAATTGTGTACAGATCCTTGCAACATGGGGCCGTGCATTATCATGCTGAAACATGAGGTGATGGTGGCAGATGAATGGTACAACAACAGACCTCAGGATCTCATCACGGTATCTCTGTGCATTCAAATTCCTGCAGTCAGCAGGATTGTCCACCTCAAAACTTGAGACATCTGTGGCATTGTGCTGTGTGACAAAACTGCACATTTTAGAGTGGCCTTTTATTGTCCCCGGCACAAGGTGCACCTGTGTAACGATCACGCTGTTTAATCAGCTTTTTGATATGCCACACCTGTCAGGTAGATGGATTTTCTTTGGCGAAGAAGAATTGCTCACTAACAGGGATGTAAAATATTTGGCCACAACATTTGAGAGAAATAAGCTTTTTGTGCGTATGGAACATTTCTGGTATCTTTTATTTCAGCTAACGAAACATGGGACCAACACTTTACATTTTGCGTTTTATGTATTTGTTTAGTGTAGAAATAAGGCCATGCTCATTCAAAAAAAAAAATCATCCTCCCTCATCTTAAACGTCACGACCGCCGCTGGATGAAGCCATCACGCTGTTGATGGTGGATGACAGTCAGTCTAAAAGCGGTAATTGGAAAGGTGTCTGTGAGGAGATGTTAAGACAACATTGCCGATCAATCAGCGACGGCTACTTAATGACAACGACTGGAGACAGGATGAATCACTTGTGTGTTAAATTTGCCTTTCAGACAATCAATCCGAGCATTTAAATGTTAATGTTTAAACAGTTCAAAATTGTTGTCTTTAGTGTCAACGGAAAATGTATATACTGCCGTGCCCCCTCTATCGAAATGTTGCAAAAAAAATCGCACCGACTTTATTGGCGATAATAAGAACCACTTTACCTTGAAGAGGGGGAAGGCGGATGGACAGTCATTTTTCAGTTAAAAAATCATTGGATAAAAAAATCGATCACCATAAAAAGCCATTGAGGCTTTATCATGTCGTGACAGAGATGTCTACATTTAGTTTAAGGGCATGGTGAAGAGGAAAGTCATTATCATATGTCACTGCGGGCGACGGCGATTTCGAGCTCTTGTGGAAAAGCATCTCAGCATAGATTATTCAATACGGTTTGTTCAAATGTCAAAAAGGCAATTCCAGTCGCTCCCAGAAACATACATGTCAGAATTAATCAAATTCCCCCTTGTTAAAAATATATAAAAAAAAAAAAAAAAATTGAACAAAAGTAGTCATATTAACAGCGATGAAGTCTAAACTCTAAACTAGAAAGAACAACTTAAAGCTGCAATATGTAACTTTTTGGGTGACCCCACCAAATTCAAGTAGAAATGTGAGTTATACATCTGTCTTTCTCATTGAAAGCAAGTCTAAGACGCGGTAGATCTGTTCTATGTGCGGTATTTCTATGCTTCCCGTTCTTCAGTTTCGTTTCTGCTGTTTTTACTTTGGGTTTTGTACACCAGCTTCAAACAGCTGAAAATACAATATGTTTGGTTATTGAAAAGATATTTCACAACGGTTTAAATGGTACAATGATTGCCTACACTAACATGTATTGTTTTGTCACAAACTGAAATTGGCACGAATCATTACAATTTTAGCAACCAGGAAATGGCTGAGCAATTTCTGCATATTGTACCTTTTAATGTAGGACTTCTATGTCCACAGCTTTCAACACAGACTGCTCAGGAAGCAAAGAAAGGATGTATTTCAGAAAGGACAAGGAAGAACACAGGAAATCCATTACCCATCTCTCTCTGAAAGCTCCTCCATTGCCCCTGCCTCTCTCTCTGTCTGTCTATGTCTCCTACTCCTAAAGAACTCCACTCTACCTGACAGCATGTCTGATCTGCATGTCTGTGGGAGCAGGGAGCTCTTATCCACAGCCCTAGACAAGCAGGGGGACAGAGAGATGCCCTGCGCCTCACTAAGGAGAACGCGTCCTGGATGTGAGTGCCCCAGACGTGACTCCCCAGAATACAGAAGGCACCAGAAGTTCTGCTAGCTAGAGAGTTGCTCAGCAGAGAAAGTAAGTTACTGGGTGTCTGTCGATGTCATGTTCTAGGAAGCATCATAAAGAAAATATGATCATTACTTAAAATAGTTTGAGCATCATAGGCTATGTAGGACTATCCAAATAAAGTGGGTCCTAAAATATTGACGTGAAAGACCACGTTCTGTTTGCTAAATGATTAGCGGATGCAAAGACAGTACATGTAACATAACGTACTAAACACACAACAAACAACCACAACCCAACCTGTAGTACTAGCGTGCGCAGGAAAGCGGCAAAAGGCTGTTGTAAACAACGTGAGAAATGAATGCGCCGGGGAGGCCCCAAAACAATGAGAGGGAAGACGCGGAGAAGAGATGCAGAAGGGGAAGGATGTTCAAAGGGATCGTTCAAACGTGGAGAATGGAGAATTAGAACAGGAAGGCAACACACCGAGGAGACACTTTGAAGTGTTTGTGCGCATGTGGAGACACTCATGTTTACATGCCTTGATAAGGTAGCGAGCGTTTCGCACACACCCCGCGACACATGTTGTTGCTGTGATGTGATGACGAGTAGGGAATATTACTCAGAAGCGCAGCTGGAGGGTTGGGGTGTGTGTGTGTGTGTGTGTGTGTGTGTGTGTGTGTGTGTGTGTGTGTGTGTGTGTGTGTGTGTGTGTGTGTGTGTCTCTCTCTCTTCTCTCTCTCTCTCTCTCTCTCTCTCTCTCTCTCTCTCTCTCTCTCTCTCTCTCTCTCTTCTCTCTCTCTCTCTCTCTCTCTCTCTCTCTCTCTCTCTCTCTCTCTCTCTCTCTCTCTCTTCTCTTCTCTCTCTCTCTCTCTCTCTCTCTCTCTCTCTCTCTCTTCTCTCTCTCTTCTCTCTCTCCTCCTCTCTCTCTCTCTCTCTCTCTTCTTTCCCATCTCTACTTCCTCTCCCTCTCTCCCCCTCTTATCCTCTCCCCGCTCTCTGCTCCCCCTCTCTCTTTTTTCCCATCCCATC
>NC_036876.1:13052396-13129811 GCF_002910315.2 Salvelinus sp. IW2-2015
GTGTGTGTGTGTGTGTGTGTGTGTGTGTGTGTGTGTGTGTGTGTGTGGTGTGTGTGTGTGTGTGTGTGTGTGTGTTGTGTGTTGATTTCAGAAAAGACAAGCAATAGCACAGGATCCATTACCCCTCTGAAAGCTCCTCTATGGCCTCTCTCTCCAGCTTCCCTGTTGATCCTAATTGGTGGAGAAAGGCGAGGCACAGGGCTGAACGTGTTCTTCCTCTCTGCCTGAGTGAGTGGAGCTGGGCTGGGTGTATACAGTACACTGTTGTGGTTGGCGGCTACTGGTTTAGCAACCATATATTATCACAGCTCGGGCTCTCCTAAAAAAATCCTGAAAATAAGGTTACCTCAGGGAGAAGCTAGCAGGTGAATAGATCAGGGATTTGAGGTAGAGGTGGAGGGGGAAAGCTGTGTGTGGTGTGTGTGTGGTGTGTGGTGTGTGTTGTGGTGTGTGTGTGTGTGTGTGTGTGTGTGTGTGTGTGTGTGTTGTGGTGTGTGTGTGTGTGTGTGTGTGTGTGTGTGTGTGTGTGGTGTGTGTGGTGTGTGTGTGGTGTGTGTGTGGTGTGTGTGTGTGTGTGTGCGCAACCGGAGTGGAGCTCAGATGTCCACAGCATGACATGAAAACTGGTGACTGCCTCTGATGCAGTTGTGGTAGAACCCTGTGTTGTTGTGTAGACTTCCGTCACCCCATGATGGAACATCTCATTCTACATCCAGGACAGGTTAGTTAACATGGCATAACTCTTGGCAATATGTGTAGACTTGCAGGAATTCTGTGCAGGGGTCCCCAAACGGGGACGACCTAGCGCTCTGGGTCCGTGCAAACCATGACCTACACACTGAAGAAGGCTGCAAAGCTGAAACGTCTGTGTACGCTATCCTCGATGCAGTGAAAATACGAAAGAAAAATTACAAATGAAGTAAGCTTTATGCAACCTCTTTTTGAGTGCGGACTCATCCCACTTTTTTGCTCCCCCTTCCTTGAGGAAATTCCACCACATAACACCCTCCCAGACGTCAGCCCTGCCACTACCGTCTCCCATCAAGCTATCGGTAGAGGGCATGGTACGCATGGATACCCACCGTGGGACGTTTCTGACTCTGAGAGAAGTAACAGTGCAGTGAACCGACCTATCCCCAGTTCCCCACAGCTACCTGCACTCAGATAACACTGCCAATTGTTTTTACAAACGTTCTTAGCACCTGCTGGAAACCCCCAAATACTGGAGGGCGGCCAACATTGATAAATAACGGCATTTCTCGAAAAGATTTGGAATCTTGAACGCACATTTCCTGGTAATGTCTTAGGGTGGGGCATGAACCAGCAACTCGGTTCGATTCACGGTTAGGGGGCGAACACACTACCCATATGTGTCATAAAGGCTCAGACTTCTTGACAGTAGCCAAAGCACGCTTACAACGAGAGACTGCGGTGCATTCCACTGGCCATATCTGTCCAAATGCACACAGAGCAGAGGTATAAGACGGAAAGAATAGAAAGGGATGGAACATGTTGGTTGATAACACTACCCTAGCCATAATGGGAATGACTTCATCCCTCAGACAAACCCAATCACCCTTTGTGTGTGTGTTTGTGTGCGTGTGTGTGCGTGCGTGCGCAGTTTATATCCTCAAGCCCCAGCTCAACATGCATTCTGCCTAACAACGTAATTGTCTTTTGGCTGCTGCTGACGTCCACCAGATCGAAACTACTGTGAAATTGGAACGCGGGCGTTTTGACACAACGCCAATGTTTATGTGACGTCTGTGCGAGGGAGAGGAGGTTTTAGAGAGCAATAGGTAATTATTTTCCTCCCTAGTCAGTGGCCACTGAGACAAATAAGAAGGAAGGAATGAGGGAGAGAGTGACACAAAATGGAAGGAAAATGAATGTCGGTAATGGAGGATTGTCTTTTGTTAGAATAGCTTAGTCTGTCTGGCCATTGTATGAAATGGCTTCTTTGCATCAGATGAACAAGGGCACCGACTAACTAAACACAAATAAAAAAAAATACAAATACTTTAGCTGCTACTTCATTGAGCTTGCTTGGCACAACGGCACCAATGGAATAGTCCCAAAAGTGCAAAGCCCACCCATCTTCTGGCCATCCAGGCAGGCTCATTCAAAAGCTCAGGTCTGTTTTCACACACTAATCACCATGCACTGTACAGTATCTCCACAGAGGGAAGTACAGGTAACTGCCAAAATAAAGGAAACACCAACATAAAATGTCTTAATAGGGTGTTGGGCCACCATGAGCCACCAGAACCGCTTTAATGCGCATTGACATAGATTCTACAAGTGTCTGGAACTCTATTGGAGAGATACAACCCCATTCATTGATGAGAAATCCCATCATTTGGCGTTCTGTTGATGGTGGTGGAAAACACTGTCTCAGGCGCTGTTCCAGAATCTCCCATAAGTGTTCAATTGGGTTGAGATCTGGTGACTGACACACGCACACACACACCCTATGCTCCTTTGAGACCCCTCTTTCAAAGTCACTGATGTCTCTTATCCTAGCCATGGTAGCCAAAATAATGGGCAAGTGGCCATATTTATATATGGCCCTAAGCATGATGGGATGTTAATTGCATCATTAATTCAGGAACCACACCTGTGTGGAAGCACCTGCTTTTAATATACTCCTCGTGTTTCCTTTAATTTGGCAGTTACATGTAGCTCTTAGTGGCCTCTACCAAAGATCCTGTAAAATGGGATCACGATGCCTCATTAGCTTTAGATCTAACACAATAGCAATTGGGGGGGGGGGGGGGGGGGGGGTCGGGAAGGGGGGGGAGGGAGAGAGGGAGAGAGGGAAAGGACAGAGAGAATGGCGCATCATTAAGAAGAAGCTGAGAGTACACCTACCATGTGGTTGTAAATGGCAACAAGTCATTTATGCTGCAGAGGGAGAGGGTAGAATTCAAAGAGTATCAAAGGTTGCAAGAGGAAAGGATTAGTGCAGTGGGAGGAAAGAGAGGGCTGAACAGAGAGCATATTTTCCATAACCTGTAGGTAGGACTGAGGCACAGATTGTTCAGAGATTCCGCTCTTTTCTGTAATCTGTACAATATATGGTCTATACTTGGCATGTAGGTTTCTCACTTATGGGTGGCACAAATTGGGATATGGGGGAGGGGAATGGGCAGGGTATATGCTAATTAAATATGGTACTATATACTATAGTAATTACTGTAGTGTTTTTCCGGACTGTAGTGTTTTTGCGGACATTACTGTAGTATTTACTGTAGTGTTTTTGCAGTCTGTAGTATTCTACAAAAATTATATAGTAAGTACTACACATGATTGAGGGTTACTACAGTGTGTAGTACAGTATTCTACAGTATATTACAGTTTACTACAGAATTATATAGTAAGTACTTTGTGTGTGTGTGTGTGTGTGGGTGCGTGCGTGCGTGCGTGCGTGCGTGTACGCAAAGTCGATAGAAAGAGATGGAGAAAATGAAAAAAGGTAGGGAGGGGTGTGTGTCAGGGCTCAGTATGGAGTGCTAATGGACTGTTGATTACCTCGCTGTAACTACGGTAACCAGGCACCAGTGGGTAATTTCCGCTCATGGTGTAACGACTCTGAAATGGAGCCGCATTCCGCATTCGATCACGGTGCACCCGCTCCGAACGGCACTCCGACATGGGACCACATGAGTCCACTAGCTGGTTTTTGGTAGACGCCTCTGCCTGCCAATGGGCAGAGTGCTATTATTAAATCTGCGTGTGAGCGCCAGCAACAGAACAACGATGAAGAACTTATCAGCCTGTTTTTGGATTGGTTGCATTTTCCCAGTTAGCCTGTTATAATAGGCAGTCATTTCTCAAAATAATGCCACCAACGTTTCACACACAACTGTTTCTACTCAGATTCATTTTTTTTTTTGCGATAGAAGTCCAGATTTTTCACCTCTGTGAAAATGGGGGAGAGAATAAGGATGACGGGAGGGAGATGGACAGAAAGTGGAAGACCTCTGGTAGAGGAGTATCTGTTCTTCCTCTTCTTCTTCTCTTCTTCCTCTCCTTGTTGATGTCTCCTCTGTGAACTGCGTGAGTGTTGCCAGGCGACAGGGTTGCCTGGGAGCGAGGCTTTGATGAAGTCACAGTGTAATAGGACGAGCCCTCCCAAGACACCATAATACACACACACACCTACAGCTCCACAGCCTGGTATCCCAGAACAGTGGATGTGTAGTGTGCAGTAGCAGATCGGGGAGCTTCGGGGCCCTACTAATATATGGCTGTGGCAACAAATGAAACAAGCTGTTGCACAGGGAAGTGTACCTCTGTACCCACCAATTACCAACATGGAGACCACTTACGGCATGCCAGGACAACATCTGTTATCAAAAGCTCACTTTGAAAAAGTCAATTTCTATACTGTTTGTGTATTGCAACCAAATCGGATTTTCCAAATGGCTGATTGTTGGTCAGCGTTGTTTAATGCTTCTAATTTCCTGTCAATCTGTGGTGTGTGGGGAGAGAGGGAAATGTGTGTGTGTGTGTGTGTGTGTGTGTGTGTGTGTGGGTGTGTTTGTGTGTGTGGTGTGTGTGTGTGTGTGTGTGTGTGTGTGGTGTGTGTGTGTGTGGTGTGTGTGTGTGTGTGTGTGTGTGTGTGTGTGCGTACATGCGTGTGTACATGTGTATGCGTGTGCCTCTATATGATTGTGGTTCTATTTCAGCCTCACTGTTTAATTATTCAGTTCATATTCTTTGACATTCTGCATTTTCCTCCGTTAACGTTGCGGCCTGGCGTGTGCGTGCTGAAGACAGATTGCAATGAATCGCCTTGCGGAGTCCATTCTCCCCCCCCCCTCCCCTCTCCCCCTAATGAGAGAGGGATGGCAAGCGTTTTCTCGCCATCCGCGATGACTTGTCTCGGGCATTTATTTAGTGAGACATTAACCCTTATGACATTGAGAGCTCCGAAACATGTCTCTCTCCCCATCTGTGCTTTATTTTCATCCCAGATAGAGAAGAGGCACCTCTCTGTTTTCACAGAACAGAGGTGTCAGAACTTAGAAGTGTAAATATCATGAAGACATACAGTATGTTCTGTCAGTTCATTCTGAATGGAAAGAGTAGGACTACTGAACGTATGGAGGCTCTGTATTCTGTATTTGTTACATGTAGCATAAGAACTGACTGACCAATTTCAAAAGCACGAAGTGAACAAATATCTACTGTCATTCATACCGTGAGACTGGTGATTGGTGCAGTGTAAGGTTGTTCTCCCAGATTCAAGCTAAATTACCTGTGAATGATACTGCGCCAAATGTAAGCAACACCACACACGCAGATAGCAGATAGAAAAATGCATGTGTGACGTCGTGTGAATTGGAACGTTATCCATGTAAACATCCATGCGGCATGTGTGTGAAGGTAAACTTGTGTATTTCTATGTTGAATACCTCGTCTGAGCCTCTCTTTAAACAGCAATTATTTTAAACAGCACTACCTCAGGGAAGGGCTGACTAACAGCTAAACAGGAACACAAACACACATAGATCATCAGGGCTGTGCACAGGCCTTTGGTGTGAGAGAGAAAAATCGACCTTAAAGAGCAACTGAAGGCAACAAACCACTTATCTGTTAGAAACTGGCCTGTGGCATCGATATCAGTCAGAAACATTTATTCTGGTGTCAAAATGTGCTACAAATTGTAAATAGGATCATTTTTGTCAAAAAGTCAATCTCATCGAAAGCTGAGATTTGAAAAATAATTAGGGGGAAATGGTATAGTACCAGTCAAACGTTTGGACACACCTACTCATTCAAAGGTTTTTCTTTATTTTTACTATTATTCTACATTGTAGAATAATAGTAAAGACATCAAAACTATTAAATAACACATATTGAATCATGTAATAACCAAAAAATATATTTTAGATTTCAGATTCTTCAAAGTAGCCCCCCTTTGCCTTGATGACAGCTTTGCACATTCTTGGCATTCTCTCAATCAGCTTCATGAGGAATGCTTTTCCAACACTCTTGAAGGAGTTCCCACATATGCTGAGCACTTTTTGTCTGCTTTTCCTTCACTCTGCGGTCCAACTCTTCCCAAACCATCTCAGTTGGGTTGCGGTCGGGTGATTGTGGAGGCCAGGTCATCTGATGCAGCACTCTATCACTCTCCTTCATGGTCAAATAGTCCTTACACAGCCTGGAGGTGTGTTGGGTCATTGTCCTGTTGAAAAACAAATAATAGTCCCACTAAGCGCTAACCAGGTGGGAAGGCGTATTGCTTAAGAATGCTGTGGTAATCATGCTGGTTAAGTGTGCCCTGAATTCTAAATAAATCACAGACAGTGTCACCATCAAAGCACCCCCACACCATCACACCTCTTCCTCCATGCTACACAATGGGAACCACACATATGGAGATCATCTGTTGATGTTGAGATGTGTCTGTTACTTGAACTCTGTGAAGCATTTAGTTGGGCTGCAATTTCTGAGTGTCACGATCGTTATAAGGAGTGGACCAAGATGCAGCGTGGTATGTTTCCATCCCTTTTATTAGGAAGAGAAAAACTCAAAGAACAAAAACAATAAAGCGCACAAACGAAACGTGAAGCTGATATAATGCTCACTGGCAACTATACCTAGACAAGATCCCACAAAGCACAATGAGGAAATGGCTACCTAAATATGATCCCCAATCAGAGACAACGATAAACAGCTGCCTCTGATTGGGAACCACACCAAGCCAACATAGACATACAATTCCCCTAGATAACCCACCCTTAATCACACCCCGACCTAACCAACATAGAGAATAAACAGCTCTCTATGGACAGGGCGTGACACTGAGGCTGGTAACTCTAATGAACTGAACTCTGTTTTGCGACTGCACGATGAAACGTTCAAAGTTTTTGAAATGTTCCAGGTTGACTGACCTTCATGTCTTAAAGTAATGATGGACTGTCATTTCTCTTCGCTTATTTGAGCTGTTCTTGCCATAATATGGACTTGGTCTTTTACCAAATAGGGCTATCTTCTGTATACCAACCCTACCTTCACAATACAACTGATTGGCTCAAACGCAAATTGCACAAATTAACTTTTAACAAGGCACACCTGTTAATTGAAATGCATTTCAGGTGACTACTTCGTGAAGCTGGTTGAGGGAATGCCAAGAGCGTGCAAAGCTGTCATCAAGGCAAAGAGTGGCAAAGAGTGATTCTCAAATATAAAATATATTTTGATTTGTTTAACACTTTTTTGGTTACTACAGTACATGATTCCATTTGTGTTATTTCATATTAGTTGATGTCTTCACTATTATTCTACAATGTAGAAAATAGGAAAAATAAAGAAAAACCCTGGAATGAGTAGTTGTGTCCAATCTTTTGACTGGTACTGTATGTCACTGAATGAAGGGTACCGTAACAATTTTCCTTGGGTTGGACATTACAACCCTGCCCACATGCCCACAGCTGGCAGCACCCAAGTAATCATCAGTTCAGAGCACATCTGCATGTGACCTGATCATAATGGCCATGGTGAATTTGGTTTGACATTGGATAACCCTATGAGTCTAGTTAGGAGCCATCAGTAAGTTACACAATGTACTGTATAGTGGACACATTTTTAAAATGTTGATAGCTCCAAATTTCAATGACTTAAAAACATCAAATCAACTATAATTGTAAAAATCCATATACAAATATGGAAAGCATTTAATGAGACAACTAAAAGATGTACAACTTGAAAATATTTACATGTTTACATTTACATTGTGTAATTTAGTGATGGTCCCTAACTAGCCCCAGAGAGAGGCTATCCATATTCAAACCAACTTTGCTACAGTCGTACACCGGTTGGCTGAAAATAATTGAGCTAGTCTAGACTACTTTCAAATACAAGACCTGGTTAAACTGTTTTAAGTTATCTTGAAGGGTGAATGACTGTAACTGTGTACTGTTTTGGCAGAGTGAAAGTACAAACGCTTCACAAGTTCGAACCCACACACACACTCACACACAAACAAACACATAAGACACACCCACAACAAAGCACGCCCCCAAGACCCAAATCTCATTCTCAGTCGCATTTCCTAATGAGTAGACTTGAAACCGAGACTAAATGCGGAAGTTCAGCCCCCCTTTAATGCCATGTATACATTTCTACTGCTCATGTAGACAAATTCTCCACTATTTGTTTTAACATAAGCTTAATCTTTCTACAAAAACACACTCAGTCATCACACATTATAGGCTAAGCATGCTAGAACCAAACATGAAAGGGAATTAGGTTAGTATCTTTGCTAGAATGACAATTGGGGTGGGTCATATCATCTGATCATCGCTACTGTAGGCTAGATCCAGAATCAGCTAACTAGCTAAGAGGCTACGCTGTCAAATCAAGCTAACTAGCCTTTACTTGATTTGAATTTTTTCTGCTACCGACGACAGTCAAACTGCAGTTGCCCACATCTCTGTCCCTAACCGTGAGACAACACATGCTACAAATCCATGTAACCTACTACTGGCGGTACTCATTTCAAATACACCACTCGGTGCCAGTGGACAGCACGCGATGAACGCAGCCATGCACTGCGGCGTTCGCAGATATGCTTTTTTCAAGATTCATGAGTTTACGAGAAATGATCTTGTTTGACAGCATTTTGTTGCATTTAAAAGGCCCTGTGTTTTTTCACTGCTATTTTTGGACATTCTAATGGAAATTACAATATTATACTAAGGTACTTTATTGTTACCCAGAAATGATTTCATATTTATATAAGAACAGCTGCTTTGGGCCTTTAAAGTTACAAGAGAGAAACGAGACCAAAAAAAAGTATCCGTTTTAAACAACACCACCAATCAAAGGGCCATTTTTTTCATAGGAGGGCATTTCAGTACATTCATATGTATTTCCCTCTCCCTCTCTGTACTCTCGTTTTCTCCTGTCACATTGTTGTTGTGCGACAAAAACAACAGCAACACCACCAGTGACTCTGCCAGGGGCCACAGTGCTAGGGGCCACAGATCTGTCAGTGTGACACATCCCCTGGCCCCTGTATGTACCTTCTGTCTCAGAAGACTGACAGGTGAGAAACACACAGGTCAACATGGAAACTCAGTTGTCTCACATCTTGCTGTGTGTGTGTGTGTGTGTGTGTGTGTGTGTGTGTGTGTGTGTGTGTGTGTGTGTGTGTGTGTGTGTGTGTGTGTGTGTGTGTGTGTGTGTGTGTGTGTGTGTGTGTGTCAGAAATCAATGATAGAAAGAGTATGTCTCTCTCCCTATCTACCTCCAACCTTTTTCCCTCTGTCTCTTCGTCAGTATTTATCTTCCTCCATTTTGGCCTGACAGATGGGAGTGTTTGGGGAATAAACCCATCACTATTTACCATATTATTTATTAGCGTCACCACCCTGCCCCTTGGCCAGACCAGGCCAAAACGCTGTCCACACAGATCACCTGGAAAAGGCAGGATTTATGAGGGTCAACTATTTAGTTGGAGCAATTTAGTGCCTTGATCAAAGAGATGTCAGACCGAGCAGAGATTCACCACAGACAGTGAACTCTAGGTTAAGAAAGCATTTCCACCCACTGAGTTGCTAGACATCAAACACTCATCACAGGTTAGAGATGAGGGGGGTTAGAAGCAGGAATAGCCTCATCTGTGTGGGAGATGGAAAGCCCACTTGAAAAAAAGTTGCAAGGCTGCTAGACCCAGTCAGGGATTTTTCTCCCTAATGTAATGGCAACGCAACCTCCTAGGCAAATTGAGTATTTTGCCATAACTGCAGGCATCAGATTATGGAGTGTGTTGCCCTTTTAATTATGGAGTGTGGTGCCTTCTGTAGATTATGGAGTGTGTTGCCCTATTAAGTTGAAATAATATGACTGTAAAGGAGGTGCTGTATTGTGAATAGTCAGGAAGGAAGGGTGTTAATACAATAGGTAAAGTGCCTTCAGAATGTATTCACACCCATTGACTCTTTCCACATTTTGTTGTGTTACAGCCTGAATTTAAAATGGATGAAATCAAGATTTGTTTGCCACTGGCCTACACACAATACCCCATAATGTCAAAGTGGAATCATGCTTTACAAATTACTTAAAAATGAAAAGCTGAAATGTCTTCAGTTAATAGCAATTCAGCAGCGTAAAAGAGGGGTCTGGGTAGCCCTTTGATTAGCTGTTCAGTAGTCTTACAGCTTTTGGGTAGAAGCTGTTAAGAAGCCTTTTGGACCTTGACTTGGCGCTCCGGTACTGCTTGCCATGCGGTAGCAGAGAGAACAGTCTATGACTAGGGTGGCTGGAGTCTTTGACAATTTTTAGGGCCTTCCTCTGACACCGCCTGGTATAGAGGTCCTGGATGGCAGGAAGCTTGGCCCCAGTGATGTACTGGGCCGTAAGCACTACCCTCTGTAGTGACTTGCGGTCGGAGGCCGAGCAGTTGCCATACCAGGCAGTGATGCAACCAGTCAGGATGCTCTTGATGGTGCAGCTGTAGAACCTTTTTAGGATCTGGGGACCCATGCCAAATCTTTTCAGTCTCCTCTGGGGGAATAGGCTTTGTCGTGCCCTCTTCACGACTGTCTTAGTGTGTTTGGACCATGATAGTTTGTTGGTGATGTGGACACCAAGGAACTTGAAGCTCTCAACCTGTTCCACTACAGCCCCGTCGATGAGAATGGGCGCGTGCTCGGTCCTCCTTTTCCTGTAGTCCACAATCATCTCCTCAGTCTTGATCACGTTGAGGGAGAAGTTGTTGTCCTTGCACCACACAGCCAGGTCTCTGAACTCCTCCCTATAGGCTGTCTCATCGTTGGTGGTGATCAGGCCTACCACTGTTGTGTCATCGGCAAACTTGATCATAGTGTTGAAGTCGTGCCTGGCCATGCAGTCATGAGTGAACAGGGAGTACAGGAGGGGACTGAGCACGCACCCCTGAGGGGCCCCCGTATTGAGGATCAGCATGGCGGATGTATTTTTCCCTACCTTTACCACCTGGGGGTGGTCCGTCAGGAAGTACAGGATCCAGTTGCAGAGGCAGGTGTTTAGTCCTAGGGTCCTTGGTTAAAACAGTTACAGGGTTTAATGGCTGTGATAGGAGAAAACCGAGGATGGACCAACAACAGTGCAGTTACTCCACAATACTAACCTAATTGACAGAGTGAAAAGAAGGAAGCTTGTAAAGGATAAAAAAGTGTTCCAAAGTATGCATCCTGTTTACAAAAAAAGCACTAAAGTAATACTGCAAAAAATGTGGCAAAGCAATGAACATTTTGTACTGAATGCTAAATGTTATGTTTTGGTCAAATCCAATATAACACATTACTGAGTACCACTCTCCATATTTTCAAGCATAGTGGTGGCTGCATCATGTTATGGATATGCTTGTAATCGTTAAGGACTGGAGAGTTTTTCAGGATAAAAAAAATTAACAGAATGGAGCTATGAAAGCACAGGCAAAATCCTAGAAAGCCTACTTTCCACCAGACACTGGGAGATAAATCACCTATCAGAGGGAATATGACCTAAACACAAGGCCAAATCTACACTGAAGTTGCTTACCAAGAAGACAGTGAATGTTCCTGAGTGGCCGAGTTACAGATTTGACTTAAATCTTTGACTTACCCAGAAAGTCTCAGCTGTAATCACTGCCTAATGTCATTCTAACATGTTTTGACTCAGATGGATTGAATGCTTATCTAATCAAGGAATATTTGTGTTTTATTATTCATACATTTTTTACAAATGTTATTTTAAAAAATCCAACTAAAATACACTTTTATTGGTCACATACACATGGTTTGTAGATGTTAATGTGAGTGTAGCAAGTGCTTGTGCTTCTAGTTCTGACAGTGCAGTAATATCTAACAACTCCACAACAACTACCTAATACACACAAATCTAAAGGGATAGAATAAGTACATATAAATATATGGATGAGCGATGACCAATGACTGAGCGGCATAGCAAGACGCAATACATGGTATAAAATACAGTATACAGTGGCTGGCGAAAGTTTGTATAATTTTTTGGGGGGGGTTTGTATAATTTGATTTACACAACATGCCTACCACTTTGAAGATGCAAAAACCACTTTATTGTGAAATAAACAAGAAATAAGACAAAAAAACAGAAAACTTGAGAGTGCATAACTATCCCACCCAAAGTCAATACTTTGTAGAGCCACCTTTTGTAGCAATTACAGCTGCAAGTCTCTCTTGGAGTATGTCTCTATAAGCTTGACACATCTAGCCACTGGGATTGTTGCCCATTCTTCATGGCAAAACTGCTCCAGCTCCTTCAAGTTGGATGGGTTCCACTGGTGTACAGCAATCTTTAAGTCATACTACAGATTCTCAATTGGATTGAGGTCTGGGCTTTGACTAGGCCATTCCAAGTCATTTAAATGTTCCCCCTTAAACCACTCAAGTGTTGCTTTAGCAGTATCCTTAGGGCCGTTGTCCTTCTGGAAGGTCAACCTCTGTCCCAGTCTCAAATCTCTGGAAGACTGAAACAGGTTTCCTCAAGAATTTCCATGTATTTAACACCATCCATCATTCCTTCAATTCTGACCAGTTTCCCAGTCCCTGCCGATGAAAAACATCCCCACAGCATGATGCTGCCACCACGATGCTGTTCTCGGGGTGATGAGAGGTGTTGGGTTTGCGCCAGACATAGCGTTTTCCTTGATGGCCAAAAATATACATTTTGTCTCATCTGACCAGAGTACCTTCTTCCATAGGTTTGGGGAGTCTCCCACATGCCTTTTGGCGAACACCAAACGTGTTTGATTATTTTTTTCTTTAAGCAATGGCTTTTTTCTGTCCACTCTTCCGTAATGCCCAGCTCTGTGGAGTGTATGGCTTAAAGTGGTCGTATGGACAGGTACTCCAATCTCCGCTGTGGAGCTTTGTAGCTCCTTCAGGGTTATCTTTGGTCTCTTTGTTTCCCCTCTGATTAATGCCCTCCTTGCCTGGTCTGTGAGTTTTGGTGGGCTGCCTTCTATTGGCTGGTTTGTTGTGGTGCCATATTCTTTCCATTTTTTAATAATGGATTTAATGGTGCTCCGTGGGATGTTCAAAGTTTCGGATTTTTTTTTTAACCCAACCCTGATCTGTACCTCTCCACAACTTTGTCCCTGACCTGTTTGGAGAGCTCCTTGGTCTTCATGGTGCCGCTTGCTTGGTGGTGCCCCTGGCTTAGTAGTGTTGCCGACCCTGGGGCCTTTCAGAACAGGTGTATATATACTGAGATCATGTGACAGATCATGTGACACTTAGACTGCACACAGGTGGACTTTATTTAACTAATGATGTGACTTCTGATGGTTATTGGTTGCACCAGATCTTATTTAGGGGCTTCATAGCAAAGGAGGTGAATGCATATGCACACACCACTTTATTATTAATATTATAATTCTTCTTTTTTTAAACAAGTAATTTTTTTCATTTCACTTCATCAATTTGGACTATTTTGTGTATGTCTGTTACATGAAATCCAAATAAGAATCTATTTAAATTACAGGTTGTAATGCAACAAAATAGAAAAAACACAGAGGGGGATGAATACTTTTGCAAAGCGCTGTATAGATATGAGGTGAGTAATGTAAGATATGTAAACATTGTTAAAGTGACATTATTAAAGTGACTAGTGATCCATTTATTAAAGTGGCCAATGATTTCAAGTCTGCAAGTAGACAGCAGCCTCTCTGTGTTACATTAGTGATGGCTGTTTAACAGTCTGATGGCCTTGAGATAGGTGTTTTTCAGTCTCTCGGTCCCAGCTTTGATGCACCTGTACTGACCTCGCCTTCTGGATGGTAGCAGGGTGAACATGCAGTGGCTCGGGTGGTTGTTGTCCTTGATGATCTTTTTGGCCTTCCTGTGACATCGGGTGCTGTAGATGTCCTGGAGGGCAGGTAGTTTGCCCCCGGTGATGCGTTGTGCAGACCGCACCACCCTCTGGAGAGCCTTGCGGTTGTGGGCAGTGCAGTTGCAGGTGGTAATACAGCCCGAGGGTTTTAGGTCAGAAAGTCCAGGACCCAATTGCACAGGGCAGGGTTGAGACCCAGGGCCTCAAGCTTAATGATGAGCATGGAGGGAACTATGGTGTTGGATGCTGAGCTGTAGTCAATGAACAGCATTCTTACATAGGTATTCCTCTTGACCAGATGGGATAGGGCAGTGTGCAGTGTGACGGTGATTGCATTGTCTGTGGACCTATTAGTGCGGTATGCAAATTGAAGTGGGTCTAGGGTGGAAGGTAAAGTGGAGGTGATATGATCCTTGACTAGTCTCTCAAAGCACTTCATGATGACAGAAGTGAGTGCTACGGGGCAATAGTCATTTAGTTCAGTTATCTTTGCCTTCTTGGGTACAGGAACAATGGTGGCCATCTTGAAGCATGTGGGGACAGCAAACTGGGATAGGGAGAGATTAAATATGTCCGTAAACACACCAGCCATCTGGTCTGAGCATACTCTGAGGACGCGGCTAAGGATGCCGCCTGGGCCGGCAGCTTTGCGAGGGTTAACACGTTTAAATGTCTTACTCACATCAACCACGGAGAAGGAGAGGGGGAGCCCGCCGTCCTTGGTAGCAGGCCACATTGGTGGCACTGTATTATCCTCAAAGCGGGCAAAGAAGGTGTTTAGTTTGTCTGGAAGCAAGATGTCAGTGTCCGTGACGTGGCTGGTTTTCTTTTTTTTTGTCCGTAATTGCCTGTAGACCCTGCCACATACATCTCATGTCTGAGCCGTTGAATTGTGTCTCCAATTTGTCCCTATACCAACATTTCGCTTGTTTGATTGCCTCGCGGAGGGAATAACTACACTGTTTATACTCGGCCATATTCCTAGTCATCTTTCTGTGATTAAATGCAGTGGTTCGCGCTTTCAGTTTAGCGAGGATGCCGCCATCTAGCCACGGTTTCTGGTTAGGGTAGGTCTTAATAGTCACAGTGGGTACAGCATCTCCAAGGCACTTCCTTATAAACTCACTCACTGAATCAGCTTATAAATCAATGTTATTCTCTGAAGCTGCCCAGAACATTTCCCAGTCTGCGTGATCAAAATCTTGTAGCGTTGATTCCAATTGGTCACACCAGCGTTGAATAGTTCTTGTCACGAGAACATCCTGTTTGAGTTTCTGCCTATAGGACGGTAGGAGCAAAATGGAGTCGTGGTCGGATTTGCCGAAGGGAGAGCGGGGGAGGGCCTAGTATACATTGCGGAAGTTATAGTAGCAGTGATCGAGTGTATTGCCCGCACGAGTGCTACAATCAATATGCTGATGTAATATGGTCGGCATTTGATTGTAAGGAATTCTAGGTCAGGTAAACAAAAGGACTGTATGTTGTTACGATTACACCATGAGTCGTTAATCATGAAGCATACACCTCCGCCCTTCTACTTCCCAGAGAGATGTTTATTTCTGTCGGCGCGTGAAGAATCCGGCTGTACCGACAACATATCCCGAAAGAGCCATGTTTCCGTGAAACAGAGAATGTTACAATCTCTGACTTCTCTCTGGAAAGCAACCCTTGACCTAATTCCATCTATCTTCTTGTCCATAGACTGGACATTCCACTTTGACATTACAGAGTATTTTGTGTAGATCGTTGAAAAAAATTACAATTAAATCCATTTTAATCCCACTTTGTAACACAACAAAATGTGGAAAAAGTCAAGGGGTGTGAATAGTTTCTGAAGGCACTGTCAGAGCTGAAGCTGTATGGACCTAGTCTAAGTTTCAACCCTACAGGATTTATATCTAAAATGTTTAATCTCTGAAACCGCAATATACCCCACAGAGCATTACACAGCAACAGGTACCGTAGTCATCTCCATTATAAAGATTGACAGGCTTGCACCAATTACACTGCAGTTAGAGGACAGGTGTAATACCTCCTGTGCCATAAAGGTCACGACCTCTTGAGAGAAGCTGTGTACAGACAGGGAAGCATTTTAATAGAACCACATTGACCATCTTCCACACGTTTCTACATCTCTCTACTGTGCTGGGTGGAGGGCGTACTGTATAGTTGAGTGTGTGTTAGTGGAGACCTGGGGAGGTGAGAGTGTGTGAGGGTTTATGAGGTGGAGTCCGGGGCTGTGTGAGTGAGTCCGGGGTGTATTATTATGTGCAGATTAAGTAGAGATGAAGCCGCCATGGAGCAGTCTTTGATGAATTAACTACTCAATTACCCTGCTAAATCTGTCGCTCTACCCCTCTCAGGTTCAAACACACGCCCCTCTACTACCCAATCTCTGCCGCCACTCACTGTCTGAATTACAGTGTTTCCTCTGTTTCCCTCCATCCCTATCTTCTATCTTCTCTCCCACTCCTCCACAAACTCACTCAATCTTCTCTTTTAAATCTATCAAATTGATTTATTCTCCATTTTCCTCTCTATCTCATATATATGCTATAAGCAGGTACTATCTCATTCCTATTCTTGCCTTTACTGTAATGTATTTTTGCTAGCCCGAAACACACATAGGGATCCAATCTGTCCAAGCACTACTCAGTGCTGTAGCTATCCAGGGCAATTAAATGGCGGGCCAGCCAGGGATGTGTGTGGTTGAGTATACAGGCTGTTGAACGATTGCATGTCGAGCCTATGCTTCAGGGTGAGTTTCAGGAGCACTGAACTAATCATGGTGCGTACTGCGGTATCAGATAGTGTGTTCCTGTGTGTGTGTCTGTGCATGCTTGCGCGTAGTGCCACGTTTGTGTGTGGCCTATTATCTGACTGTGGGTCTGAGAGCAGGTAGATTGCGGGTCAGCTTCAATAGAAAGGTCAGGTTTCCTATAAGAACTATTCTGCTCTGTATATTTGATCGTTTGGAGGGGAGAGAAGGGGAGGGGTCACTCTTATCATCCCTCTCACATTGATGGCACACAACGCAAATAAATTCAACACCTCGTTGTAGAGTGGAACTAAAAGAACAAGTGGCAAGCAAAATGAGGGCCTATTTTTTTTATAGCTTCAATGTTTTGAATACTAGTAGACAAGAATTCTGCTCCATTTTCAACCATTTACTTCCTTCTAAAATGTCATTAGCTGTAGAAACCATAGCAACCAGCCATGTTCAAAAATACAACAGCCAGCGTTCGTCTCCTTCAAGTTCTCCTCTGAGACAATTAAACTTAGAACTGGAAGATTTGCGATCACCATCACTAAGCAGAACTGTAATTTTAGCACATGGTGAATTGCATGTATCACCTCCCCACACTCATCCACACACATTTCCAAATAGGACAAATATCAGCACCAAGCTTATTATTATTATTTATTATCCAGACTGTGTTGAGTATTGGATATAACAACATCCACCACTTCACGACACATTTATTCCTGGCTAAAACATGGTGGGTAGCAGAAATATGTGTCTGATAAAAAAGAACGAAAGAGGGAAAAGGAATGAAAGTGAGAAAGAGAGTGAGCACGCTCACCAAGCAGGGGTCGTTCACGGTCGGCCAATCAGCTAATTATCTTGATAAAACAGGTGGCAACTCATTGCATAGGCTCATTAAAATCGGGACCGTACTTGACTCTTTGCTACCTCTGCTACTGACGTCTTTGCTTTCGTTTCAATAAAATGGAGTGAAAAATTAAAAGCCATTTGTTCTGCGTGGACAGTGCGTCTGGATTCCAGCCTTTAAATTCATTCATGTAAGGCCTATTATTGTTTTGTGGAATTCACAGTGGAATTTGGTGCTTTTCCTCTATATTAATCAATGGAGCGAGAGATATCCCATCTGTTTTACTATTGTTTATTTTTCCTCAATCTTACAGCTTTTACAAGTTTCCACATAATAGCCATTTATGGTGCGTGAAAGTTCACATTTTCACACCAAGAAATACACACACACACACATACACACATTACAGTCCCTTTCCACTCACTGCACATGAAGGCTGTAGGTTTTTTCTTATCTCAGCAGCAGTTAGAAGAATCACAGAGCGGTGAAGTTTTTTGTCTATAACCCTAATGGATTATAATCCCAAAGGTCACTCAGTTTTTCCACAACGATTGCTCACCAAAGTGGAAAAAAGCGTTTGGGTGGAGAAAACAGGAGATTGGTTTTGGGGGAAATGCAATCGGCTAGCTGCTTAATGGTTGCCAAGGCAGATCCAATAACTCACGTCGCTTAGGGTTCGGACACGCCAGTAGGATTGTCGAACATTTGCAGGTGAGAGTACTTAGCACCTCTGAACAGAATGTCGGCAGTCAATGTCTTTTGTTTTCAGATAACACAGACCACTGGCCATCAGGCTTGTTAACCCTAAAAGCGGCAACGTATTTCTATCGTAAAAGCACCAACGGGGGTCATTTTCCACCCCAAGTTGGTAATGATTCCAAAGAGACACTGTCTGTCAAGCAACACTTTTTCTTGAATTAACCTTTGTAACACAAGTTTTTGGTTTTAATTCCACAAAATAAGTATATATTAGAAGTAAAAAATAAATTATGTTTTTTCACGTTGACAGTTATTTTGATTCATCCAGAGCAACTTGAAATGTAAACAATGATGTTACTCATTCAGTGTTGTGTTTCTGTGATACGCAGAGGCTGAGAAGTTGGCGATCGACCTAATCTGACGTACCTGTATGACCTTAGATGGCCACCGATACGGAAGTTACGGGCAATATGGGCACTGGTGCCATCAGACTTTGGGCTCTAACTTTGGAATGCTCTGGGCTATCAACTCAGTTCCAATTGCTTCTGAAAGATGAGTGCTGGGCAATCAGGAGATATATTTATCTATATATTTTCAGATATCTCAAAAAAAGTATTTATATACAGTACCACTCAAAAGTTTGGACCCACCTACTCATTCAAGGTTTTTATTTTTATTTTACTATTTTGAGCCAATCAGTTGTGTTGTGAAAAGGTAGGGGTGGTATACAGAAGATAGCCCTATTTGGTAAAAGACCAAGTTCATATTATGGCAAGAACAGCTCAAATAAGCAAAGAGAAACAACAGTCCATCATTACTTTAAGACATGAAGGTCCGTAAATCCGGAAAATTTCAAGAACTTTGAAAGTTTCTTCAAGTGCAGTCGCAAAAACCATCAAGCGCTATGATGAAACTGGCTCTCATGAGGACCGCCACAGGAAATGAAGACCCAGAGTTACCTCTGTTGCAGAGGAGTGTGGCGCAGCGGTCTAAGGCACTGCATCTCAGTGCCTTAGACTGTTGTGCCACTCGGGAGCCCCAGATGACCTGGCCTCTACAATCACCCGACCTCAACCCAGTTGAGGTGGTTTGGGATGAGTTGGACCGTAGAGTGACGGAAAAGCAGCCAACAAGTGCTGAGCATATGTGGAAACTCCTTCAAGACTGTTGGAAAAGCATTCCAGGGGAAGCTGGTTGAGAGAATGCCAAGAGTGTGCAAAGCTGTCATCAAGGCAAAGCATGGCTACTTTGAAGAATCTCAAATCTCAAATATATTTTGATTTGTTTAACCCTTTTTTGGTTACTACTGTACATGATTCCATATGTGATATTTCATAGTTTTGATGTCTTGATGCCCCTGATAAGCATGTCCTTAATTTCATTTACAGAGCTAGGATATTCTCCGTAATTAGACAGTTTCTACATGCATCCAATATGGACCTCCGAAATCTCCTTCCTACCGTATGAGTCCAGGGAGATATCTGGGGTGAGTTTCTTTCAAGACACGCACCTGAAAATATAATATTTGCAGAACATTCTAACACCTTGGAAAGGTTATGTGTCAATTTGCTGACATATCTAAGCCTTTATACTCAGGCATGAACGAATCCACAGATTTCCAGAAATGAATCCTATCTGTAGTCATTTATGTATCCCAAAAAAAAACAAATATAATTTCAATAGATATCCTTATATGATATGTGAATCATAGATATTTTAATGTTTTAACTTTGTATGTCTGATCAAAAATGGCCTAAATCATATTCATGAAATGTCCAGTGACCAAATAATTTTACTTAATCAGGTGCAGAAAAACACAGTCCTTCTTCACATGGAGGTGGCATATCTGAGCATCCATGTGCACCATATTCAGTAGTAGGCTATACAAGGCACAGAAAGGCAAACATCTTCATATTTAATCCAAGTTGCTGTTTCCCAAGCACATCTCTGCTATTTCTGTTTTAAAAAATTCAGCATAGCAAATCCAGAGCTCCAGTCACAACATGTTTTCTGGGAAGACGCAAACGTTGGCCAATCTTTGCGAAATGTTTATTTTATTTAAAAATAAAAGTTGTTGTTATAGAAGATGTGATGGGTGCAGATTGGATCGTCAGCGGCGGCCCCTCACAGTCCAGACCAGTGTTGCCATGTACACAATTTTCTGGCCAAATTGGGTTACTTTGAAAATGATGTCGCGGGTGAAAATGTATTGGTTGCGGAGTTTTGGGCTTCTTCTAAATTGCACCATTTCTCTTCTTTTTTAAAATCTATTCATTTCACTGTGACCTGCTGCTGCTGACTATCAGGAAGTGAAGCAGGCTATTGCTGAGTGAGTGAGTGAGTGAAATTATTGAGCATGTCCTCCAAACTCAAATAAGCATCAGATATGGTCCTTATTTAGCATATCAAAATGCTTATCAAGATCCTGATATGGACCTCAGCCAAGAGCATATACATTGTATGTGCTGAGAACATATACTACGTAGGCATACTGTCAGTATTTGTCATCATATAGCGTAAGTAAGACGTCCACATTGGCTGCTATCAGGATATCTAATGAGTCCATAGCCATCCGTATTGCTTTCTTAAGCATTGTTTAGCATGTCCCTCTGTGTGTCGCTAATGGTAAATAGATAGCTAGCCAATGTTAGCTACCTAGCTAACTACTGTTGTCAAAAGCCCTTGTTGATACTATCCAGATGGCCACAACTAGATAACAAGCTAGGATAAAGAAATAATTACATTTACTCTTCATAATCCCAGACTGCCAGTGGCCGAAGATATTTAAAACTAACCCAAGATAGGTCATCTGTGTAGTTATCCATGGGAGAAAACTAAGCATAGTGGTGTGATGAAGTTGGCCGTTACATCGTGCACACAGTTTTACTCCAAAATTGAGAATGTATTTGAATAAATACAACAATGGTTAAAATCCGGGTATGAAGTAAAAGGATAAAACAAGGATAAAAAGTTAAGAGCATCAAATCTAGCCAAAATTCTCTTCTCCACCCTTGCTTTCCACCCCCAACTGCCTCTCTCCCCCAAACACATATACACCTGAATTCAGCCAACTCAAATTGGTGGGAGGGGCTTACCATACACATATACTTTAGCCAATTCTGATTCTAAACACACATTCCTTTAACACACTTAAACTGCTTGCAGGTGAAATGGTGTACAAAAACATGTTAACTATGGCAGGATATGAAATATTACTGAAAAACAGGGCACGTTAACAAATAAACACTTAACACACACACTGGGGAATATTAGTCTTTAGGTAAGGATATGCCATCATCTTCAAAGTGGGCAGAACAGAGCCAAGTACGAGCTAGCGAGATCCTATTGGCGCGTTCTAGATTGTATTTGCGTATTTCCGTTAGGGAACACCTTCTCTGTGAAATGTGTGTGTGCAATAACTAAATTTGACCTTGCACTCCTTGTAAACAACAACAACAAAAAAAAAACTTTGGCAAATAGTAAAGTCTACAAAACTTAGTGCACTCTGTTCGTAATAGATATTAGATCTGACTTTTCTCCGATGAGAGAATCAGCAGGACGTCAAACCAGTTCCGTCTTGCTCCATACTCTCCCACTGCCGGCCACTGGACTTCCTCACCCTTGGTGGGGAGTGGAAATTCCGACTGGCTCCTTGTTCGACAGTGCCATCAGAAAGTATTCACACCATTTGACTTTTTCCACATTTTATTGTGTTACAGTATGAATAATATTTTTTTTAAATATAAAAATACCCCATAATGTCAAAGTGAAATTATGTTTTTCACAATTTTTACAAATTAATTTAAAAAATGAAAAGCTGAAACTATTCAACCCCTTTATTATGGCAAACCTAAATATGTTCAGGAGTAAATAATATGCTTAACAAGTCACACAATAAGGTGCATGGACTCACTCTGTGTGCAATAATAGTGTTTAACATGATTTTTGAATGACTACCTCGTCTCTGTACCCCAAACATACAATTATCTGTACGGTCCCTCAGTCGAGCAGTGAATTTCAAACACAGATTCAACCACAAAGACCAGGGAGGTTTTCCAATGCCTCGCAAAGAAGGGCACCTACTGGTAAAAAAAGCAGAGATTGAATATCCCTTTGAGCTTGGTGAAGTTATTAATTATACTTTGGATGGTGTATCAATACACCCAGTCACTACAAAGATACAGGTGTCCTTCCTAACTCAGTTGCCGGAGAGGAAGGAAACAGCTCCGGGATTTCACCATGAGGCCAATTGTGACTTTAAAACAGTTACAGAGTTTAATGGCTGTGATAGGGGAAAAACAAAGCGCAGCATCGTATTGTAGTGCAAATGGCATAGCCCTTGTTCCTCCCATGTGTTCAACGGTGCATGTTCTCTTTGCATAATAGCTGCTCATTGGTTGATGGGCGTGCCATGTTTAGGTTATCCAGTTGTCTAGTTTTTCTCACAGTAGTTAAAGGTTTGCCCCCATGCTCATCACATGGACATCGCTCTGTGCCCGAGCAAGAGTGCCTAGACAATGCCTGTGTAACCGATGTGAAATGGCTAGCTAGGTAGCGGTGGTGCGCGCTAGCAGCCTTTCAGTCGGTGACGTCACTTGCTCTGAAACCTTGAAGTAGTGGTTCCCCTTGCTCTGCAAGGGCCGCGGCTTTTGTGGAGCGATGGGTAACGATGCTTCGTGAGTGTCAGTTGTTGATGTGTGCAGAAGGTCCCTGGTTCGTGCCCGGGTCGGGGCGAGGGGACGGACTAAAGTTAAACTGTTACACCTGTGTTATCACCATTTGTACAGTGGATTTGGAAAGTATTCAGACCCCTTGACTTTTTCCACATTTTGTTACAGTCTTCTTTTAAAATTGATAAAATCCTTTTTTCCCATCATCAATCTACAAACAATACCCCATAATGACAACCTGTTTTTCCTTTTTTTGAATTTTTTGCAAATGTATTAAAAATAAAAACTTAAATATCACATTTACATAAGTATTCAGACCCTTTGCTCAGTACTTTGTTGAAGCACCTTTGGCAGCAATTACAGCCTTGAGTCTTCTTGGGTATGGCGCTACAAGCTTGGCACACCTGTATTTGGGGACTTTCTCCTATTCTTCTCTGCAGTGGCGCGGTGGTCTAAGACACTGCATCTCAGTGCAAGAGGCATCACCGCAGTACCTGGTTTGAATCCAGGCTGCATCAAATCTGGCCATGATTGGGAGTCCCATAGGGCGGCGCACAATTGGCCCAGCGTCTTCCGGGGTAGACCGTCATTGTAAATAAGAATTTGTTCTTAACTGACTTGCCTAGTTAAATAAAGGTTATATTAAAAATAAAAAAATCCTAGAGGAAACTCTGGTTCAGTCTGCTTTCCACCAGACACTGGGAGATTAATTCACATTTCAACAGGACAGTAACCTAAAATTCTGGAGTTGCTTATCAAGAAGACAGTGAATGTTTCATCCTTTAAAAACAAGAAATGGACAGTGACGGGGGTAAGGGGGGATACCTAGTCATTTTTTGCGTCATCACTGCATGCGATCATCATTCTCAAAGCCGCTGTTTACTTCTAAGATCACTTTAGCACCGCCCTAAAAACCCGATTCAAATTCGACACAAACCTTCAAATAGGTATGCAATGACACATTATATAAACTCTTTATAGTGTTTTATTTACATTTTAGATGCGATAAGGTGATAAGTTGGACAGATCGAGTGAAAAAAAGCAATTTTCCCACACAACATCTCTCCTCACTATCACACATTATTTTCGCTTCCCCACCCGCCATTTTTAAAAAGACCCAAGAAGGCTCATTGCCTTCTTGAATCATGCAGAAAGTTTTAATTTGTATCATGCATTAGTTTTCTTTGTAGCCTCGTTTGAATGTTGCAGTTGCGCACATTTGTACGGAATGGGGTGAATTTACGTTAGCTAGCTAAAGACACTGCACTGACTCTCGGCAGCTAACAGGCAGTTGCTTCATGGAAACTAATCCATTGTTATTTCATTACATTGTCACTAGCAACAGTGGCCAGATAGCTAACTTGAAGGAAGCATTTCGTTTTCTGTGCACTTAGCTAGCTACCATCCCATACATGGCATATGAAGCATGATGGCTCACTTAGCAAACTGCATGGGGGTGGATGTCACCAGGAAAAGCACCCTCTTTTTTCTTCTTGTCGTCCTTCCTTTTTGGCTCCCCAGTGATTGGCTCAGAGTGGTAATTTCTCTCCCAACGGGCAAACCAACCAATTCAACAAGTAACCGGTTCAATGTCAGCAGTCAGATGTCAGTCAAACACACCTAACGGTAGAAGAACGGCATACAGACATTCTGTGCCGTATGTGGTCTCTAAGAGAGTTCCAGCCACTCCTGAAACATGCTCACAGTAACAACCTCATGTCTCCAAAGACAGCTTAGCTTCCCCCGCTATGTTCAATAATTGAAAATACCTTCTGCATCCACCCCTTTTTACTTTTTACCCCGGCTAATCAAGGATGACAAGAATATTTACGGGTTTCGCACATTAGTCATTTACGCTATGTGATGCTCGTGAGGCGTAAGCGCCCCTGCGCTTGCCTTGAGGCTAGTGACAGTGTTGTCAAACATGAAAGTGCAGTTCTGTGTCAAACTGTTCCTCCTGTATGGTGACGCTATTATCATCATTCTGACACTACAAACCTGTGAAGCTAGTATCATAACCTGAGGCTATAAGTATACATTAGTATAGCACCAAATCATTGAAGATTGCTGGGGGGAGGACGGCTCATAGTAATGGCTGGAATGGAGCAAATGGAACGGCTCATAATGGGCCTCTGTACGCCTATGTAGACATTCTATTAAAAATCTGCCGTTTCCAGCTACAATAGTCATTTACAACATTAACAATGTCTACACTGTATGTCTGATCAATTTGATGTTATTTTAATGGACAAGGACATTTCTAAGTGACCCCAAACGTTTGAACGGTAGTGTAGATAACATTAGGGTATTTGCCATCACTAGCACAGAGAGGCTGCTGCCTACATACAGACTTGAAATCATTGGCCACTTTAATAAATGGAACACTAGTCACTTTAATAATGACACTTTAATAATGTTTACATATCTTGTATTACTCATCTCATATGTATATACTGTATTCTATACTATATTTTGCATCTTAGCCTATGCTTTCTGTCATTGCTCATCCATATATTTATATATTCTTATTCCGTTCCTTTACTTAGATTTGTGTGTATTAGGTATTTGTTGTGGAATTGTTAGATATTACTTGTTAGATATTGCTGCTCTGTCAGAACTAGAAGCACAAGCATTTCGCTACACTCGCAGTAACATCTGCTAACCGTGTGTATGTGACCAATAACATTTGATTTGATTTGATTTGAATATGTTATGCCACAAAACGAGCTAACCCGCCAAGTTAAAGTTTATGAGAATGCTAAAGCTAACGAACGTCCGCTTCTGAGAGCTTATACTACATGAGAACAAACATTTTAATATTTTCTATAATTTTCCTCAACACAGAATCATTATTTATTAGGTTTGACACATTTAATTCATATTTAACAATGTTTTGCTTGTTTGTGAATGAGCCGAAATTAGGAAAATAATCACAACAAATTGGATGCGCCCTTGTTTCAGGGCATTACAAGGTGAATACATAATGCCAGTCTCAGTCAGTGTCAAGTACCAAGCCTCCATAGCGGAGCACTTTTGAGCCAATATGGCCACCGCCACTTCTAGCAGCAGCAGCAGTAGCAGGCCCCTAGGGAGCCCAGTAGGTGGGCCAGATGACACCCAGTCCCAGCTCCAGCCATCCAGAGGTAGAGGAACTGATTCAGTTAGACAAAAGGCGATGGTCGCTATCCTGGCCTGTCACAACCGCTCACAGCCACACAACGCTGAGGCCGTCACAAGCCACACGCAGCAGAGGGACCCCTGGGAGAAGAGGGGGAGGATAGAGAGAGACGGGGGAGAGAAAGGGGGGAGACCATTTACCCAGAGGTCCCCAGGGGCAGAGACCATTTATGATCAATTTATGATCACCTGCGGAGAGGGAAGGATGAGTGCTTTTTCTCGCGTTCTCTCTCAATTGCTTGTCCACTCTCTCTCTCTCTCTCACTCTCTCTCTCTCACTTCTTCTTGCTCTCTCTTTCTCTTCTGCCTTCCTCCATCGCTGTCTGGTGCACTTGTCACAAGCACTTACAGCCTTAAAGGGCAATTCCACCACTTTCAACCTCATTTTCAATATCTCCAGCACAATACCAGTGTCTACATATGTGAAAATGGCACATTTCTATGTTTGTAAGAACAGTGATTTTCAATGAAGATCGCGGTGACGTGGGAGCGAAAAAAGACCCTTCATCTGGCAAGAAACCCGTTGCGGGTTTTGAAAATCCCTGTTTTTCTTGCTTTTAGTCAACACCCTGTGATGTCACAGAGAAATATTTTTTTGAACCTTTCTGAATAATAATAATAACAATAATAATAATACTAATTTATTTAATTTGCAAAGCCCTTTTCTCACACCCAAGTCACTGAGAAATAAAATTGAAATAATAATAAAAAAAACGACCCGAAACAAAGAACATTTTAAGCAGACAATAATCCAAGCTACAGTATATACCGGTGTCGTCAGATCCGGTGGACATAAGAACCAAATTAACATAGGTTCAGTCTTTAGCTGTGCGTTAAACAAGGCCAGTGATTCTGCAGCCCTGACAGTGACTGGAAGTGCGTTCCACAGCCGAGGAGCCGCACAATTGAAAGCCCTGTCACCCATAGTTTTTAGTCTGCTGTGGTGCTGCTGAAGGGAGACAGAACTGGAGGAGCGAAGTGTGCGTGTGGGGCAGGAGGGTAGAATGAGGTCAGACAGGTACTTGGGTCCAGAGTTGTGGATAGCTTCGTCGGTGTGAAGCAGGATTTTAAAGTCAATGCGTAAGCATATGGGAAGCCAGTGGAGGTTGAACAGCACTGGAGTGATATGCTCACGGGGGGAGGAGTTGGTGAGGACACACGCAGCACAGTTCTGGACATATTGTACACTCTTAGAAAGAAAGATGCTATCTAGAACTAAAAAGGGTTCTTTGACTGAAGAATCCCTTTTGGTTCCAGTTAGAACCCATTTAAAATCACCGAATACAACAGGTGTAGAGCTTACAGTGAAATGCTTACTTACGAGCCCTTAGCCAACAATGCAGTTTTAAAAAATAGAGTTAAGAAAATATTTTCTAAATAAACTAAAGTTTAAAAAAAAAAAATTACACAACGAAATAACAATAACGAGGCTATATACAGGGGGTACCAATACCGAGTCAATGTGCGGGGCTACAGGTTAGTCAAGGTAACTTGTACATGTAGGTAGGGGTAAAGTGACTATGCATAGATAATAAACAGCGAGTAGCAGCAGTGTAAAAACTAAGGGGGGGGTGTCAATGCAAATAGTCCGGGTGGCCATTTTATTAATTGTTCAGCAGTCTTATGACTTGGCGATAGAAGCTGTTAAGGAGCCTTATGGACTTGGACTTGGTGCTCCGGTGCCACATGCCGTGCAGTAGCAGAGAGAACAGTCTATGACTTAGGTGACTGGAGTCTTTGACAATTTTTTGGACCTTCTTCTGGCACCGCATAGTATATAGGTCCGTGACGCCAGAAAACTTGGTCCCATTGACGTACTGGTCCGTACGCACTACACTCTGTAGCACCTTACAGTCAAATGTCGAGCAGTTGCCATACCAGGCGGTGATGCAACCTGTCAGGATGCTCTCGATGGTGCAGCTGTATAACTTTTTGAGGATCTGGGGACCCATGCCAAATATTTTCAGTCCCCTGAAGGGGAAAAGGCGTTGTCGTGCCCTTTTCACGAGTTTATTTGTGTGTTTGAACCATGATAGTTTGTTGATGATGTGGACATCAAGGAACTTGAAACTCTCGACCCGCTCCACTACAGTCCGTCGACGTGAATGGGGGCGTGTTCGGCCCTCCTTTTCCTGTAGGAGGGGACTAAGCACGCACCCCTGAAGGGCCCCCGTGTTGAGGATCAGCATGCCAGATGTGTTGTTGCCTACCCTTGCCACCTAGGGTCGGCCCATCAGGAAGTCCAGGATCCGGTTGCAGAGGGAGGTGTTTAGTCCCAGGGTCCTTAGCTTAGTGATGAATTTTGTGGGCATTATGGTATTGAACGCTGAGCTGTAGTCAATGAACAGCATTCTCACATAGGTGTTCCTTCTGTCCAGGTGGGAAAGGGTAGTGTGGAGTGCGATTGAGATTGCGTCATCTGTGAATCTGTTGGGGCGGTATGTGAATTGGAGTGGGTCTAGGGTTTCCAGGATGATGGTATTGATGTGAGCCATGACTAGCCTTTCAAAGCACTTCATGGCTACCGACGTGAGTGCTACGGGGTGGTAGTCATTTAGTCAGGTTACCTTCACAATTGAAAATTCCATCAGAGTAAAAAAAAAGAGAGGGGGATGGCGAAAAAAGAAGAGAAAAATAAATCAATATTTAATTTTCTCCCCAGGTTATATGTTCAGGAGCTAATCAACATTGACTGGAAAGATGACACCTGGACTATCAATTAGGTTGGAACGGCACCACTCTCTCACTCTCTCTCTCTCTCACTCGCTCCCCTGCCCGTCTGTCTGTCTCTGTCTCTGTCTCTGTCTCTGTCTCTGTCTCTGTCTCTGTCTCTGTCTCTGTCTCTGTCTCTGTCTCTGTCTGTCTGTCTGTCTCTCTTTCTCCACCTCTCATTCCTCCATAACCACTCTCTGTTGCTCACCTCTTTCTCGCTCTCTCTCTCTCCCCCTCTTCACTCTTCTCCACCATAACCACTCACTGTCCCTTTCCTCTCGCTCTATCTCTCACCCCATATTTTCCATGTGTCTTAGGCAGAGATGGGCAGTATTTCTCTTACATGTTAATAACTTCTGAGTATTTTGTCATTTAAATTACATTGGGCTGAACTACACTTCAATGTATCAAAACAAAAGTGTATTTAGCATTTTCAAAATACTAAATACTTTTCTTTATAATTTTTTTTATAGAGGTTCACATTTTTTGTCACCCCTTAATCACCCTGCATTGGTATCACAAGTCTGATAGCACTATGGTGTGATAAGAGCATCTGCTAAATTAACTAAATATAATGTATATGTAAAAATGGTAAATACTTTGTTGAGGGAAAATGTACTTGATGTGAATGTGATATGTTGTTGTCTCACCTAGGTATCTTAAGATTAATGCACTAATTGCTCTGGACAAGCGTCTGCAAAATGACAAAAATGTACATGTAAAAATGAACAATTGCAAAGCATTCTGAGTATTATCCTAATTTGCTCCGCCCCAAATCAAGGCTAATAATAATACCCAGTGTGCTTTGCAGTTCATTTTGGTATGTTCATTTTCACATATACATTTACATTTTGGTAATTTAGCAGACACTCCTATCCATAGTGACTTGTTGCTCATATTCTAGATATTCCTGTTCGGGCCGGCAACTTGCAAATGTATTTTTCTATTTCAAAATACAATACATGTATTTTAATTAAATACTTGAGTTTATTTTGATACATTGATCTTCATGTTTTTTTGTCTCTGTACTTTGTAATAGTATTTTGTCCTTTTTGCCCATCCCTGGTCATAGGCCATTAGTCATTCACATGATGCACTGCATGTGTTACAATAACACAGGCATAGGAGTGTTACTGTTCACATAGAACTAGAAGTTCTAGAACCAGAGGGAATGTTGATTTGAAAGGGAATGTCACTTCTAGATATTCTATTTCTAATGCTGTACCATTCCATGTCATTCTCTATTTCTTTGGAGGGGTTATGCCTCCCTGGTGTGCCTGTAATGGATTGAACATTTTACTAATATTATTTCCCTGTGTCAGTGCTCTTCAATGATGGTGCTTATGAGTATAATGTGACAATATATGTGTCTGTTGAAATCTAATCACACACAAAAGTACTTTTTTTCTGAAGAAAAAAATAATTATATCAAATTCAATCATCAGCCATTTTTATTGTTTATGGTTCTTGTCTGGTTCTTGATTGAGGATTAGGGTTTCCATTTTCAGAAAACTGGAAATAAGCGGAAGAATTTCTATGTCCCTATACTCAATCTAACTTAGCTTCTCCAAAGAACAAGCCCAAATTCCTAAACTAAAACAAATTCATTCAAATGAGTTCTAATCAATCCCCCCAAAAAATTACAAAAATGTTGCTGTCAGAGAGAGAGAAAAGTGATTGGAGAGATTATAACAGCAAAGTCTCATCAAATCCACTATTCTCAAAGCGTGACAAAAATAAGTCTGTGTGCTTCTGCTCTATTTCTTTACTGCAGGGATTGTGATAGAGACCGTAAGTGCTTTTGGAGGTGTATAAGTGTTTTATCTATTCTAGTGGATGATGGTGGAAGAGAAAAGGTCATAGGAGGCACTTGTCTAGTGGACAATCAGTCGTAGTGGTGTGCCAGTCTGACTGACCTGTCTAGACAGAACACTAGCTCGACGCAATCACCTGTCATAACAGGCTCAGGCTGTCCCACTCAACCTGGAAGGGGTCCCTGCAGTCTCGTGTTAGATTAGCCACATGCATTGGCACACACATGAAGTATGCATATACATTTAAGCACACTTCCTATATTTCACTTCTAAGTTACAGTGCATTCGGAAAGTATTCAGACCCCTTGACTTTTTACAAACTTTGTTACGTTACAGTCATATTCTAAAACAATATATAATAATTAAGTCCTCATCAATCTACACACAAAATCCCACAATGACAAAGCGAAAACATGTTTTTTGATATTTTTGCAAAATACAGAAATATCAGATTTACATATGTGTTCAGACCCTTTGCTATGAGACTCAAAATTCATCCTGTTTCCATTGATCATCCTTGAGATGTTTCTACAACTTGATTGGAGTCCACCTGTGGTAAATTCAATTGATTGGACATGATTTGGAAAGGCACACCCCTGTCTATAAGGTCCCACAGGTGACAGTGTATGTCAGAGCAAAAACCAAGCCAAGAGTTTATAGGAATTGTCGATAGACAGGATTGTGTCGAGGTACCAAAACATTTCTGCAGAATTGAAGGTCCCCAAGAACACAGTGGCCTCCATCATTCTTAAATGGAAGAAGTTCTTAGAGCTGGCCGCCCGGCCAAACTGAGAAGTTTGGAGAGAACGGCCTTGGTCAAGGAAGAGACCAAGAACCAGATGGTCACTCTGACAGAGCTCCAGAGTTCCTCTGTGAAGATGGGAAAACCTTCCAGAAGGACAACCATCTCTGCAGCACTCCACCAATTAGGCCGTTATAGTAGAGTGGCGAGACGGAAGCCACTCAGGTCTCTGGAGAGACCTGAAAATAGCTGTGCAGTGACGCTCTCCATCCAGCCTGACAGAGCTTGAGAGGATCTGCAGAGAAGAATGGGACAAACTCTCCAAATACAGGTGTGCCAAGCTTGTAGCTTCATACCCAATGAGACTCAAGGCTGTAATCGCTGCCAAAGGTGCTTCAACAAAGTACTGAGTAAAGGGTTTGAATACTTATGTAAATGTTATATTTCTGTTTATATATTTTTTAGCAAAAAAAAAAAAGAATTAACAGTTTTTGCCTTTGGCATCATGGGGTATTGTGTGTAGATTGATGAGGGGGAAAAAACAATGTAATCAATTTTAGAAAAAGGCTGTAACGTAACAAAATATGAAAGAAAAAGTAAACGGGTCTTTCCCAAATGCACAATATATGTTCACTCTGTCGTTGTCTGAAAGGACACTCTCCTCTCTGCTTGTAAGCTCCATATGCTTGTGTGTGTGTGTGAATGTGTGTGTGTGTGCGTGCGTGTTGTGTGTGTGTGTGTTGACGGGGCCTGTCCACTGTCCTCAGGGCTCCTAGGAGAAGCAGAGAACCATCAGCCCCAGGTCCATCTACAGCAGCTTCCTGTCTGTCTGTTTGTCTGCACGGTCAACCTGCTCACAGACAACTGTGGAGCCTTGAGCGCACTGCGGCCACAGGCCTAAACCATAACACCGCAGAACGGAGTGTGCATGCGTGCATGTTTATAGTCAGGGGACCACAATAATCAGGCAAACTGAGCATTGAATAATAAGCAATGAACTTCACTCTCCCAGAGTAAATTTTCCCTCCCCCAGCCCACTAGCCCTCTAGCTAGGCTCGTTCTCATACACTGAAGGCAATCTGACTCTCAATGTCACCTACAAAAGTCTTAACAAGGCTTCAATTAACTCGTTAGCAGAGCCGCAGCGCTTAAGACGAGGGCTAATAAGAGTAGAGTGCAGAGGAAATGAGCGTGATTGAGGGAAGGAAAGGAATGGATGGAGGGAAATCAAAAACGGGGACATTTTGACATGCTCCCTTGTTTGTCGTTTTGCCGTCCCCAGTCGACTTGGATGTGTCAATGTTCTTTTGACGTGTTCGTTTCTCTTACTGTGAAATTTGTTGCTTTGATGCTGTAGTCATCTGATGTGTGTCTCTCTAGATCAGATCACGTATAGCGTTATATAAGAATGAAGTAGCAATGTCTATATAGAAGTAGTAATGTCAAGCCAGGCCGGCTGTGAGTTTTGTCCCCAACTCTTTCTGAAAACATCCCTTTTTGCACTTACTCACATTCTCTCACTCTCCCATTCTGTCTCCCTTTCCTCTTTTCCTCCATTCCCTGCTCGCCTTGTCTTAATGTCATCTTCCCTCTCCCCTTCTCATCTACCTTCCCTTACTTTTCCCCTCTCCCTCTCTCCTTAATCTCTCTCCCTCTCTTGTCCTTACTCATAGTCTCTTTCTCCCATACCCCTAGTCCCTCTCTCCATTTCCCTCCCCCTCTGTCATCCCTCGCTCCCTCTGAGGCATAAGCATCTGCACAAAGTGATGCGATGGCACTGATTGCCTGCCCACCGCAGGCTGCGGACAATCAGATCACAGCAACAGGGATTACTGGGGCGTGCTGATTGGGGCCACCGCCGAAGAAAAGAGAACAGAAGGAGAAAAGGTTAGAGGAGTAGAACATACTAATTCTGTCCCTTCTCACTCATTTCACTCTCATCAACCCCCAATGTAACATGCTGCTCCTCCTCATCGATCCAGAGGGTATCCTACAAAAGAAGACTCGGCCTGTCTCCTGAATAGGCTTCCAAATCTGTACTGTGTGTCCGCCTGTTGTCCGTGTGTGTGCGTGACTATGCGAGTGTACGGTACATGTGTGTGTGCGCGTGCCCGAGCGTTGGAGAGCTGAATAACAATAGCTCCGGCTCCGACTTCACGCTCTCAGGACGCCCTTGTCTGACCACCCGACCACATGCTCCTATTCTCGCAGCCCTTTCCTCTATATTCTCTCTCCATCTACTCCACAGTGAGAGAGAGAGTGGCACTGGTGAGTTTATTGGGCCAGTGAGCAATTGAGTGAGATTGCGTGGACAGACACTTGATCAACTCTCCTCTCTGCATAGACCTCAACAAGGCCTTTATTAGCTCAAATTAGGCTCATGTCAGTGGAGGGAGCTATCTACTTATTTATTTGTTTTTTTCCCCCTGCTTATTGGTTTAGCAATGTTTCCTTCTGTAGATGGGCTCTTGAACATTTGTGACCCCAGGATGTAAGGGGTGGGGGTGATGTGTATATGATGTCATCGCCTGATTAGTCAAGGCCCAAGGCAGAGTATGGAGAGCAGGGGTTGAGGTAGGGTGATGGGGAGATATTCCTGGAACGCATGTACTATACACCGACATGAAAATAAAATACTGGAATAGAATGTAACGCAAATAAGGAATAGATGAGTCAGCAGTAGACACTTACAGTAAAAAATCGGAACTAACTCATTCATTTCAACACAAACAAAATTCAAATGATTTCACCACACCTGCATCTCTCTGCTTGTTTTCTCCGATCTTCCCACAGTTGACCAGAGGGCATAACAGAGATGTTTCATCAATGTTTAGGCGATGTCAGACCTGATTCACTGCTCAATTATCGGCTCAATAACACACAATATTGATTAATAGTTTGGCTGGGATGAAAACCAGCATACCCAGGGGTGCTAAATGCCTGGAATAAAGAAACAACAGATAACATGACCATTAGCACTGGTCCACTAGGAATCTCACTGCTGTTAAATCATCCCCGATGTCCCTTAGACAGAATTGACTGCGGCGTGGGGTGAGCGTAGTGATAAAGGCACCATCCATGTCACTGGGCTAAAGTATAGGTTGAAATTGAGAGAGTTATCCCGTGGTGGGGCGGTATGCACTTGACAGGAACCCATATTGGAAGTGAGGGCATGTGTTCTGCCACACATACACTGCATGAGCAAAAGTATGTGGAAACTTGTTCTTCCACACCGATCTCGACAAACCATTTCTGTATGGACCTCGCTTTGTGCACAGTGGCATTCACGTGCTGAAACAGGAAAGGCCATTCCCCAAACTGTTGCAACAAATTTGAAAGCACAGAATTGTCTAGAATGTCATTGTATGCTGTAGCGTTAAGATTTCCATTCCCTGGAACTAAGGGGCCTATCTCAAACCATTAAAAATGGCCCCAGACCATTATTCCTCCTCCACCAAACTTTACAGTTGGCACTATGCATTCGGGCAGGTAGTGTTCTCCTGGCATCCGCCAAACCCAGATTCATCCGTCAGACTGCCAGATTGTGAAGCGTGATTCATCACTCCAGAGAACGTGTTTCCACTGCTCCAGATTCCAATGGCAGCGAGCTTTACACCACTCCGGCCGACACTTGGCATTGCGCATGGTGATTGGCCATGGTGATTAGGCTGGTGCTCGGCCATGGAAACCAATTTCATGAAGCTCCCGACAAACAGTTATTGTGTTGACTTTGCTTCCAGCGGCAGTTTGGAACTCGTTAGGGAGTGTTGCAACCGAGGACAGACACTTTTTTATTGTTATGTGCCACGCCTCACGTTTGTAACTTATTAGCAAACGTGTAACATCAGCAACTGTAAATAATGCTACTAGCTAGCTATGTAACATAATTGACGGGGGTTGATATTGGTTATCGTTATGACCGTGGATGTATTTCAATCTCATAAATTTATAGGCATAACACAAGTATTGTATATCCAGCAAGCTAGCTAGGTAAGTTTACTTTGAAACAGTGAGGAGAAACAATAATAGTTTGTAAATCAATAAAACTAAAGCTGTTTTTACTATAAAAATATTTGCCTAAGCATGCCTGATAGACATGCCTGTAGGTAGATATTGTCTGCCTACCTACCTTTGTACGGTTTGGTCATTGTGCAAAGGTTGTGGGTTATGCCATATTTCATTCTATTAGTAGGCTAGATGTTGTTGTAAATGTAATTCCTGTGCCTGTGCACATGTATGCATGTTCAACTAGTCTACCCTAATGTTGATGTTATGCTGGCACAGGTCAACTGCCGTTCAAACTCTACAATAGAGTATAATTTCTATTCTTTGTTTTGTCTTACAGACAATACCTTGTGGTGCCTGGGGTGCTTCCTGGAGTGGATTCTAGATCCAAAAACAGAATTTCTTTGCCTGCATGTGTCATTATAGCAGGACTTTATCCCGTGAACTGTATCCTTCCCTATGGATTAGACATTCTGGATTTCAAGCAGATGACTCAAGAGGAGCTGAATGGCAGTTTGATCATGACTCCTACAGCTTTACAAGTATTTCCTGAACTTTAGTACACTCACCATAGTGTATTTTCTTACTATATGTTTCTTTGCGAATGGCAATTTCATCATGACCACCAGTTCTATTAGCTACAGATTGTTACACCAGATAAAGGGAATTAACCAAAGATTTTTGGTATCCATTACTGGGAGTTAGAGGTAAAATTCGTTTTACAGAAATAATAGGTAAAAAGAGAAGAGGGGTGGACTAAATTGATTACATGGTCCGGAAGATACTCTGTGGTCCTCAGGCTACCTCTGATCACATGTAACCCCATAACACAAACCATACAAACACTACCCAGTTTGTGTTTATACCATGCTTACTGTAAATTGAGGTATCTTAGCTGTCAGTTTCTAAATATTTTTGCCAACTTACCTTCACCTTGTGCAGAGTTAGGGGTTGGAAGCACATGTTGGTGGAATGACATTATGTACCACTTACAACAAAATACACAACAATACACAATTTAACCACCCCACTAAGTGTATTGAGCTCTATTAGACTAGCTAGCTTAGCATACCTAACATGGACATTTCAATATTGGCAGGTTGCTATTAGTTAACTAGCGTCACTAAATTGGCAGCAAGATTGCTAGCCAGCTGAGAACCAACTAACCAACCTTAGACGATGTATACACATTCCAGACAAGGGTGGAATAGATGGCTACCAGATTAAGCTACTCTTATTTGCTAACATTAGGTAGTTTACGTTTGCTATTGTCAGTCAAAAATAAAACAAACAAACATGCATGTTTTTGCGCCGCCATAGGGCTGCGTACAATTGGACCAGCATCATCCGGGTTAAGGTTTGGCCAGGGTAGGCAATCATTGTAAGTAAGAATTTGCTCTTAACTGACTTGCCTAGTTAAATAAAGGTTAAATAATTTTTTTTAAATAATAATGTTTACTGTGCTGAAGGTAGCTACCAGTCTAGCAGTGACTACCATGGCATAGACAAAATTGATTGACAGTGTGTAAAGCATACCAAAAAAGATAGCTATATGATTTAGCGGATGGCTTTCAGAGTTAATTAACTAGCTAACAGTAGCTAACTTACCTAGCTAGCTAGTCCAGCTAAGCTAGCAAGCTTGCTAGCGTTACATTTCCTCTAATCAAGAATCTTCCGTTTGTTTTGAAGGAAAAAAATCTATGGTATCAATGATGGCGCCGACACAGATGGTCGCCTCGCTTCAGGTCCTTAGGAAACTATGCAGCTATTTGTTTTTTTATGTATTATTTTACGTATTATTTCTTACATTGTTAGCCCAGAAAATGTCAAGTGTTACTACATACAGCTGGGAAGAACTATTGGATATAAAAGCGATGACAACTTAACATTACGGCCAGGAATACGTCTTTCCCGAAGTGGATCCTTTGTTCGGACCTCCACCCTGGACGTGGGATCTTATCCCAGAGGCCGACCCAAAACAACGCGGTTGCCGCAGGAGAGGCAGACGGAGCGGCCTAATGGCCAGACTCAGAAGGCGAGCACACCATCCACCGCTCCCGAGCATATTACTCACCAATGTCCAATCTCTAGATAACAAGGTGGATGAAATTAGGGCATGAGTTGCCTTCCAGAGATTGTAACATTCTCTGTTTCATGGAAACATGGCTCATATGTTGTCGGAGTCGGTACAGCCACCCAGTTTCTGACAGAAACAAACATCTCTCTGATAAGAAGAACGGCTGGGGTGTATGCCTTATGATTAACGACTCATGGTGTAATCACAACAACATACAGGAACTTAAGTCCTTTTGTTCACCTGACCTAGAATTCCTTACAATCAAATGCCGACCGCATTATCTTCCAAGAGAATTCTATTCGATTATAGTCACAGCCATGTATATCCCCCACAAGCAGATACCTCGTTGGCCCTGAAAGAACTTCCCTGGACTCTATGTAAACTGGAATACATACATCCTGGGGATGCATTTATTGTAGCCGGGGATTTTAACAAAGCTAACCTGAGAACGAGACTTCCTAAATTCGATCAGCGGGCTGCTAGCATTCTGGATCATTGCTACTCTAACTTCCGCAATGCATACAAAGCCCTCCCCCACCCTGCCTTCGGAAAATCTGACCATGACTCCATTTTGTTGCTTCCAGCCTATAGACAGAAATTAAAACAGGAAACGCCCGTGCTCAGGTCTGTCCAACGCTGGTCTGACCAATCGCATTCCACGCTTCAGCATTGCTTCGATCACGTGGACTGGGATATGTTCCGAATATCCTCAGACAACAACATCGATGTATACACTGACTCGGTGAGCGAGTTTATTAGCAAGTGCATCGAAGATGTTGTACCCACTGTGACTATTTAAACCTTTCCTAACCAGAAACCGTGGCTTGATGGCAGAATTCTCGCAAAACTGAAAGGGTGAACCACCGCTTTTAATCATGGCAAGGCGACTGGAAACATGACCGAATACAAAGTGCAGCTATTCCTTCCGCAAGGCAATCAAACAAGCAAAGTGTCAGTATAGAGACAAAGTAGAGTCACAATTCAACGGCTCAAACACGAGACGTATGTGGCAGGGTCAGTAAATCACTGATTACAAAAAGAAAACCAGCCCCGACGTCTTGCTCCCAGACAAATTAAACAACTTCTTTGCTCACTTTGAGGACAACACAGTGCCACTGACACGGCCCGCTACAAAAGCATGTGGGCTCTCCTTCTCCGTGGCCAGCATGAGTAAAACATTTAAACATGTTAACCCTCGCAAGGCTGTCGGCCCAGATGGCATCCCTAGCTGCATCCTCAGTGCATGCGCAGACCAGCTGGCTGGTGTGTTTACGGACATATTCAATCAATCCCTATCCCCGTCTGTTGTCCCCACATGCTTCAAGATGGCTACCATTGTTCCTGTTCCCAAAAAAGCTAAAGTAACTGAACTAAATGACTACTGCGCATAGCACTCACTTCTGTCATCATGAAGTGCTTTGAGAGACTAGTCAAGAAGCATATCACCTCCACCCAACCTGATACCCTAGACCCACTCCAATTTGCTTACTACCCCAATAGATCCACTGACGATGCAATCGCTATCACACCGCACACTGCCCTGTCCCATCTGGACAAGAGGAACACCTATGTAGGAATGCTGTTCATTGACTACAGCTCAACATTTAATACCATAGTACCCTCCAAACTCATCATTAAGCCTGAGACCCTGGGTCTCGACCCCACCCTGTGCAACTGGGTCCTGGACTTTCTGATGGGCCGCCCCCAGGTGGTGAAGGTAGGAAACAACATCTCCACCCCGCTGATCCTCAACACTGGGGCCCCACAAGGATGCGTTCTCAGCCCTCTCCGTACTCACTGTTCACCCATGACTGCGTGGCCATGCACACTTCCAACTCATTCATCAAGTTTGCAGACGACACTACAGTAGTAAGCTTGATTGCCAACAACGACGAGACGGCCTACAGGGAGAAGGTGAGGGCCCTCAGGAAAATAACCTCTCACTCAACGTCAACAAAACAAAGGAGATGACCGTGGACTTCAGGAAACAGCAGAGGGAGCATCCCCCCATCCACATCGATGGGACAGTAGTGGAGAAGGTGGAAAGTTTTAAGTTCCTCGTCGTACACATCACAGACAAACTGAAATGGTCCACCCACACAGACAGTGTGGTGAAGAAGGCACAACAGTGCCTCTTCAACTGCAGGAGGCTGAAGAAATTTGGCTTGTCACCTAAAACACTCACAAACTTTTACAGATGCACAATCGAGAGCATGTTGTTGGGCTGTATCACCACCTGGTACTGCAAATGCACTGCCCTCAACCGCAAGGCTCTTCAGAGGGTAGTGCGGTCTGCACAACGCATCACCAGGGGCAAACTACCTGCCCTCCAGGACACCTACAGCACCCGATGTCACAGGAAGGCCAAAAAGATCATCAAGGACAACAACCACCCGAGCCACTGCCTGTTCACCCCGCTATCATCCAGAAGGCGAGGTCAGTACAGGTGCATCAAAGCTGGGACCGAGAGACTGAAAAACAGCTTCTATCTCAAGGCCATCAGACTGTTAAACAGCCATCACTAACATAGAGAGGCTGCTGCCAACATACAGACTCAAATCACTGGCCACTTTAATAAATGGACTTAATAAAGGTATCACTAGTCACCTTAAATAACGCCACTTTAATAATGTTTACATATCCTACATTACTCATCTCATATGTATATACTGCTCTATACCATCTACTGCATCTTGCCTATGACGCACGGTCATCGCTCATCCATATATTTATATGTACATAAATATGTACATTCATCCCTTTACATTTGTGTGTATTTTTATTTTATTTAACTAGGCAAGTCAGTTAAGACGAAATTCCTATTTTCAATGACGGCCTAGGAACAGTGGGTTAACTGCCTTGTTCAGGGGCAGAACGACAGATTTGTACTTTGTCAGCTCGGGGATTCAATCTTGCAACATTTCGGTTACAAGTCCAGCGCTCTAACCACTAGGCTACCTGCCGCCCCATAAGGTTGTTGTGAATCTGTTAGATTACTTGTTAGATATTACTGCATTGTTGGAACGTGAAGCACAAGCATTTCGCTACACTCGCATTAACATCTGCTAACCATGTATATGTGACCAATAAAATGTTATTTGACTTCTCAGCTTTCGTCGAACTGGATTCCCCAGCAGTTCAGCCTGAAAATCGCTCTGATAAACTTTGGTCACCTTAAAGCTCATCATTCTTGAAAGCCGCAAGCATCAGTGTAAATCTTTGGTAGGTAGAACGGTGAAAGAAAACTCATTGTTTGAAAATTAGCACAGCCAGGCACAGAACACCACACAGGCATGATGACAAACGTTAGTGAAAAAATAAAATTGTCAAATAAAATCCCCCCCCAAAAAAGCCTAAATAAGTTCTCAGATTGCTGTGTGTTGTTCATTATAAGTACACAATGCCATCATCCAAGTTTGTGGGTACGCCCCATCTCCCTTAGCGGACGGTATCTGCATTCGCTGTGAATGCCAAACGTTGTGGTTTACTATGAACAGACGAATACACAGGAAGTCGAAACTTCCCGATTTTACCAGTGAAATTAAAATGTTAGTTCAAACTTTTGGTTTGGATAATTTTGATGTTTATTATAAAAAAGTGAAGTTGTTAATATAGTAATGACTATATGCCATGGCAGAGCCAGGGTGAAATTCCCCTTTCAGGCAAAAATTTAATTAGGGTGGGTGGTTGGTTGGTGTGGAGGTGTAGGCGTATAACAAGAATGTCTAGCAACCTGAAGGTTGTGTGTTCAAATGTCATCATGGACAACTTTATCATTTACAACTACTTATAAGCTACTTTTCAACTACGTAGTATGCTAGCTAACCTTCCCCAAACCCTAACCCTTTAACCTAATTCCTAACCCTAACCTTAACCATAATCTTAACCCTTACCCCTAGCTAAAGTTAGCCACCTAGCTAACGTTAGCATTAACTGCCTTGCAACCTAGCTAATGTTAGCCACAGCTAATTGGAATTCATAACATATCATACATTTTGAAAATTCGTTACACATTGTACGAATTGCAATTTCTAACATACCATACGAATTGTAATTCGTAACATATCATACGAAATGAATGATGGACATCCACAAATGAATACATATCATACGAAACCTAACATATCATACTAATTGGAGTGTCCCGGATTTACATTTACTATGTTACATCTACCACTGAGTCCATCTTGCTCTTCTCGCCTCCTTCTCAAAGCCCATTGGAGGATATGTTCAGAGGGGAGGGACCTTGCGACCCCCGGGAACGCACTTGCTCGTGTGCACATGAGAACATGCGCACACAATCGCTGCGCAAATGTAGACTGTAATTACAGCCATAAACGGTGATGCATTTTCAAAACACAAGATAGGTCACAGAAATAAACTGTGTTTTACATCTGCATTTGAAGCTGAAAGTCATTCATGTTAGTAGCCAATATCAACAAGAGATACAGTGGGGAGAACAAGTATTTGAGACACTGCCGATTTTGCAGGTTTTCCTACTTACAGAGCATGTAGAGGTCTGTAATTTTTTATCATAGGTACACTTCCACTGTGAGAGACGGAATCTAAAACAAAAATCCAGAAAATCACATTGTATGATTTTAAGTAATTAATTTGCATTTTATTGCATGACATAAGTATTTGATCACCTACCAACCAGTAAGAATTCCGGCTCTCACAGACCTGTTAGTTTTCTTTAAAGAAGCCCTCCTGTTCTCCACTCATTACCTGTATTAACTGCACCTGTTTGAACTCTTTACCTGTATAAAAGACACCTTGTCCACACACTCAATCAAACAGACTCCAACCTCTCCACAATGGCCAAGACCAGAGAGCTGTGTAAGGACATCAGGGATACAATTGTAGACCTGCACAAGGCTGGGATGGCTACAGGACAATAGGCAAGCAGCTTGGTGAGAAGGCAACAACTGGCGCAATTATTAGAAAATTGAAGAAGTTCAAGAAAGACGGTCACTCACCCTCGGTCTGGGGCTCCATGCAAGATCTCACCACGTGGGGCATCAATGATCATGAGGAAGGTGAGGGATCAGCCCAGAACTACATGGCAGGACCTGGTCAATGACCTGAAGAGAGCTGGGACCACAGTCTCAAAGAAAACCATTAGTAACACACTACGCCGTCATGGATTAAAATCCTGCAGCGCATGCAAGGTCCCCCTGCTCAAGCCAGCGCATGTCCAGGCCCGTCTGAAGTTTTGCCAATGACCATCTGGATGATCCAGAGGAGGAATGGGAAGAAGGTCATGTGGTCTGATGAGACAAAATAGAGCTTTTTGGTCTTAACTCCACTCGCCGTGTTGGAGGAAGAAGAAGGATGAGTACAACCCCAAGAACATGGAGGTGGAAACATCATTCTTTGGGGATTGCTTTTCTTGCAAAGGGGACAGGACGACTGCACCGTATTGAGGGGAGGATGGATGGGCGATGTATCGCGAGATCTTGGCCAACAACCTCCTTCCCTCAGTAAGAGCATTGAAGATGGGTTCGTGGCTGGGTCTTCCAGCATGACAACGACCCGAAACACACCGCCAGGGCAACTAAGGAGTGGCTCCGTAAGAAGCATCTCAAGGTCCTAGAGTGGCCTAGCCAGTCTCCAGACCTGAACCCAATAGAAAATCTTTGGAGGGAGCTGAAAATCCGTATGCCTAGCGACAGCCCCGAAACCTGAAGGATCTGGAGAAGGTCTGTATGGAGGAGTGGGCCAAAATCCCTGCTACAGTGTGTGCAAACCTGGTCAAGAACTACAGGAAACGTATGATCTCTGTAATTGCAAACAAAGGTTTCTGTACCAAATATTAAGTTCTGCTTTTCTGATGTATCAAATACTTATGTCATGCAATAAAATGCAAATTAATTACTTAAAAATCATGTGATTTTCTGGATTTTGTTTTAGATTCCGTCTCTCACAATTGAAGTGTACCTATGATAAAAAAAATTACAGACCTCTACATGCTTTGTAAGTAGGAAAACCTGCAAAATCGGCAGTGTATCAAATACTTGTTCTCCCCATTGTGTATCAAGTCACTTCTCTGGAGTCCAGCACAAACAAAATCACAAGGCGTACTTGTAGTGGAGGTTGCAGGATCAAATGGAAAGCATATTCTGTCTACACTGCGCCTTCACTTTGGAGGGCAGCCTGCCTGCAGTGTGCTCATTGCCAGCCGAGTAGCCCTGTTCTTCCTCACAAATATCTTAATAAATTCGCCAGAATATGTTGCATCTTCCTCCCATAACATTGAAGGCACTGAAGCAGTGCAATGTCACAGCTGCTTATCTTTAGACATATAGCCAGTAGCAACCAAAATAGGCCTATCTGAAATATTAATATTATCAATTAAATATCCAGGTAGCCTATTGTTCTGGCAAAGATGAATCAGTAGTAGCTTTCTAAACTGTATTTTATGGCTGCTAACATGAATGACTCCAATGAATGGCTCCAAATGCAAGTGTAAAACACAGTTTTATTTCGGTAGCCTATCTTGCACTGAAAATACATCATGGTTTATGGCTGTCATGACAGGCTTCATTTGCACAGCGATTGTGGGCGTATGTTCGCGGGTGCACATGTGCGCGTGCGGGGGTTGCAAGTTTTGTAGAAGTTGAGGCTTTTTCTCTGTACATCTAGAAGTTGACGGCTGTATGTCTAAGACCCCTTTGAATAAACTAGTCCCAGAGGCTAGATTCACCGTGGTGTCTCTGTTGGCTTCTTCCCTGGTGTGGATTCCGCTGTTCCCCTTGTCCTCCGTCGTTGATATTTGGAGAGAGAGAGAGATACATGCTGCCATGGTCATGGAAAGGCATCTGGCCACAAGGTCTCTTCATCCCTCTCTCTCTCCCTCCCTCTCTCTCTCCCTCTCCCTTGACTCACTCTCTCTGTGAAGCAGCCCCCTTCTCAGTCCTCTCCTCCTTAACCTCCTCCTCTCCAGCCATCCGACTCAGTCCTCTCCTCCTTATCCTCCTCCTCTCCAGCCATCCGACTCGGGGCAATGTGCGGTGCCCTTTAAAAAGCAAACTTGTAATCGGATAATTAACAATCTGCTAAATTTCTCCAAAGAAAAATAGTAATGAAAAATGTCTGCCTCATGCCTGTGAGTGGGCTGACCTTTCTGAGAAACTGGGATGGCAGGCGAGGCGAGGCGAGGCGACTCACTTATAAGGATTTAATTAGCTTTGCTCGGGGGTGTATGGGCTGTGAGCGGACACAGAGAGGACAGATGAGACAGGAAAGAGGGGGGGGGGGGGGGGGAGAAGAGACAGGGAGAGAGAATGAAGGAGAGAGAGGAGAAAAACAGGAGGAGAAGGTTCTCCTCCCTCCTCCCCACTGCATCACCAACAGGCACTTATTCGTTTCTTTTTACAATCCCATGTTACAATTGTCACAACTCAAGGTGGTGGTGGGTGGGCGAGGGGTTAGGTCTACTATATGAAACAGGAAGGCATCTTGACCTGAGGGAGGGCTGGATCTTTTGTTGTTGTTGTTGTTTCCTTCGGACCGTCTCTGCTAGCCTGAGGATGCCCTTTAGGAACACGAGGCGTGCCTTCGAAGTGTGACTCAAAAAGACAGAGCAGAGCAGGAGAACGACTGATTGGATGGATACGCATTTGTTCTTGTGTGTTTGCTTTGTTTTTCTCTCTTTCTCTGTTTGCAGAACTCCATAGCTACTGAGTATCCTCAGGGAACCGTTGGTACAGAGAGGTAGACTATTGGACCAAATATAGAGATAGACTGTCTAGATAGAAACAACAGCATGATGACTTTTTTATGGAGTAGCTGAAATATTGAACATTCTGGCATTGTTTCAGAGGCCACAAAGCAGACCCCCAAACCATACTTGGGTCAGTTGTTATTGAAGTAAAACATAATAAATCAAATCAAATTGTATTGGTCTCATACACATGGTTAGCAGATGTTCAAATGCGAGTGTAGCGAAATTCTTGTGCTTCTAGTTCCAACAATGCAGTAATATCTATCAAGTAATCTTAAAAAAATCGCAACAACTACATTAAAACACAAATGTAAAGGATGAATAAAATATGTACAGTTGAAGTCAGAAGTTTACATGCACCTTAGCCAAATACATTGAAACTCAGTTTTTCACAATTCCTGACATTAATCCTAGTAAGAATTCCCTGTTTTAGGTCAGTTAGGATCACCACTTTATTTTAAGAATGTGAAATGTCAGAATAATAGTAGAGAGAATGTTATATTTCAGATTATATGTATTTCTTCACATCCCAGTGGGTCAGAAGTTTACATACACTCAATTAGTATTTGGTAGCATTGCCTTTAAATTGTTTAACTTGGGTCAAACGTTTCGGGTAGCCTTCCACAAGCTTCCCACAATAAGTTGGGTGAATTTTGGCCCATTCCTCCTGATAGAGCTGGTGTAACTGAGTCAGGCATCCTTTCTCGCACACGCTTTTCCACATATTGTCTATAGGATTGAGGTCAGGGCTTTGTGATGGCCACTCCAATACCTTGACTTTGCTGTCCTTAAGCCATTTTGCCACAACTTTGGAAGTATGCTTGGGGTCATTGTCCATTTGGAAGACCCATTTGCGACCAAGCTTTAACTTCCTGACTGATGTCTTGAGATGTTGCTTCAATATATCCACATCATTTTCTTTCCTCGTGATGCCATCTTTTTTGTGAAGTGCACCAAAGCACTACCACAACATGATGCTGCCACCCCCGTGCTTCACGGTTGGGATGGTGTTCTTCGGCTTGCAAGCGTCCCCCTTTTTCCTCCAAACATAACAATGGTCATCATGGCCAAACAGTTCTATTTTTGTTTCATCAGACCAGAGGACATTTCACCAAAAAGTATGATCTTTGTCCCCATGTGCAGTAGACTGGATTTTTATGGCGGTTTTGGAGCAGTGGCTTATTCCTTGCAGAGCGGCCTTACAGGTTGTGTCGATATAGGACTCGTTTTACTGTGGATATAGATATTTTTGTACCTGTTTCCTCCAGCATCTTCACAAGGTCCTTTGCTGTTGTTCTGGGAGTGATTTGCACTTCTCGCATAACAAAGTACGTTCATCTCTAGGAGACAGAGCGTGTCTCCTTCCTGAGCGGTATGACGGCTGCGTGGTCCCATGGTGTTTATACTTGCGTACTTTTGTTTGTACAGATGAACGTGGTACCTTCAGGTGTTAGGAAATTGCTCCCAAGGATGAACCAGACTTTTTTCTTGGCTGAGGTCTTGGCTGATTTCTTTTGATTTTCCTATCATGTCAAGCAAAGAGTCAATTAGCCTATCAGAAGCTTCGAAAGCCATGACATCATTTTCTGGAATTTTCCAAGCTGTTTACAGGCACAATCAACTTAGTGTATGTAAACTTCTGACCCACTGGAAATGTGATACAGTGAATGATAAGTGAAATAATCTGTCTGTAAACAATTGTTGGGGAAATGACTTGAGTCATGCACAAAGTAGATGTCCTACCCGACTTGCCAAAACTATAGTTTGTTAACAAGAAATTTATGGAGTGGTTGAAAAACGAGTTTTAATGACTCCAACCTAAGTGTATGTAAACTTCCGACTTCAACTGTACATATACAGTAAGTGTATGGATGAGTGATGGACGTGCGGCATAGGCAAGATGCCGTAGATGGTATAGGATACAGTATATACATATGAGATACGTAATATAGGATATGTAAACATTATTAAAGTGGCGTTTTTTAAGGTGACTTGTGATACCTTTATTAAGTCCATTTATTAAAGTGGCCAGTGATTTGATTCTGTATGTAGGCAGCAGCCTCTCTATGTTAGTGATGTCTGTTTAACAGTCTGATGGCCTTGAGGTAGAAGCTGTTTTTCAGTCTCTCGGTCCCAGCGTTGATGCACCTGTACTGACCTCGCCTTCTGGATGATAGCAGGGTGAACAGGCAGTGGCTCGGGTGGTTGTTGTCCTTGATGATCTTTTTGGCCTTCCTGTGACATCGGGTGCTGTAGGTGTCCTGGATGGCAGGTAGTTTGCTCCCGGTGAGTTTGCATGCAGTGCAGTTGCAGTACCAAGTGGTGATACAGCCCGACAGGAAGCTCTCGATTGTGCATCTGTAAAGGTTTGTGAGTGTTTTAGGTGACAAGCCAAATTTCTTCAACCTCCTGAAGTTGAAGAGGCGCTGTGTCTGTGTGGGTGAACCATTTCAGTTTGTCCGTGATGTGTACTCCTAGGAACTTAACATTTTCCACCTTTTCCACTACTGTCCCATCGATGTGGATGGGTGGGGGGGTGCTCCCTCTGCTGCTTCCGGAAGTCCACGATCATCTCCTTTGTTTTGTTGAAAATGAGTTAGAGGTTATTTTCCTGACACCACACTCCAAGGGCCCTCACCTCCTCCCAGTAGGCCGTCTCGTCGTTGTTGGTAATCAAGCCTACCACTGTCTGCAAACTTGATGATTGAGTTAGAAGTTGATGATTGAGTTAGAAGCGCGCATGGCCACCCAGTCATGGGTGAACAGTGAGTACAGGAGAGGGCTGAGAACGCACCCTTGTGGGGCCCAAGTGTTGAGGATCAGCGGGGTGGAGATTTTGTTTCCTACCTTCACCACCTGGGGGCTGCCCATCAGAAATTCCAGGACCCAGTTGCACAGGGTGGGGTCGAGACCCAGGGTCTCAAGCTTAATGATGAGTTTGGAAGGTGCTATGGTGTTAAATGCTGATTTGTAGTCAATGAACATCATTCTTACATAGGTATTCCTCTTGTCCAGATGGGACAGGGCAGTGTGCGATGTGATAGCGATTGCATCGTCAGTGGATCTATTGGGGCGGTAAGCAAATTCGTGTGGGTCTAGGGTATCAGGTAGGGTGGAGGTCATATAATCCTTGACTAGTCTCTTTAAGCTCTTCATGATGACAGAAGTGAGTGCCACAGGGCGATAGTCATTTAGTTCAGTTACCTTAGCTTTCTTGGGAACAGGAACAATGGTGGCCATCTTGAAGCATGTGGGGACAGCAGTCTGGGATAGGGATTGATTGAATATATCCGTAAACACACCAGCCAGCTGGTCTGTGCGTGCTCCGAGGACGCGGCTAGGGATGCCGTCTGGGCCGGCAGCCTTGCGAAGGTTAACACGTTTAAATGTTTTACTTTCGCGCTTTCAGTTTTGCGCAAATGCTGCCATCAATCCGCAGTTTCTGGTTAGGAAAGGTTTTAATAATATACCGTATTTTTTTTAAATGTCACTTTATTTCATCCACTGAGTAGATACTCACATAGCAAATATCATGACAAAAGTTTTTTTACATCATTCTTTGCATCATTCCAGCTAATGTACTTTGAGGGTTAACCCACCTTTGGGCGGCAGGTAGCCTAGTGGTAAGAGCATCGGACTTGTAACCTAAAGGTTGCTGGATCGAATCCCTGAGCTGACAAGGTAAAAATCTGTCGTTCTGCCCCTGAACAAGGCAGTTAACCCACTGTTTCTTGGCCATCATGGAAAATATGAATTTGTTCTTAACTGACTTGCCTAGTTAAATAAAGATAAAAATATTTTTATTTATTTATGTGTGTCTGCATGCACATGAATGAACGTTGAGGCTCTAGTGCATGAGGCTATTTCATCCTCTACAGATGCCTTCCTTCCCAGCCACTATTTGGGAATGTTAATTGCTTTCGCTCGGCCATTTTCCCCAGCCGCCACCTGTCTCTCTCCAACTTCCAGACATTCCCTCTCTCTCCACAGGGGAGCTCCTGTCCCTTAGCTTGCCTCTAATGTCTGTTTTTAAAGGGAATCCTCAGCTGAATTCTATTTGTTATGCTGCTCGCACGCCGTGCCAACTGCAAAAGTCTTGTGCCGGTAAGATAGGAAAGTCCCAGCGCCAAAAAGGGAGGGACTTCAATTATGTCAGTTTGACCCGTTATAACAGTCTGTCTGACAACCTAGGGCGGGTTAATGGCGGTAACGGGCTCTGACATCATTTTGTGAGCCAAGCTCCCGCTCTCTCTCTGTCTGTTATCAGCACCAGTAAAGAAAGCTGTAGCAGGAGATTTGCATAACCAATTGAGCAGAATATGCTAATCCTTACGAAACAAAGTTGGTGTAAGAAGAGAACATTGCCAAAGACAAAGCCTGTGTATTAATTTGTAATGATTCTTTCCTTCTGTGAGCACAAACAATAAACAAAAGAGGAGGAGAGGAGAGGAGAAAGAGAGATAGTGATCTTCCCATTTATGACAAAGAGTTTTGAGTTGAGGTAATCCACAGAGCTGTGTAAATTCAAAGCTCCAGCGTGAAAAAAAAAATGCAAATAGACCTTTTGATTCAGACTTGGGGAGGAACGTCAAAAAGATTAGCACCACTGGTTACAGAAGACGGATTATGTCTTTGCTTTACTATCTCTTTTTATCTCTCCCTCTCTTCATCTCTCTCTCTCTGTCTTTCTCTCTCTCTCCCTTTCTTCCTCAACTTTTTAGGATTTTTTTCTAAGATCTTCCACTTCCACACAGGATAATTAGTTACAGCTCCTGAAACTATACCTGTGGCTGTGATCTAAATTCAGACGATTGGGTGAGCCATTTCATGTGAAGGATCCGTCACTATATAGTCCACAGTACCATAGTCCTATGATTTGACTAAGGACCCCATACCACCAGGCCTTATTTTATGTAATTGGACTAATAAGGGCCATTAACCTGGTAACTAAACCAACTCAACCTCCAGATAAAAACATGCTCTGGCCTCATCTTCATCCAGAGGTTTGGTTGCATTAAACACCCATAACCTCATAAGAGCACAATCAGGTTTACTACCTCTCCCTTCAACCCAAGTCTCAAGTATTGCCAAATAAGACTCAATATAGTAGTCTTAAAAGTAAGTTCCCCACATCCTTCTCCCCGTTCTAAATCCACGGTTGTCTGTAAAACACCCTCGGGCTCCAACATTTGTGACCCGATTCAGGAAACTAGACTTACGTCGCACGTCACTACTTCATAGTAGTGAGCCTGTGTGCCTTTTGAACGTCATTTGTTTTTATTTTATCAAAATGCGTTTTTTGGCATAAATGCCTTCTCGAACATGTGAACTTTCATGTACCTTAATATCAAACTTGTATGTCATCTGTAAATACGAATACAATTGTTAAATTAAGAGCCTAGTTGGTTTAGCCACAGAGAAAGTCAGCAACCTTCCCGCTAGCCATGATTGGCTGAGATAATGAGTGGGCTGGACATGCCAAGAGACGAGTTTGGACTGGTATGCTGGGTTGCATCTTGTGTCTATAAAATTAGCTGCTCATAAAGCATGGATAATACTTCCTACTGCAGGTGTTTTTGATTTATTTTTGTATTTATTTTTTTATTTTGCTTTTTAAGATATAACGTTAGCCTTGAAGAACTGTAAATATGTTGCTACTGCTCTCAATAACATTGCTGCCCTGAATTTATCCGGCGCTATCGACAAAGTTCTGTGGGAAAAAGTTGTGATGGACTACTTTCTGGAGGACGAATGCTGACTCTCTCTCACACTGAAAATAGCACGTTTTGAAATCAGTGGAACACAACCGGCCAAACAAGCTGTGCAAACTAAACAGAAACAACACAGGATGTCTGATAAAAGGTGTTGCAGTCTGCCGTGAAGCTTTCATCCATGTCTACAGGCAAGGATCTAGCCACAGATTCAGATATTATATCAGATACTCATTTTGTCAAAGTTGTTTTCATTGCAAGATAAAGCTTGCTGTTAGCTAGCCAGCTGGAGTTCGATGGCTGGCTTGCTAACTAACATTAAACCTAACGTTATTTGGTTAACTTTAGCTTGCTATGACAATCGGATTGTATTGCTAGTAACGTTACTCTATGGATTGGGATTGTAGTTCATTTTTTAGCTAGCTAACATTAATGTGACATGTCTAAACAAAAGATCCCAAGTTAAAGCTCGCTTTTAGCTAGTTAACATTAGCTGAGGTTAGGTGGCTGGCTTGCTAGCTAACATTAACTTGTGTATGTGTATAAAGTGTGTGTAACGTTAGTGATGTTTTCTCAGAATGCCATTTCACATTGCTAGTTATAGCCTAATGTTAGCTAACTAGTTAAAATTGAACCTGTTGGTTAACTTTAGCTAGCTATGACAATCGGTTTGTATTGCTAGTTAAAGCTTGCTATAAGACGTTAGATGGCTGGCTAGCTACAGTAGCTAACATTACCTGTATGAACTGTGTGGAGTGATATCTCAGAATGCTATTTCGCATCTATTGTATAATAATGCTAAAATATTTGATTCTGGAATTTGTCTTTCAGCATCAATCAGTAGAACACGCCTGACTCTAATCCACCAGACATACAGTCATCAAAAAGAGAGCTAGCACAAGCAAGTAAAGGCAGCAGCGCAGTCATCAACTACATGCATCATTTCTTCACCAACTACGGAGTTGGGAAAACACATGAATTGTGATAACTGCAGTGGCCAAAACAAGAACAAGTTTGTGCTCTGGTATTGTGCCTGGTGGACCATGCACAAGCTCCACCACAATCTGGACCTCCACTTCCTGATCAAAGGACACGTCAAGCAGCTTCAGAAAGACCCGAGTGAACACTTCGTCTGAGATTGCTGGTGTTGTGAAGGACGGCACTGTGACAGGGGTCAACATCCCACAGCTTGTTGGACTGGAGGGTGGTACGGTGCTGGTAGAAAGCTATGGCTGGCAACAACACCTGACTCCGTACTTCAGGCCGCTGCCACAGATCAAGCAGTACCAGCACTTCAGGTAAAGCATTATTTTCATTGTATGAGGTTATTCTTATGTAAACTTGGGAGGTGAATTGATGTTGTGCATGGTTGTGATGTCTTCAGATTTTTTGTTATTCCCTGTTTTACAGCTTTGATGCTCTGGAGCCTGGTGTTGTCGCCAAGGAGCGTTAGGACCAGGTTTCAGCTGCTGTGCAACGCTGACGTCCTTCCTCCCATAGATGGTCTGCCTGTACAAGTACCACCTGGACTGGACACAGCTAGACAAACTTATCTCTGAGAAAATCAGGGAGTTTTGCGATGAAGAGGCATTGGACATCACATGCCCTGCACCAAAGTCAAGGACAGGACAGAAACAGGCTCTCCGAATATAGATTCCCTTGTTCATGTGTGGTTCGGACGGACCAGTCATCAGCACTATCTGTAGTGCATCTATTCACATGACTCTCTCCTAACACACACGCCATACATTGCTGCTACAATTTTTTTTTGTTTATCCCGCTACTCAGCCACTTTACCCCTGATTGTAAGCATATAACTACCTCGTCTATCAATGATATTGATATTGTACATAATGTATATTAGTTTATTTATATTGACACTATCTATTTCTGATATTGCTGCTATGCAAGTAACCATTTGGCTGTACCGTTTACACCTTCTGTAGAGACCCATCCACTTAGCAAGATATACTGTATAAAATGAATGTTGATGTGTGGTAGTAACATGATTTTGTGACATACCACTATATCATGTGACCGTATCAATTGTCCACCAAATAAGTATATGGTGCATGGATCTGTTTATGTACATGTGCAACAACAAAAAAACTCACTCAGGTTGCATGGCCTTAACTTATGTATGCTAATGTACTGGTGTGAAGGCATTTGGACAGTGGTGTAAAAATACTTTAAAGTACTACTTAAGTCGTTTTTTTGTGGTGTCTGTATTAGTGATGCACTGATGTCCGATACTGATATTTTCCTTGCCAAAAAATACTGATAATCGATATTTACCATTTTAGCGGCCTTTTAAGCATTCTCGTACAGTTAAATAGTTAACATGGACGCAGCAGTCTAAGGCACTGCATCTCAGTGCAAGAGGCATCACTACAGTCCCTGGTTCGAATCCAGGCTGTATCACATCCGGCCGTGATTGGAAATCCCAAAGTGCGGCGCACAATTGGCCCAGCATCATCCGGGCCGTCATTGTAAATAAGAATTCTGTTCTTAACTGACATGCCTAGTTAAATAAAGGTTACACACACCACACTGACCAAAAAGTTATTTTATTGGCATTTACGTATGTCCCCATTACCAGTAAAACATAATCAAAACCTATTTCTTTCACTTACGTGCTGTGCTGTTTTGTTGTTCAGTCGTTTCATTCTCAACCAGGATTTCTATGAAACGCTGTTTGGGACTTTGCGTGTCAAAAAAGATACACGTCTAATAACACTATTTGACGGGTCATGTAACACAACATCTGCTAGCTAACTATATAGCTAAGTGTCATCTAAAATAGCCCTCATTTAAAAGACAGTTCTAATTTGATTAATAGTGGTCGGACCCATCTATGTGAAGCTAGCCACAATAAGGATTAGCCACAATAGTGGTCTTTGCAGTTAGCCTTCAAAATAAAAGTATGTCATAATTCTACTATTTGTATGTATGTCGTGAGGCTAACAGCAGTGACGCTATTACTGCGTAACTGCGGTAGGGCAACATCTGAAAAATAGCGCACTTGGTAGTGTGTACCTGTGCTCGACCAGTCTGCGAAAGCCAACATCACCCACGACAGAGAACGGTTGATTGTCAAGGTCAATGAATTCCATTATCTTTGCTTTAATCGATTTCGCCTTTGAGTTGACTCGCTGAAATGTTGTTACTCTTTCAAATAACTGCTCGACTTGTTGATTGCTCGATCCACACAGCAGACGTTGTGGGCTAGGTTAGGAATGCTGTGTTGCACCTATAGCGCAACATTTTACGTGGCGTCATTACATCATGTACCTACGTTATATAGGTATGCACGTCAGCTTTGACATCGGTTTTGCACATCGGGGTGTTAAACTAGACATCGGCAGACACCGATGTTGGCATTTTTAGCTAATATCAGCCGATTCCGATATGTTCACCGATATATTGTGCTTCCCTAATCTGTACATTACTTTACTATTTATATTTTTGGCAACTTTTACTTCACTACATTCGTAAAGAAAATATTGTACTTTTACTCCATACATTTTCCTTGACACCCAAAAGTACTAGTTACTACATTTTGACAGGAAAATTGTCTACATTTTGACAGGAAAATCAAGAAAACATCCCTGGTCATCCCTACTGCCTCTGATCTGGCAGACTCACTAACCACAAATGCTTTGTTTGTAAATAATGTCTGAGTGTTGGAGTGTGCCCCTGGATCTCCATCAATAAAAATAATACAACTGTGCCGTCTGGTTTGCTTAATATAAGAAATTTGAAATGGTTTATACTTTTGATACTTAAATACATTGTGCCGCTGGCTATCCGTCAATAAGTAAATAATATACAAAAAATACAATTATGCCGTCTGGTTCTAATATACAGTGGGGCAAAAAAGTATTTAGTCAACCACCAATTGTGCAAGTTCTCCCACATAAAAAGATGAGAGAGGCCTGTAAATTTCATCATAGGTACACTTCAACTATGACAGACAAAATGAGAAGAAAAAAAATCCAGAAAATCACATTGTAGGATTTTTAATGAATTTATTTGCAAATTATGGTGGAAAATAAGTATTGGTCAAAATAACTTTTACTCAAGAATGAAAATGTAGTACTTTTTCCTCCACTGGATGTGGCTGGGGGTTAAAGCATTTCTTTCACATGACCCATCAATTTATACAAGTGTGTCTGGGTAAGCGTCATCTAATATTCATCAAATATTTTTTATCTGGACACTTTCTGTTTACTTGGAATTGTTCCTTATTGTAAGCTACTACCACTTAGTCTTAATCTTTACCACACTACTCACTGTTTAGCACATGACCTCACATGTGAATCCTTAAAGAGACGGGTGGGGCTGGCTTAAGAGGGGGTGAACGATGCTGAATGGGTGAAGACGAAGGAGAGCTCTCTAGTAAGTACCAAAACATTCAAACGCACTTTTCTCAAAAGTGAGCTTACAAGTGTATCAACTTTCAAAGTAGAAATATTTTCCCATTGTTCCTCAAAAAATGTGTGTATGATATTCCATTTTGTAGATCTGAGTCTACTTTTATCTAATGTAAAAAATAAAAAAAAATCAAATTTTGCTACATAAGACCGAATCCAGGTGGTGAGTCACATTTATTTTATTAGTATGTCTGCCTGCATAGCTCTTAGGTTCCCTTCCAGCTACATGTAGTGATATGCAAGAGTGAAGGCTATATAAATGCTAAAAACATCACATTGATTTTCCCTGGATTTGTAGCCCCCCCGATCTGACACATCAATCTCATTAACAAACGGTGTGTGTGTGTGCGATACTGAGCCAAACAATGAAAGATGTAAATTCAAACTGTCTCGGGTACACAACAAAAAATGCAGTGAAGTGAATCATCCATCCATCTGTGATCGGTCTTCATTTGAGCAGTAAAACATGAAATGGGCCATAAACACAGACACACACTCGGAGGTAGAGGTCGATTTGGTTACACAAACACATCAAGCTTAACAACGTAAGAGAACAAACGGGTCCTTTAAAGAGGGCCACTCTAAAGACTGTAACAAGTTAACACCTCATCCTTTATTTAGGTGGTGTGAATGGGTATTGGGATCAGAGATGGTGTGTGGCTCTAGAAGCACAAAATTGTATTAAGCCTATTGTGAAGTCTAGGTCAGTTACTGTATAAGATCAGTGTTAAAACCATTGTACCTATAACTTTGATTGGACTTTAAGTGCCATTGGCTATTACAAAGGACAGGCCCTAGTTTATCCAGGACCCTATCCAGGACCCTGTTTATCCAGGACCCTATTCTTCATTTAGTCAGGACCCAGCTATAATGATCAGGTGTTTGTTGATGATACGTGCAGATTAGAGATGTCACTAAATATTATTTTTGGCTGGATACCAAGACACAACCTAGGCTTTACTGCTTCATCGCTCATCCCTGATCTCCATTGTCCGTCCTCAGCCACATTTTGGCCTCCGTTCCCCTCGGTCCAGCTGTAGACTGATGTGTCCCTGCCCTCATAAGCCAGTTTAATCAGCATGAGAGGTCCCCTCACATCGGTAACTCTAACCACTAATGTGTCTCCTCCCTCCTTCTTCATTACCTTCCCCTATCACTCCTCTATCAGTCCCCTATCACTCCTCCACTACCTGCAGCCATGATCAATTCCTCTATCATTTAGGACCAGATCAATCAATCCCTCCCTCCTCCCCAACTTCAATATCACCCTATTTCCATCACACCACATTGGCATCGCCAATTAGTCATATCGCCCTGGGTGCTGAGTGCAGTGGAAAATAAATTGGTTTAGTGACTGACTTGAGTTCAGATCTAATGCCAAGCTGATGTTGGATCATGCCCAATGGACCGGATTTGCATTTTTGGGACTATACCATTGGTTCCATTGTGCCATGAAATGTCAATCAAGTGCAGCTAAAGTATTGGAAAGAAAACAAATAGTATTTATTTGATGCAGAATGTACTGTACCTACATAAAAATAAATACTGTAGTATACTACGGTATAAATACTACAGTAATCATTGTAGTGTTTTTGCAGACTTTGCTGTAGTAGTCACTGTAGTATACAGTAGTATTTACAGTTAACTTCAGTATAAATAAAAGTAAAATAAAACTGTCTATATGCTATAGTAATAATGTGGTGTTTTTGCAGACTATGGTATTTACTGTTGAGTGCGTTGAGTTGGTTGAGTGCGGTCTTAGTGCCAGCATTGGTCTGTGGTGGTAAATAGACGGCTACAAATAATATAGATCAGAAATCTCTTGGTAGATAGTGTGGTCTACAGCTTGTCATAAGGTACTCTACCTCAGGCGAGCAATACCTTTGAGACTTCTTTAATATTAGACATCGCGCACCAGCTGTTATTGACAAATAGACACACACCCCCACCCCTCGTCTTACCAGACGTATCGTCTTCTCAGTTCTGCCGGTGCATGGAAAATCCCGCCAGCTCTATATTATCCGTGTCATCGTTCAGCCACGACTCGGTGAAACATAAAATATTACAGTTTTTAATGTCCCGTTGGTAGGATAATCGTAATTGTAGGTCATCAATTTTATTTTCCAATGATTGCACGTTAGCCAGTAGAACGGACGGCAGTGGGAGTTTACTCGCTCGCCTATGGATTCTCAGAAGGCAGCCCGACGTGCGCCCCCTTTTCCTCCGTCTTTTTTTAACGCAAATGACGGGGATTTGGGACTGTTCCCGGGAAAGCAGTACAGTATATCCTTCTCGTTGGACTCGTTAAAGGAAAAAGCTTCTTCCAGTTCGAGGTGAGTACTCGCTGTTCTGATGTCCAGAAGTTATTTTCGGTCATAAAAGAGACAGTAGCAGCAACATTATGTACAAAATAAGTTTAAAAAATAAGTTACAAACACAAAACTACTAACAAATAGCACAGTTGGTTAGGAGCATGTAAAACGTCAGCCATCCTCTTCGGCGCCATCTTACGCTTTGTGACACTGTCTAGGATTTATTGAGAATTCAAGGCACACTTAACCAGCATGGCTACCACAGCATTCTGCAGCGATACGCCATCCCATCTGGTTTGGGCTTAGTTTGGACTAGCATTTGTTTTTCAACAGGACAATGACCCAACACACCTCCAGGCAGGGTAAGGGGTATTTTACAAAGAAGGACAGTGATGGAGTGCTGCATCAGATGACCTGGCCTCCACAATCCCCCGACCTCAACCCAATTCAGATGGTTTGGGAGGAGTCGGACTGCAGAGTGAAGGAAAAGCAGCCAGCAAGTGCATAGCATATGTGGGAACTCGTTCAAGACTGTTGGAAAAGCGTTGCAGGTGAAGCTGGTTGAGAGAATGCCAAGAGTTGTCATCAAGGCAAAGGGTGGCTATTTGAAGAATCTCAAAAATAAAATATATTTTGATTTGTTTAACACTTTGTTGGTTACTATATGATTCCATATGTGTTATTTCATAGTTTCGATGTCTTAACCATTATTCTACAATGTAGAAAATAGTAAAAATAAAGAAAAACCCTTCAATGAGTAGGTGTTCTAAAACTTTTGACCGTTAGTGTATACTACAACATTCTATAGTAAGTACACATGATTGAGGAATAATACAGTATACTATAGACTTCTATAGTAAGAACTATAGCTAGTATTCTATAGTAAACTGTAGTATTTTTTCATGTGGATAGTGGAATAGGTTTGGTAACTGACTTGAGGACAGATCTAATGCCAGTTAACATATAAGGCAGTGTTACGCACACCTCTAAGAGGGAACGCAACACCCTGCTACAACTCAACTCCCCGTGAAGTGAAAGAGGTATGGACTGTAGGTGCGAGTAAGGATGACAAAAGGCAGAGAATTACCGTTTACTAGGAATGTATTCCTTCACACGGTAATACGGGGAAAAGGGGCTGGACGGAACCAAAGAAAGTAAATGTCAAAGCCCCCTCTCCTACCTTACCTGCCTACCTAACTTAGCACCACCTGGTTCCCTAACCAAAATACAGGGGGTGGTCCGCCCAGGTCTTACCTAGTGTGTCTAGACAGTGAATATACTACGAGTATATGTATACCCGCAGGCCTCTTGCCTAAGCACTCCCTAGGTGCCTTCCCCCTCCACCCTGGGAACAAATGAAACAGAATATTATAAACAATTTCACAAAAACACTGAGAAACACAGGACATCAAATAGGCTCTGACTGAGCAACAAACTCACACAGAACATACCAACGCTGCTCCCATCAATAACTAACATAGTACATACCAACTGCCTGTCTCACTCTCAGTAATGATCTCTCTTCTGAACATAACACTGGCTTTTATATAGCTTCAGAAGGAATGGGTAATTGGAGACAGCTGCGTCTTGACGAGGGGGCGGGGTCAGCTCCAATTAGCCATGGAGTTGACCAATCAGTTGCTTGGGGAGAATTCAGGAAGCCATCTCCTGAAACACACACTCAAATACACAAACTACAACACAGAAACTGGGGAACGTAACAGGCAGATTCTGCTGTAAAGTTGATGGAGATAGAGAAATTAAACTGGTTATTTCATCAATATTGAGGTCTTTGAAGGGACAACAATACTATGTATTGTTTACCGTAAGTGGCACCATGGGTAGCCAGTGTTTCTCTCTGAGCCACAGAACCTCAGGAATAATAACATCTCTGTTCGGAAAGGAAGCCATTGTGGAAAGAACCGAGTGATGGAGAAATGAATGGAAGTCAGGTTTTTTTTCTGCACTTGTGTAGGGCCGTTTACAATTAGTATGTTAATTAACCCCTCTGTTATGATCAACCGCAATCATGGTAGAGTGATAATGACCACCACACAGGGCTAGAACTCATTACTCACTGCTTGGCAACCGTTAGCACGTTAGCATTCTGCTAAGCAACTGATCCCTCTGATATGCAGTGCAGACATGATTGTTTTTGAAATATTAAAGGCGCTAAAGGTTGAATTGGACTGCTCTTGGCCAATTATGTGAATTTCACAGCTGATATACGATTCAGCTGAATTTACTACAAAGGGGTTGCAACAGTTGGGTAGCTAATGAATTATCTCACAATTACAAAAGTGAACACACTGAGAATAAGAAAACTCTACCCACATTGCATCTACAGTATTGCCTTAATTACACACATATGAACAATTTAATTACAGTTAATGTTATTTATTATAGTCACATTCCAAAAACGTTATAAAAGCCCAATGCTCCATTTGGTCAAGCCTGGTAATTGCCCGGATCCGGGTAGAACATGCCCTTCGGTACATACATCTAGAATCCGTCTCTACTAACTAAATCCTAACCTGAACCATTCAGTGAAAACTCAAAACTGACTTTAGATCAGTGTCTAGGTCCTAGAGGGGTCACCATACCAAACGTAACATATCATACTAATTTAAGTGTCCCGGATTTAAGTTTACTATGTTACGTCTAGTCTATGAGACCAGGCTGCCTAGAGGAGCAACTTCATCCTATTCCCCATACCAAGGCCACATCCCAACAAAGAATTATGGCATACTGGAGGATTGTCCAACTGGTGCTCTCTACCCTCGTCCCTCCTCCTACCATCCCTCTGCAGTGGCGAGAGACTAAGAGAGGAAAGCCTGGAATTAATTATTAATGTCTGTCTCCTGAAAGCACTGTAAAACATCCCTGTCGAGCTCCCGGAGGTGAGCATTGAGCTTCAAAGCAATTAACGCCGGGCTATGGGAGCAGAGAGAGAGAGAGAGAGAAGGGGCCAGCCATTGGCCGAACTCTGGCCTGCTCATTCATACCATTCATACTCTCCAGCCCAGCCTTCTCACTGGTAGGGCAGTGGGACCTCAGAGATCATCTCCCCAAGTCAGGGACTCCTAGGATTACACCTCCTATGAAACAGGGTCTTTGGAGGAAACGCTCCAGAGGCTCCGTGGAACCACACGGTCCAAAGTGGAAGTGGTCCCTTTCCCAGGCAGGCTTCTGTTGGTAAGCTACTTTTGTAGATAGGAGTGGTAGTCTCATGGTATTGCACAGAGGCATGGGCAAGAAAATATATCCAATATTAGGTTGAAGAATGGATAGGCCAGGTTTATTTTCCCCATGTTCAAATACACTGAGTGTACAAAACATTAAGAATACCTGCTCTTTACCTGACTTAGACTGACCAGGTGAATCCAGGTGAAAGCTACGATCCCCTATTGATGACACTTGTTGAATCCAATTCAATCAGTGTAGATGACGGGGAGGAGATACGTTAAATAATGATTTTTAAACCTTGAGGCAATTGAGACATGGACATGTGTGCCATTCAGAGGGAGAATTGGCAAGACAAAAGATTTAAGGGCCTTTGAACGGGGTATGGTATTAGGTGCCAGGCGGACTGGTTTGTGTCAAGAACTGCAACGCTGCTGTTTTTCCCCCCCTGTGTGTATCAAGAATGGTCCACCACCCAAAGGGCATCCAGCCAACTTGACACAACTGTGGGGAGCGTTGGAGTCAACATGGATCAGCATCCCTGTGGAATGTTTTCAACGTCTTGTAGAGTCCATGCTTCAATGAATTGAGGCTGTTCTGAGGGCAAAAGGGGGGGTGCAACTCGATACTAGGAAGATGTTCCTAATGTTTGTTTTACTCAGTGTACAAACCTCTAATGGCTATTCTGCTAGTGTAGATAAAGGCCCTATAAACCGACAGGAACAAACATAATGTTTAAATCCATCCGTTGGAGGTGTTAGCTTGGCGTCATAAACAAAGCCTAAGTGGTCTTTAATAAACCCAAGATTTTACATGTCTCGCAGGCATTTGTCCATAACACTTCTAAAGAGGATTTGCACTTTAGCTCTGTGGGCTAATAACTGTAAATGACGCGAACACTAGTATGACCATAGCATAACAAAGGGTTCGTTTTAAAACCCCTGTCAACACGATGCCTTGACGACGTTGATTTCAGTGCCTCTTAACACGTCACATGAATATAATCGTGCGCCCAGAGAGAGGTACGAAGGGGACAAAGTGTGTGTAAGAGGCAGTTGGGGGAAAGACTTTGACAGAGAAACAGACAGGGAGAGGCGATTATCCTAAGGTTGAGTCTGATCTGATGAGAAGATATAGCTTCGCGGAATAACTTATGAAAATTCGTCGTCTTCAACTTGGGGCATTGCGACGTATTAGTTCCACTACTTTGGCGTTCTGTGTCCACGGTCAAGGTGGGTTATGCAACTAAACAGGCAGAGACACAGTGACTATTTCTGGGCAAGGAGGTTGTGTTTCCTTTCTTCAGTTCTATAGGCAAGAAGCAAGTTGAAATGGTGGCGTCAACTAGAGAAGAGAAGAGAAGGGACAGATGGGGAAGGAGAGAAGAGGAAACAACGGATGAGGAGAAAAGAACGTGAGGAATAAAAAAACGAGGAACGCGGGACAATGGAGTAGAAAACAGAGAGAGAAATTAAAAAAAGAGATAAGAAGCAATAGAGGAGGAAAGGGTAGGCACAATAGAGGAGGAAAGGGTAGGCACAATAGAGGAGGAACGGGTAGGCACAATAGAGGAGGAAAGGGTAGGCACAATAGAGGAGGAAAGGGTAGGAACAATAGAGGAGGAAAGGGTAGGAACAATAGAGGAGGAAAGGGTAGGAACAATAGAGGAAGGGAAGGGTAAGGAACAATAAGGAGGAAAGGTAAGAAACAATAGAGGAGGAAAGGGTAGGGACAATAGAGGAGGAAAGGGTAGTAACAATAAAGGAGGAAAGGGTAAGACAATAGAGGAGAAAGGGTAGGAAACAATAGAGGAGGAAAGGTAGAACAATAGAGGAGGAAGGGTAGGAACAATAAGAAGGAAAGGGTAGTACAATAAGGAGGAAAGGGTAGGAACAATAAAGGAGGAAAGGGTAGGAACAAAGGAGGAAAGGGCAGGAAATAGAGGGGAAAGGGTAGGAACAATAGAAGGAGGAAGGGTAGGAACAATAGGAGGAAAGGGTAGAACAATAAGGAGGAAAGGGTAGTAACAATTAGAGAGGAAAGGGTAGGAACATAGAGGAGGAAAGGGTAGGAACAATAGAGGAGGAAAGGGTAGGAACAATAAAGGAGGAAAGGGTAGTAACAATAAAGGAGGAAAGGGTAGGAACAATAGAGTAGGAAAGGGTAGGAACAATAGAGGAAAGGGTAGGAACAATAGAGGAGGAAAGAGAGAGAGAGAGAGATGGAAGAGGAGAAGAAAATAGAGAAATTAAGGAGGAAACGTTTTTAGCGAGACTTCATCACTGTCTCCCTTTACAGTGGTGTAAAGTATCTAAGTAAAAACAAGAAAATGGTGCCGTCTGGTTTGCTTAATATAAGGAGTTTGAAGTGATTTATACTTTTACTTTTGATACTTAAGTATATTTTAGCAATTACATGTACTTTTGATACTTAAGTATATTTAAAAACAGATACTTTTAGACTTTCATTTAAGTAGTCTTTTACTGGGTGACTCACTTTTTCCTTGTCATTTTTAATTAAGGTATCTTTACTTTTACTCAATTTTGACTTTTTACAACACTGTCCTTGACGTTCCCACTGAATCCATGCCAGAGGCGAGACACTTGGCTGTTTTGTGGTCTGCAAATTCGTTTTTCAGCATTGTACAATACAGGTTATAAACTCTGCGATGTTGTAAAGAAGCCTTGTCTGGTGGTGTTTTAAGAAGAGGCCTTGGGTGTATTCATTAGCCTCAGATCGTAGCTAAACATTTGGTCTGTTGCAAAACGTTTTGGTACAAAAACCGTTTACTTCAAACTGAAAACTTTTTGCAACCAAAACAATATTTTCAATTGGAGAAATCCGGTAGGTCCCTCCCCGTTTGATTATGTGCAACAGGCCAACGTTTTTATACAGTCTGCGATTCATGAATAGGCCTTGTCTTTCCTTTGTGAATTAATGAAGTCTGGTTTCTGAGACAGAGACAGAAAGCAGGTAGATTCCAGAGGTGAGATTCATCCAGAAGATCCTTCTGGAAGGAACACGCTATATGCATCCCAGTTGATCATTATGGAGGGTGAATCATGATAAATCCTGTATTGCTTTTATCACGCATTTATTTTTGGTTGATTCATCCACTTGCTATATCCTCTAACATTACAGTTTGCATGAGCTTATGAGATATCATTGAGCTGGTAAAGGCCTACGTAATCAAATGCATTTGAGGTACACGCTTTGCGACAGTTGTACGTTCCTCAAGACCCTCATCCTCCTCTCCCAGTCCCAGGTGCAAAGCACATGAGACTGCCAATGCAGTCTACATGATATGAGGCTAAGTGTATAACACAGGCCAAAGACCCCTGATCCCGTCATCCTCACTCCCAGATACAGAGGGGACAACAGGGCCATAAGGAACCATAAACAAATTGGGAATATGTTTTTTTCCGGTTTTTTTCCTCTCCTTCCCGGGAGCTTTGACAACAGGCCCGGGCCGGGCAGATTGCGCCAGCCTTCCCTGGAGCGCTGCTGTAAATAGATAAATCAGAGGCGCGCTATCGCTGATCCCTCGGTCGCGAGATCCAATCTGCCGGCCCATCACTCAAACGCACAGCGCGTGCAGCGAGCCTCTCCTCCTCGCCTCCCTCCGATCCTGCGGCTTGAGGAATCTTAAATATGCGTCCTGTCCCGGTTGCCGATGCAGAGTCATTGATTATGTGTCAATCCCGGCCAGCCACTGACGCTCGATGCGGTATCAGTGACGGTTTTCTCTCGACTTGAACCCACCAACTCTGCTAAATTAGACGTTTTTAGGGAAGGAGAGGACATGGAGATATGAGGGGAGGAGGAGGAGTGTGTGTGTGTTGTTTTGGGGAGATAGGGATCCGATAGGATAGTCCTAGGACCCTCTGGGTATCTGGAGCAAAAAGACAAATATTAGAAATGAACACTAATTCCCTTCTATAACGACGATTCTAGCAGACTAGCACCCTACAATGAGAAGCCGTGAGAGGTTTTGCAATACGTCTCGTGCAATTAAGGCTGCAGCAGTGTCTCTGTCTAAATATACCGTCTGGATTTGGCTTTCAAATGCCGACAGGATAAGGCAGGATAAGAAGCTACTATTATTAAGAGATTACCATCCAAGGCGGTACCGACATCATAACTAGTTTTCCGGGGTCAGGTCTTTAATCATAGGGACGAGGTGTAAAGTCATTAAATACACACACCGGAAAGTGTGGGTCATACAAGATATTCAGTATCCAGTGTGTTATAGAGAGACAGAGAGGGCAAATACATATTCAGTCCATGCCACTCAAGCTCCCCCTCTCTTTCTCTCTCTCTCCAAACAAATCAAGACACTCGTATGTCACTACAGAGGAAGGGTGTGAGAATAAATGGTTGACAATGATAACAGCAGGAGAAGTCTGTTTGTTCAGTTTTAAGACTGAATGGCTTGACACTCGGCGGACCTTTAAGTTCAATGATAACCGACGGACACAATAATGACTGTGTGTGTGTGTGTGTGTGTGTGTGTGTGCAAATAATAAACAATAATACATGAGATATATAGCGCTTTACAAGGACCTAAAGTCGTTGAAACAAAAAAACAGAAGTCAAAACAACAACAAAAACGCCAGACGAAACAAAAACATGAAACAAAGTGAAGGGGGTAGGGATCAAGGGAAGGAGTGTGATGTGTCAATGTATGAGTGTGCGAGCGAGCGAGCAGATGTTGCCAGTGTGTTGTGTGATTCCGGATTCTGACATTACTCATTCTGATATTTACTTTTTGGATTATGTGCGTATTGTTTTGTATTGCTACTGTAGGTATTATTACTGCACTGTTGGAGCTAAAAACACAAAGCATTTCGCTGCACCTGCGATAACATCTGCAAATCTGCATATGGGACCAAAAAACGTTGATTACATTTTCAAAGTTTGTGTGTGTGGGGGGAGGGGGGGGGTAGCGGGCTATGTGTAGGCCATGGTGAAGAGGTGAGCGTGCATATGTGAGAGAGCAAGTTTGTAAAACAAAGTAACTGATTTGATGAATACAAAACGTTTATTAAGTTGTTTATAGGAATTCTATCCTTTCCTCGTGACAGAAAATGTTTTATATAAATTTCCTCTCTGTGAAATGCTCTTGCTCCCCAATGACTATGCCCTGGAGTAACTGCTTATCGCTTTAACAGCTCAACACCGCCACCAAGTGGTCTAGTATGGTACTAGTGGTGCTGCTTGAGCAGCTCATATTGATGTGGGTACATGTACGTTTCATTGCCACTAGGGGGCAGTGTAATCTCTGTAAATACACTATGTGTTTTCATCATTTTCCAAAGAGAAAAAAACTCTGTTCGCTATGCTCTCAAGCTGTTTGAGTCGACATTAAAATCAATAATGTTCATTATTTCAAAATGAGAAACATGAGAACCCTACTACTCTAACAATGTCAATATTATTTACACCTGTATACAGGCTACACGAAATCAAATCTGTCAGTCACTCATGTACTCAATTGTATCCATAGCCATGGCAACCAACACAGCCTACACTTGAAGGTATTTTTCTTTAATAACTACCTATTCTGATGGTATGTTGGGTCAAATACTTGAGTATTTGAGATGCGCTGGAATATTCCAATGTTTCCATAATGGTCAAACTAAATCAAGTCCAGCTTAAGCATTTAACCCCGGTCTGAAGTGCACTGCACATCAAAATAGGGCCAATAAGGTATTATATTAGGACAGCCTCAACTCCCGTTAAGAATAACATGCCGACCACACCGCTCGCGAAGCATGCGTGAGTGTTGCAAAATAAATGTACACATTCATGTTATTCAATAATTACATCTAAAACAGCTAGCGCGCGACAGCAAGCATCTGCATAGCCAGGCGCTAAAATACAACTTTGTTCTGTTTTCAAAGTGTGACGCACGCTGCAAGTCCCGCCTCTCCTATCTCCTCATTGGTTTTTAGGAGCATGTACCCACGTGGGTGGCTGAAATATTAACTGAGGTCCACACTCCAGTCCAGTTTTGGGCGGTAAAAGCACTTTAAAGATGGTTGCCAACCCCCATATAAAGTCCACAGAAGAAGAAGACTGGAGAGGCTGCGATTAGTAGAAACTTTCCCTTTTTACCTGTGGATTGATTGTCGAGTAGAGAACACACTTTTTTTGTGGGATTCAAAATGGGTCAAAATTCTACAAAGATCCAGAAAAAAAGGGCCTCATGCATTTCAGATAAAATATCAACCCAGTAAGCTAGCAACAGCAAGCTAGCTAGCTAAATGTCCACGAACGTTTCATGTGTTTCGACCTGTCCCCAAATGAATATAGTTGGTTCAGAGTTCGTTCTGATATTTCAACCTGCGTGTTCTGATCGCATCTGGTGTGGATGGACAAAATCAACATTCGCAATATGGCACCGCGTGTGCCCGGTCTAGAATGCATGCGAGGCTGTCCTAATATGGACGCCAAAGTCCTAAAACATGGTAGCCTGAATATCAACTGGGCTTATTACTTACCTTTGCTTGTTCTACTGAACCAGTCTTCTCAACGAGCTTCGAATTCTTTCACATCAAGGTCGCCGAGGGAAATTGGCTAACAACGAAAGGCTATTTCCTGCAGCCTTCATTACAACGTAATTAGCCGTGGCGCTATTAGATTTCCCTCATTTCAGCCTATTGAGATCAATATCACTCAGGGCCACAGCTAAATGACTGTGATCGGGCTGGGGTTTTATGTAGCTGAGTGGAAAGTAACAATAACGGGCCTAGTCCCAGTCGTTCTGGTAGCCTTCCGTGAGTTAGAAAGTAGAAAAAGGTCTTAATTGCTTAAATCTCTCACGATCCCTTTAAGTATCGAAGCTTTGATGGGAAAACAAAACAAAAAGTCTAACTACTGTGCTTGGTTTCTCTTCAGACTTTTTAAACCTTTGTTTTGTCTGACAAAATCACAACAGCAGCACCGTGACGTAATCAGATCACTATATGACTTACGGTATGCATTTGTAAGAGTTGAGTCGAGGTGTCGAAGCAGGTGTGTGTGTGTGTGTGTGTCTAAGGCCAGTCCAACCATCTGTTCAGACAGTCCTTAACAACTCTGCGGATGCAATTACACCCAGCTAAGAAAATAAGTGAAACATCCCCACTCAATCAATAAAGCAACATACTCTCGCAGATTCAGATAGCGCAAGGTGAAGAGAACTCTCTTCTCATCCCACATGTGAGCGTTTAGAAATATGACATATAATAGCATTGGAATGGAATTTAAGCCGGGGTAAAGATGAATATAGCCACAAAAGAAATCAATGCTCTATTGGACCAACGTGCGAGATGAAAACTGAGCATTCAAATAGCTGTTGACTTAGTTTCTTGGGTGATTAGAGAATACATTGAATCTGGCTGTGTAAGAAATCCAATACTGGGCATCTTATCTCGATAATACAATAAGGTAGGAAATGTGTGTTGGATCTGAACTTCAGACAAGGATTATGTTTGAGTCTCAACACACACACACACACACACACACACACACACAGAAAGAGACAATACTTTATTGGGTAGCAGTGTTGCTAGTCGTGTTGTAAATCCTTATTTAAAACATAGTATAGTTATGTAATCAGCATTTAACACTAAGAAAAAGCTGATATCCAAATAATGACTTACATGATATCAGTTTAAAGTATTCATTCATTCACCTACAGTAACAATTGAGAACCCTGTCCAGGACAGACTGACAAGGGCAGGTTGGAAGTTTGGTTTTGTAGAGAGAAGCAGGATATATTATTCAGTATTAATGAAAGCCATTCAGAGGAAGAACTTCATTCAAAGGTACAAAGCAGCCAACAATGAGGGACTCAAACTCGTATTCCTCAGAGGGTATGAGTCATAATAACCATAAAACCTAGCGGTCAAACAGGTTAAAGGTTCCAATTGTTTTTCCACCATTCAATTTTCCTAAAGGGTATTTTAGAAACACTTAAAATAAGGTCTATGTTTCGTGTAGGCTTACCCTGGCGTGACATTTTGATAACCGTGTAAGTCTCTCTAGGACAAGGTGACTTTTATAAAAATATTCACCTGTATTTACCCCCCAAAATGAAATGCTAATTGCTGCTAATGTGGCTATCCTAAAGAACTACAAATGCCATGATTATCTGGACAAGACTGGTGAATCAAGGCAAAGGTAAAAATCTCTGGATTAACTATCTAATGTTAGCTAACATTTAGTAATTAATAAATTGGCTACATTTCTTTATATGGACATTTCTGTGAACTGTCTTGTGCGAGTTTTAAATTGACACAATACCTGTTAGCAAAGGTGTCAGCTAGAGATGACGTGCAGGAGCTTGCAGGGATTTGTAGTTTTGCATGATGTCTACTTTGACGCTAATTAGCGTTTTCGAATACGAGAGTAAATAGAGCCAAATATATTGTCACCTTGTCCGAGAGATATGTACATGGTTATCAAAACATCACGCCAGGGTAAGCCTACACGAAACCTGGCCCTTATTTGAAGTGTTTCTAAAATCCCCTTTGGGGGAAATGTATGGCGGGAAAACTAATGGAACCATTCCTCTGTTGACCGCTAGGTTTTATGGGTATTATGACACCTCCACTGTGGGGCTCTTATAGACAGACCCCAAACTACTACATTTAGGACACTCGCCTATAGGATTTTATATTGCCATAAAAAATATATATATATGCGTGCTACATAAAAATACACTCAACAGAAAAGACATTTGGCAAGAGTGGATCACCTCGAAGCATATTTGATATCCTCCTAATGCCCAGCAATTCATTTGTATCCACTCTAATGGACATTAAGTTTTGGTCCTTATCTCAGAGACCATACATGCCACAAGTAAATGTCCAGTTAAAAAACATTTAAAAGTTAATATTCTGTTAACTCATATCCAAATAATGTAGTTGACTTGTCCTATACTCGTATGTAGCCAAAGCATAAATTGTAGAAAAACACACTTCAAAAACCCCACCCCAATATGTGTATCTCAAACAAAACATTTAAAAAGAAAAGCATGCTATTTCCTCAGCGTATGATGTCATACTCCTAAGGAAGATGAGCTGGCCAATCAGCGATCTATGTTCATTCATATTTTTTTATATGACCGGTAAACGGCCACACCATTCTTACACAGAAAATCTTATTTTAAACAAACATACCTTAATTTTTAAAAAATTAAGGAAAACTATTTTACTCATATTGTAATTAATCATAGGTCATATTTCATATACATCTGGAATCACGGGTCAGTTACTTTATGTCCTGTTCTACCTTTGAGAGGACATTATGTGAGTTTCAATGATATCACATGTATGAGGGTGTGACCTTTAACCTTCTCTCCTTGGTTAAAAAAAATAAACAATAAGAGCGTGTTCGTTAAAGTCCTCTGTAGTGGACATAAAAACTATGCTTTTCACTTACTGTATTGTTCCATATTTACTATCACCCAGTTAGTTTCACTACAGTGCACATCAAATAATAACAAACAATATTTGTTCAAATTACTTTCTTTGTACAATTTTTTTTCCTCCACCAAACACCTTTTTCCATCCCTTTTTTAAACTGGGTCTCAGGAGGATAAAATACAGGTTTTAACATGTCTCATAAAATAGAGTTCAAATCTCAGGACGATATATAATATTCACTGTTTCAAACTACATTCAAAGTTACAGAGAGGAAATGTACAGCGGCCCATGCACTGACACGGACCAGCATCATGACCATATACCATACTTTACGCACCACAGTCAAATTACCATAGGACAGTCATTAATATTCAGGTAATAGGAGGGTGGGAAATTCAACTGCATTCAAATAATATTCAAATTCTGGAGTTTTCCACAGTCCATTTGAGTTGTTGATATTGTCGCTCTTGAGATAGATCCAAGTGAGATTCCCAATCCAGGAATGCAGTCAACAGTTAGATTGGGAGCTGAAACAGTTCATCTCGGACATCGAACACATGGTGTTTTAAATTTCTCTCATACAATTCGCTATCAACACGATGGCAAACTACTAAGACAAAAGCAAAGCTTTCTCAGAAAGACGGAAGTCCGGGTGGCATCTAGCCTATACATTCTTTCTTGGCAATAACAGCACCTCTTGTATTTTGGAGAGACATTTAGGTTAGTAATTTAGAATAACGTACAGCTAAATGCACTGAAAACACAACACCACTGAAACTTGGAGGCAATAACGTTACACTAACCCAATGACATCTCTACCCTGAAAATACAATTATATGGATGTTTTTTTCCTATATTCAGTGCTTAAAACTATGTAAGAGGTGAAAACATGGGCCCATATCCAGAATCTAAAATGCAGATTTAACATAGAAAGACATTTGCGTCAAAAAATCACGTTCACTTGTTTAAAGGGAGTTGAGATACAGAGGAAGAAGTATTAAGTGCTTGAAGATATGCAGTTGCAGTGTTTGTCCACCATGTGGCAGCATGTCTGTATCCTGTGTTGGGTTAAGTGCAATTTCTTCTCTCTCTCTGGAAGTCTCACCAGAGGTGTTCAGTCAGTGGTGTGAAACACGCTGAACATTGCAGATAGAAATGGAATGAAGAGCTTACACCAGTCCCTCTTCTACACATCAGACAATCTTATCTGCTCTACATAATGGATTTCTATCCGAGGCAGTCTGAAAGTTGCAAATAGAAATGGAATGAAGAGAGCAGACATGATTGCTCTATTCATTACATTTCTGCATGCAATGTTCAGACTCAGAAATCCATTACGTAGAGGAGATATGATTGTCTGTCATATAGAAGAGGGAAACGTGTCTGTTCTAGATCACAGATTGCACCCTTCTGAACAGACTCCAGCACTAAGGCCGCCATAGTAGGCTGTGCTTCTGGCTCACATCTTCTGTTGTTTCCTCCCAGCTGTGTGTTAGGCTGAATGCATACTTCTAGGAAAGTAATCAAAAGAGAAGAGTCATTCAATCTGACTACTGGTACTTGAAAACTCATTAGGCAACTTAAGTCATTGGCTAGTGGGCCCGACAAAGTTTGACCATTTTAGTAATTACAGAATGGCTGAAGGTACAGTGCATTTGGAAAGTATTCAGACCCCTTCACTTTTTCCACATTTTGTTATTTTACAGCCTTTTTCTAGAAGGAATAAAAAATAAAATAAATCTTCAATCTACCTCATGAAAAAGCGAAAACAGATGAGATTTTTTTGCAAATGTACAAAAAATTAAAACATAAGTATTCAGACCCTTTGTTATGATACCTGAAATTGAGCTCAGGTGCATCCTGTTTCCATTGAATGCGTTGTGCAGACCTCACTACCCTCTGGAGAGCCTTACGGTTGTGGGCGGAGCAGTTGCCGTACCAGGCGGTGATACAGCCCGACAGGATGCTCTCGATTGTGCATCTGTAGAAGTTTGTGAGTGCTTTTGGTGACAAGCCGAATTTCTTCAGCCTCCTGAGGTTGAAGAGGCGCTGCTGCGCCTTCTTCACAACGCTGTCTGTGTGGGTGGACCAATTCAGTTTGTCCGTGATGTGTACACCGAGGAACTTAAAACTTTCCACCTTCTCCACTACTGTCCCGTCGATTTGGATAGGGGGGGTGCTCCCTCTGCTGTTTCCTGAAGTCCACAATCATCTCCTTTGTTTTGTTGACGTTGACTTTTCAACTTCCGGCGCCGAATTGTTAGTAGTTTCTATCTTGTCTCATCGCTACAACTCCCGTATGGGCTCGGGAGAGACGAAGGTCGAGAGCCATGCGTCCTCTGAAACACAACCCAACCAAGCCGCACTGCTTCTTAACACAGTGCGCATCCAACCCGGAAGCCAGCCGCACCAACGTGTCGGAGGAAACACCGTACACCTAGCGACCTGGTCAGGGTGCACTGCGCCCGGCCCGCCACAGGAGTCGCTAGTGCGCGATGAGACAAGGATATCCCTACCGGCCAAACCCTCCCTAAGCCGGACGACGCTAGGCCAATTGTGCGTCGCCTCATGGACCTCCCGGTCGCGGCCGGCTGCGACAGAGTCTGGGCTCGAACCCAGAGTCTCTGGTGGCACAGCTGGGACTGGAGAGATCTATTTTTGATAGATAAGATAGATGAAGTCGGAAGTTTACATACACCTTAGCTAAATACATTTAAACTCAGTTTTCACAATTCCTGACATTTAATCCCAGTAAAAATGTCCTGTCTTAGGTCAGTTAGGATCACCACTTTATTTTAAGAATGTGAAATGTCAGAATAATAGTAGAGTGATTTATTTCAGCTTTTGTTTCTTTCATCACATTCCCAGTGGGTCAGAAGTTTACATACACTCAATTAGTATTTGGTAGCATTGCATTTAAATTGTTTAACTTGGTTCAAACGTTTCCGGTAGCCTTTCACAAGCTTCCCACAATAAGTTGGGTGAATTTTGGCCCATTCCTCCTGACAGAGCTGGTGTAACAGTCAGGTTTGTAGGCCTCCTTGCTCACACACGCTTTTTAAGTTCTGCCTACACATTTTCTATAGGATTGAGGTCAGTGCTTTGTGATGGCCACTCCAATATCCTGACTTTGTTGTCCTTAAGCCATTTTGCCACAACTTTGGAAGTATGCTTGGGGTCATTGTCCATTTGGAAGACCCATTTGCGACCAAGCTTTAAACTTCCTGACTGATGTCTTGAGATGTTGCTTCCATATATCCACATCATTTTGCTCCCTTATGATGCCATCTATTTTGTGAAGTGCACCAGTGCCTCCTGCAGCAAAGCACCTCCACAACATGATGCTGCCACCCCGGTGCTTCACGGTTGGGATGGTGTTCTTCGGCTGCAAGCCTCCCCCCTTTTCCTCCTAACATAACAATGGTTATTATGGCCAAACAGTTGTATTTTTGTTTCATCAGACCAGAGGACATTTCTCCAAAAAGTACAATCTTTGTCCACATGTGCAGTTGCAAACCGTAGTCTGGCTTTTTATGGCGGATTTGGAGCAGTGGCTTCTTCCTTGCTTAGCAGCCTTTCAGGTTATGTCGATATAAGACTCGTTTGTACTGTGGATATAGATACTTTTGTACCGGTTTCCTCCAGCCTCTTCACAAGGTCCTTTGCTGTTGTTCTGGGATTGATTTGCACTTTTCGCACCAAAGTACGTTCATCTCTAGGAGACAGAACACGTCTCCTTATGAGGGCTGCGTGGTCCCATGGTGTTTATACTTGTGTTCTATTGTTTGTACAGATGAACGTGGTACCTTCAGGTGTTTTGAAATTGCTCCCAAGGACGAACCAGAGTTGTGGAGGTCTACAATTTTTTGTCTGAGGTCTTGTCTGATTTATTTTGATTTTCCCCTGATGTCAAGCAAAGAGGCACTGAGTTTGACGGTAGGCCAGGAAATACATCCACAGGGATTCCACCAATTGACTCAAATGATGTAAATTAGCCTATCAGAAGCTTCTATAGCCATGACATCATTTTCTTGAATTTTCCAAGCTGTTTAAAGGCACAGTCAACTTAGTGTATGTAAACTTCTGACCCACTGGAATTGTGATACAGGTAATTATAAGTGAAATAATCTGTCTGTAATCAATTTGTTTGAAAAATTACTTGTCATACACATAGTAGATGTCCTAACCGACTTGCCAAAACTATAGTTTGTTAACAAAACATTTGTGGAGTGGTTGAAAAACGAGTTTTAATGACTACAACCTAAGTGTATGTAAACTTCCGACTTATATACAGTGGGGCAAAAAAGTATTTAGTCAGCCACCAATTGTGCAAGTTCTCCCACTTAAAAAGATGAGAGAGGCCTGTAATTTTCATCATAGGTACACTTCAACTATGACAGACAAAATGAGGAAAAAAATCCAGAAAATCACATTGTAGGATTTTTTATGAATTTATTTGCCAAATTAATGGTGGAAAATAAGTATTTGGTCAATTAACAAAAGTTTCTCAATACTTTGTTATATACCTTTGTTGGCAATGACAGAGGTCAAACGTTTTCTGTAGTCTTCACAAGGTTACACACACTGTTGCTGGTATTTTGGCCCATTCCTCCATGCAGATCTCCTCTAGAGCAGTGATGTTTTGGGGCTGTTGCTGGGCAACACGGACTTTCAATTCCTCCAAAGATTTTTCTTGGGGTTGAGATCTGGAGACTGGCTAGGCCACTCCAGGACCTTGAAATGCTTCTTACGAAGCCACTCCTTCGTTGCCCGGGCGGTGTGTTTGGGATCATTGTCATGCTGAAAGACCCAGCACGTTTCATCTTCAATGGCCTTGCTGATGGAAGGAGGTTTTCACTCAAAATCTCACGATACATGGCCCATTCATTCTTTCTTTACACGGATCAGTCGTCCTGGTCCCTTTGCAGAAAAACAGCACCAAAGCATGATGTTTCCAGCCCGTGCTTCACAGTAGGTATGGTTGTTCTTTGGATGCAACTCAGCATTCTTTGTCCTCCAAACACGACGAGTGAGTTTTTACCAAAAGTTATATTTTGGTTTCATCTGACCATATGACATTCTCCCAATCTTCTTCTGGATATCCAAATGCTCTCTAGCAAAACTTCAGCACGGACCTGGACATGTACTGGCTTAAGCAGGGGACACGTCTGGCACTGCAGGATTTGAGTCCCTGCGGCGTAGTGTGTTACTGATGGTAGGCTTTGTTACTTTGGTCCCAGCTCTCTGCAGGTCATTCACTAGGTCCCCGTGTGGTTCTGGGATTTTTGCTCACCGTTCTTTGTGATCATTTTGACCCACGGTGTGAGATCTTGCGTGGAGCCCAGATCGGGGAGATTATCAGTGGTCTTGTATGTCTTCATTTCTAATAATTGCTCCCACAGTTGATTTCTTCAAACAAGCTGCTTACCTATTGCAGATGCAGTCTTCCCAGCCTGGTGCAGGGTCTACAATTTTTGGTTTCTGGTGTCCTTTGACAGCTCTTTGGTTTTGGCATAGTGGGAGTTTGGAGTGTGACTGTTTGAGGTTGTGGACAGGTGTCTTTTATACTTATAACAGCTTCAAACATGTGCCATTAATACAGGTAACGAGTGGAGGACAGAGGAGCCTCTTAAAGAAGAAGTTACAGGTCTGTGAGAGCCAGAAATCTTGCTTGTTTGTAGGTGACCAAATACTTATTTTCCACCATAATTTGCAAATAAATTCATAAAAAATCCCACAATGTGATTTTCTGGATTTATTTTCTCATTTTGTCTGTCATAGTTGAAAATTACAGGTCTCTCTCATCTTTTTAAGTGGGAGAACTTGCACAATTGGTGGCTGACTAAATACTTTTTTGCCCCACTGTATATATATATAAAAACATTTGCAAAAATGTTTAAACCCATTTTTGCTTTGTCATTATGGGGTGTGTAGATTTAGGGGGGAAAACAATTTAATCCGTTTTAGAATAAGGCTGTAACATAACAAAATGTGGAAGAAGTGAAGGGGTCTGAACACTTTCCGAATGCACTGCATACATCACAGGCCAGGCCAGGCGTATTGGGGTAAGTTAGGGTTAGGGAAGAGGAAACCATTTCCTTCTCACCTGGTTATAGATGGATATCAAACATTCCTTCCTCCACAGCCTCTTGGTCTTCCTCTACAATCACTGAGTGAGAAGGAGGGAGAAAAAGATGAATAATGCAGGCAGGCAAATATCCATTTCTAATTAATACCCCAAAACAAGCCATCAAATTCTATAACCACCTAAAAACAAGAGACCTCCCACTCCTACCACTACAAAGCCCTGAAATGCCAAGAGATGAAAATAGACAAAGTCCCCTCATCCAGCTAGTCCTGAGGCTAAGTTCATTAACCACTACCAACCCAACAAAGCCTCAGGACAGCGAGAAAGAGAGAGAGAGCGAGCGAAAAAGAGAGAGAGAGAGCGAGCGAAAAAGAGAGAGAGCGAGAGAGAGCGAGCGAAAAAGAGAGAGAGCGAGCGAAAAAGAGAGAGAGAGAGCGAGCGAAAAAGAGAGAGCGAGCGAGAGAGAGAGCGAGCGAAAAAGAGAGAGCGAGAGAGAGAGCGAGAGAGCGAGAGAGAGCGAGCGAAAGAGAGAGAGCGAGCGAGGAGGAGAGAATCCAGAGGAGAAAGGCGAGAAGCAGACAGCGAGAAAGAGAGAGCAAGCGAGCGAGAGAGGAAGAGCGAGAAAGAGAGAGAGAGCGAGAAAGAGAGAGAGAGAAGCGAGAAGGAAGAGGCGAGAGAGGAAGAGAGCGAGCGTGAAGTGAGAGGAAGAGAGCGAGCGAGAGAGAAGAGCGAGAAAGAGAGAAGCGAGCGAGGAAGAGCGAGAAAGAGAGCGAGAGAGGAAGCGCGATAAAGAAGCAAGAGAGAGAGGAAGAGAGCAAGACAGCGAGAAGAGAGAGCAAGAAGAGAGAGCAGCGAGCGAAGAAGAGCGAGAAGAGAGACAAAGAGTGAGGAAGAGCGAGAAGAGAGAGCAAAGAGTGAGCGTGAGTGAAGGAAGAGAGCGAGAGAGGAAGAGCGAGAAAGAGAGAGCGAGAGAGGAAGAGCGAAAAAGAGAGAGCTAGCGAGGGAGGAAGAGCGAGCGAGGAGGAGAGCGAGCGAGCGAGGGAGGAAGAAGCGAGCGAGCGAGGAAGAGCGAGCAAGAGAGCGAGAAGAGGAAAGAGCGAGAAAGCGCGAGAGAGGAAGAGCGAGAAAGAGCGAGAGAGGAGAGGCGAGAAAGAGCGAGAGATGGAAGAGCGAGGAAAGAGAGTGAGAAGC